>NC_051163.1:11705310-12066193 GCF_013339745.2 Dermacentor silvarum
ACACTTTCTCGGTTAAGGTCCTAAATCATTTGTTGCAATTCGTTATCATTGTTGCATCGTGTCTTCATCATCATCATCAGCATCAGCCTATATTTATGTCCACAGCAGGATGAAGGCCTCTCCCTGCGATCTACAATTACCCTTGTCTTCCGCTTGCTGATTCCAACTTGCGCCTGTATCGTGTCTTACCTATACATGATACAAACGCTCACGCAACAGTAGTGATGGTTCGCGGGTCAAGCAAGCAATGAATGTTCACTTGACAATTTTGATGGTGCGCGGGGCACCGTCGTCACCGTGTTAAGACGGGGTTAATTGAAGCACTCGAACCCACGACCTTCGGTAGGAGTCGCACCCTCGAGCTTATGTGTGAGTCACACCCACAACCTTTGGCGTTTAGGCGAATTTAGGAACAGGTAATTAATATACAGTTAATTAAGGTACTCGAACACACGACCACTGGTGTTAATTATTGCAAAGTTAATTAAGGCACAGTTAATTCAATTAAGGCACTCGGACCCGTGACCTTTGGATGGCAAAAAACAAGTAATTAGAAGTAACAACGCATTCGAGTGAGATTGTCAAGTAATTTAATGAATGTCTCTTGAGCGCGTAGGCTTTCGCCTTCAACCTCATTGGCGTATGCTAAAGTGACTCAATTTTTCGGGCGCAGCCCTAGACTAAATATACAGAAAAGCACATGCACAGAAAGCATCATTCACGCCAACCGGCACAACGAGCTTTCAAAGAAACTTTCTGATGTAACAAATGTATTGATGTGTCACTAACAGTCTCCCCATTTTTATCTTTTTAATATCGACAGCTTCAAAAAATTGACAGTCACTCTATCATACGCCAAAGAGGGTGCAAGGCGAAAGCCTGCGCGCTTAAGAGAATTGACATTCTCATCCGAATGCGTTGTCACTTCTTAGTAGTTTTTTGCGGCCAGAGGTTGCCATAATTGAAGCTACTTTAATAACTGTGCCTTGAAATTAACCTCACCCGAATTAACACCAAAGGTTGTGGGTTCCAGTGCTTGAATTTACTCTGTCTTAATTAACATGACAACGACGGTGACCCGCGCACCATCGACATCGTTGCGTGAACGTTGCCTGCTTACTGATAGAAGGCGATGCCGACGGTGACCTGCACGCCATCACAGTTGTTGCGTGAGCGTTTGCGTATTGTAAGACAAGATTTCACTTCGACGACACGGTTTTCGCTCAAGGACTTTCTTAAGGTCCACTGAACGATGAGACATATAAGCCTTTCGCCTTAATTCCCGAGCCCTCTGATACTTGCTCCTGCCGAGAATGTATCTCTTGACACCGCCTTGCGTGTCGTCGTGTGCGTGTTTCTTTTACCTTTTGTGTGTGTTCTGCGGCATTTGTCATTCGTTCTGCATTCGTTGCCACGCCGTCGTCGGGATGCTGTCGTGCTCGTTCCATAATCGCCATTCTAAATTCGTCACCCAGCTCTCCGTCGTCACCACGTCTTCGTCACTTTGTCGTCTTACCAAAGTCACAAACGTCATCCCATTGTCGTCATGCTATCATCGTCGTACCGCCTTCGTCGTTCTATCGACGTCGTTAGGTCATTTTATTGTAATCGTACTGTCGTTGTTCATTCACTATTATGCCGCCCTTGTGATGCCGTTGTTGTCATTGATGGCGTCGTCGTCATTCCATCATCGTCATTTCAGCTTCATCTGGTTGCCGTTACCCCGTCGTCGTCAATGCGTCGTTATCATGCCGTCATGCTCATGGCCGACCTTGGCAAGTGGGTGTCATTGCAAAGTGTGCCGATAGCGGAAATTTCGGTTGTAGCCATATCAAGGAAATCTTAGAATAACCGCTACAGATTCTAAATAAATGTGTCTTCGGGGAAATGGCGTGTCGCTTATACTGCTTGAATACTACTCGCATTATCCATCCTGAGATGGGTTCTCCCAGAATATTTAAGGCGAAAGCCTTATATGCCCCATGAAGCGAAGAATCCGACGTCCGGCGTTAACATCCGATGGTACCAAAACACACGTGACCAAGTGATGACGTCACGTTCCCGGCGCTGGACCTGCTGTGGCTCGCACTGCGAAATCCCACGAAGTAAAGTGAATGAAGGTAAAATAAAGTGCATTAAGGTAGATTGAAGTGTATAAAGGTGGTATAATGTTGGTACAAATTAGACCAAGGTGGATTAAGGTAGATCAAGCTCGTGTAGGGTGGATTAAGGTGGAGTAAAGTGAATTAGGTGGAATGAAGAGGACTAAGGTTGATTAAGGTCAATACAAATTAGAGCAAGGTGGAATAAGGCGGAGTTTTAATTTAACGTGATTTCGCCTTCAAACCATGTAAAGGATACTTAAGAGACTGTCCACTTTTTTTCTCCCAGAATAAGGCAATGTGTTCTTGAAGCGTTGAGAGGGTGAGTAACTTTCTCCTTCTAAACATTCATTTTTCAGATTGAAAAGTTCTTCAATTTCTTCAATACATCGATGAAGCTACCGCCGAAACACGGTTGGGCGGTGTACGACGTCGATTTCGACCACGACTATTCAAATGTGTGCGGGAAGGGCTCCTACAGTCGCCTGAAACAAATCCGCAGATACATGCGCAGGTGACGGGGCCGACACCGTGAGGTGGCCACGACCTGAGCCTGTATTTGGAAGCTGCCTCTGGAAAAATTAAAAAAAAATGTGATTGGTTTGTGCTGGCTGTGATCACTGCTAGATGCGTCCTCTTGTGGCCCGGTGATGAATTTGGTTGTTTTGCATCAAGAGCACGATCAGATGATGAGGCATGCCGCAGTGGAGAACTCGGGGATCCCTGAGGTTTTTTAGCGTGCGCGTAAATCTTTGCATACGGTCGTCTTAACAGCGAAGCTGTTTAAACCAGCCGTAATTTGTGGTTCTTATCAATATACTATCAAGAAATAAAAGCTGCTTAACCTTGCACGCGGCCGCGCAACGCTTGCAGCAGCGAAGCTGGGCAATCGTAGCCCAGCAATTTCCGCAAGTGCGCGCGAACTTTTCATCTTATTACTCATGATGATGATAATTTCTTTTCGCGCGTCCCGGACTTACAGCCGTCACTGCGCGTTGCATAGCGCAGTTTGCAACACCGACACCGCGTTCCAGGAGACCCGGTCTGTCTCTCTCTCGCTCTCGTAGCGCGCAAAACCTCTTCACCTCGCAGAGCACGAGCGTACGAACGCGCCACCTGTGGACGAAGACGCTCGAACGCAATCGTATGGTTTGCATAAATGCATGATCTGCAGGCCTGGCTGCAGCTTTTATTTTCTTTCTTGGTAGTGTTGCTACGCACCACAAACTACGACTGGCTTAAATAGCTTCGCTGTTCAACGAAATATACTTTCTTGCCGAGGCGAGATTCGAACCCGCGTACCCACGTTTCCAAGGCGAGCCTCGTAACCACTAAGCTACACAGCCATGCTTGCAGAACATGCATTTATGCGAACCATACGATTGCGTTCGAGCGTCGTCGTCTTCGTCTTATTGGCTCTGGTTAAACATTCTATTGAGAAAGCTTGGATACCATTGCAATGGAAACTCGCTAAAGTAATATTATTACTCAAAATCAAGGTAGTGGATATACACTGGAGAACATTCGGCCTATTTCATTAAGGTCAAACCTTGTTAAGCTAATAGAAAGAATAATAATCATGAAGTTCGTGAACGCCAGAGAACTGCTGAGCCCTTACCAAATCGGTTTTAGACCAGGCATGTCCATCTGGTGTGCGCACGCAGACAGAGTCGAATTCATATTCATGGCGCCACGGGCGATGTGCTGCACTGGTCACGCTAGATATCGCCAAAGCTTATGATAGTGTCGAGCATTCAATATTGTTGGATAGAATGAATGCACTAGATCTCCCATATTACTTTATAAGATGGACAGCCGAGTTCTTGAGGGGGAGAGAATTTTTCTGTGTTAGGAATGGTATCGCCTCTAGAAGGTTTACACAGACCAGGGCTTTACCTCAAGGAGCCGTTTTGTCTCCCCTATTTTAACACGAAAGTGTTTTATGCCGGGGTCCACCAAGACTTCACTGACGTATTTCCGTCACGGAAATACGTCAGCTTACAATGTACACGAACATAATACAAAGGAAGAAACCAGAAGAAAAAGTTCCACAAACATGCAAAATTTGGAAATCGAACCCACGACCTCTCGGTCCGCGACGATAGATCGCCGAGCGTTTAACCCATTGCGCCACAAACGCATTTGCAGAGAGCTACACAGACGCGCCTTATATATCTAACACTCCTCCGTGTACCCGCGCTCTTGCTCGGGGCGGTGCCGCCGCCTACGAGCAGAAAAGAGAAGTACTGCATTATGACACTAACGCGCACCGACAGTGAACGCTTCGGTGGTCTCAGCACTACGACGCCTCGATGCCAGCATTCGAAGGGACGCTGGCATCAAGAAGCACTACCAACGCCACCTAGGTGGCGTTCACCGTACTCAGCACAGCGGAGCGTGGCCTCCGCAATTAGCTCTGAAAATGTTTCTGAAGTTGATCGCGGAGGCTGCAATTACGACGCGCTGTACGCGCTGATTTGACTCGGTGACGATTCAGTTACGTGCTTTGTCTTGCGCGTTGTATTAGTGTGTCAGTTACGTGCTTCGTTTTTCGCGTTGTGCTAGCGTGTGCAGCGTAGTGCAGCTTCCATATGCACGACGGTTGCTCATGGTCATCGACGTTGGTAGTCGTGATGGAGGAGACGTGCCACCAGGCGTCAGCGTGGGTGCATCAACGCCTAAGGGCGCTTTAGCCACAAAACACCAATAGACATTATATATCAATGTGCAATAAACATTACACTACTTCTGTGAAGACACGTTTCACTTTCGTGTTCTATACCGATTCCTATATAAGAGGGATCAACCACATTTTTTTCAATATATTACTAAGTGGTATACCCTGTCATGCTGATGTAAACACATATGTTTACGCAGATGATATTGCATTTTTTGCTTCTGCAGACGACATTCAGTCTCTTTACGGAAAATTGCAAGCTTATCTCAACATACTTGAACAATGGCTGGCAGGAATTCGCCTATCTCTCAACGTTAACAAGAGTGCGGTGCTGGTCTTTCTGCTATGGAGTCCAGTGTATCTAAGTCTCTGTTATCGGAACAAATTCATCCCCCAAGTTGAACAAACCAAGTACCTTGGGGTGATTTATGGCAATAAACTCAGTTGGCTACCGCATATTGAGTATATTTCTAAAAAAGGGGGCCGTGCTCTCGGAATATTATGACGGCTGAGCAACAATAGGTCTGGCATCGCGAAGAGACACACTACTAATAATATACAGCATGTATGTCAGGCCAGTATTATAATTTGTGTGTGTTCTGTTCTCTATAAGTGCCGCGTACAAAATTCGTCTTCTTGTTTTAATAGAACGGGATGCGTTCCCACTCTGCCTTGGCCTCCCCAAATTCGTATCGAACCTGGAAGCGCGAGTGCCGTCGTTAATCGCTAGATTTAGACTACTAACATTCCAAACCTTTCTGCGACTTCACGAATCACCTTTCAGAAGACACCAGACAGTTTTAATAAGTCAGCCCACTTTATTTTTTAATGTCCACTGGCCCCGTTTTCACATGCCACAGGTGGTTTTTGCGCAGGCAATACTCGAGCTATTGAATGTTATTGAAGTTATTGAACTCTATAAGATAACGCCTGCAAAGTCTACTACCGTCTCTCTAGAAATTATTTTTAATAACATCTAGCCAAATGATGCAAAACATCTATCTTGACGAATTCTCAATGCCTTGCTGGATGATCACTTGTGTCATATTCAAACCGACGCTATAATAGCTACAGATGCATCACAGAACAACGAAAAGGCAGGTGTAGGAATTTTTTCTCATTCGCTAGATTGGTCCTATTCGATTAGACTTCCAGATTTTACTCCTATCTACACAGCAGAATTCTTAGCTGTGGTTTTAGCATTGCGGAAGCTGAACCCCTCTCATTCATCAGTTGCTATTATCACCGGCTCACTCTCTCTATGTTGATCGCTTACAACGCGTAGTGACTCAAAAATTATAATAATTAATTAGAACACCGAGAATTCATCTGCCTTTTTTCTTTCTTTCTAACTTTTTCTATTTTTTTTAAAATCCATTTGCTCCAAACCGCCCTATTCTTGGCCGATCCCCCACGGTGGGTATGTGCCATTTGCAAGAGTTATATCTTTTGGCTCCGTCTCATTTGCGTTTGTTTCGCCTAATTTGGGTGCCCGGGCACAAAGGTTTGCCTTTGAATGAGTGTGCAGATTCATTAGCAAAGGCTTCCCTGGGTGGTCCTTTAGTACCTGCCGTTGACCCAGCCGCCTATATCACTGCCTCTAGGTTTAGGAGATTAACAATGATGAATGAGGTATATAATTCTAGTATGGCTTCGCATTCTGACTACCACCATCTACTATTCCCTTGGAGTCGTAAATTCTGTCCAACACGAAAATTAGATATTACACTAACGATGCTACGTTGCCGCATCCGGACACTAAATCTCTATACACACAGGCCTGGTTTAGCGGCATCTCCTTTGTTTATACAGTGCGGTGAACCAGAAACTATTGATCAATTTCGCCTTGCTTGCCGACGATTCTCCTCAGTAAGGAAAAGGGTGCTTGAGGACCCTTTAAACAAACTTGGCCTCAGCATGAACGCTCCTGTTTTGCTTTCGTTTGGAGCTTCCACATTGGGGTACAGCCCCCAGAATGTTTGTACTGCAATGCAAAACTTTATCATTGATTCGAATTGACTGCGTTCCTAAAATAGTCAATTATAATAATTAATTAGAACACCGAGAATTCATCTGTCTTTTTTCTTTCAATCTTTTTCTATTTTTTTAATACATTTGCTCCAAACCGCCCTATTCTTGGCCGATCCCCCACGGTGGGTATGTGCCATTTGTACTGAGCATAATCATCATCATCATCATCATCATCATATGGTTCGCATAAATGCGTGTTCTGCAAGCGTGGCTGTATAGCCTAGTGGTTACGACGCTCGCTTTGGAACTGGAGGTACACGGGATCAAATCCCGCCTCGGAAAGAAAGCTTTTCTTTCTTGGTAGTTTCTCGATACGCACCACTAATTACGGCTGGCTTAAACAGCTTCGCTGTTCAAAATCCACAGTTTCGCCCAAGAGTTGAAGCATCGATTGCGATAGCAAATTATCAGAGAGCTATACGGAGTAGGGATAGTAGTCTTATCGGCTGCATAAACTTGGACACATTCGCTTACTAACTGAATTAACAAGCATGGTGTCGATGACCACAGACAACCACGGTCAAAACGCTGGCGTGCGAAAGTGCGGTAGTAGCGAGCGAAGGTTCGTGCGGTCTATCGCTTCAACGGAAATTAAGCCGCTAAATGCACAGCGCATACAAAGGTAAAAGCCGTGTGGATATTGCTTTCAAGGTACGGTGCGCGCGACAGCCCGTAGCCGCGCAAAGTACGAGCAGTACACGTACGCAGTTACTGGTGGAGTAGAAGCCGCATCCCCTCCGTCCCCCGCTGCCTTCCCGCTTTCCTTCTTTCGCGTGGGAGAATGAGTCGCCAGTTCCCCTTGCGCCCGGTCGCAAGATACGCATTTGGTGCCGCAGCTAAACGTCGCCTCTCCTCCCTCCCTGCCATCCCCCATGGCCCTTCGCACGACGGAAGAAGTCGCGTTTGCTCTCCGCCATCGTTCGCTCTTCATGAAAGCGCGCGTCCCTCGCGCGTTTTCACTCGCGCATACAGCATACGGCGCGCGGCTACGATGTTATCGCCCTTGGACTTTATACGGAACCTCACGGCGACGACGACGGCGGCGGCAGAAATCCCCCCTTAGTGTCCATATAATCACTATCGCAATACTACCCGAGAAACTCCACTGGAGTTGTCTAAGTATGCGTAAGCATTGTGCCGCTTGCTCATCTCCACGCAGAGTGGTGTCATTATCAATCTTATCAAGCTTGATCCGACCAGCATAAACACTTATCAAGCTTTATTGGGCATTTTCAAACTTAGCGGACTGGATCCGACCCTCAACCCTTATCGGTTGTTATCAATATGCGAAAGTGGATGTCCAGCGAAGCTGTTGCACTACCACCACTTCGACTTCTGATGGGGTATGCAATCTTTATTGATGGCTCGGATGCTTGTTCATGAGCTTGTCCTTTATTGAACCGTGTGCTGTTCTGTGTGTTGTACGGGTGATTGCAATGAATGTATGCACTGTTCGCTTCACATTGCTGAACGCTTGTGGCCTCAGCCTGACGGGGGTATGAGCCATTGCACTTTTTGCTTGCTTACGGGGGTATCAGCCATTGCATTCGTCTTACATGACGGACAAACAGGTTTCCTCGTTGGGTAGTCAAAAATTGCTTACGCATTTAAAAATGTCTGGTATGTAGGCAACACTCGTCGTTAAAAGGTTAGGAAACCGGGTTTCATAAGGAGCCACATCGCCGTTACACTGTCATGTGATCTACCAAAACACGTCGACGATTATTTGTGCCGCCATCATCAAACACCGTTATCAACACCGGCAGTATATTTTCGAAGTATTGCTAGAATCTTATTTTGATTTCTTTGGTTTGCATAAATGGGGTTATTCACATACCTTGGCAATCATCTTACCAGGTTTTTGCAAAGAAAATGTGTTCGTCGCCATACGCGGATATCATCCATCACAAATGCAGCGGTTTTTACAGCGAAGCTGTTAAGGGCTCAGTCTTCGATGGTCGTGTCCGCATGTAGAAAAAAACTCTTGGCCGTATGCTGTATGCGCGAGTGAAAGCGCGCGAGGGACGTGCTCTTTCATGAGGAGCGAACGCATGGCGGAGAGCAAACGCGACTTCTTTTGTTCGCGCGAAAGGCCGTGGGGGGACGGGAGGGAGGGGAGGCGACGTTTAGCTGCGCCACCAAATGCGTATCTTGCGACCGGGCGCAAGGGGAACTGGCGACTCAATCACTCACGCGATTGGAGGAAAGCTGGACGGCAGCGCGGGAGGGAGGGAGTGCGGCTTTTGCTCTGCGAGCAATTCACTGCGTACGTGTACTTTGCGCGGCGACGCGCGGTCGCGCGCACCGTATCTTGAAAGCGATCTGCAACATGGCTCCTACCTTTGTATGCGCTGTGCTTTCGCAGCTCAGTTTCCGTTGAAGTGATAGACCGCATGAGCCTTCGCTCGCTGCTGCTGGCGCGCTTGCTCACGCCAGCATTTTGACAGCGGTTGTGTGCGGTCATATAGTGGGATCTATTCATGTTTGCATGTGCGCGCTCACACCATCCTTGTTAATTCAGGTAGTAAGCGAATATGTCCAAGTTTATACAGCCGATAAAACTACTATCCTTACTCCGTATAGCTCGCTACTAATTTGCTATCGCAATTGATGCTTCGCAACGCGCAGCACTGTTGTCGACGGCGGCGGCGTTTTGCCCACGTTCGCACCGAACGCACGCGGCGTTGGTGACGTGTTTATGAAGAACGTGGCAGCCTTTGCCGTACACCCCATGGAGGTGTACCGTAGCGACCATAAGGCCATGGTCCCTGTGGTCACTAAATAAATGAATACCACCGGATCGTATATATTTCTCATTCTTTAATAGTTCAAATAACCAATGACACCATCACATCTTAATAATCATCATTGGAAATACATAATTCCCACCATAGTACAGCTTCGCTGGTCTTCCATCTCCACCGCAGGGGAAACGTTAAATCATATGCAACCTGGCACTGCCATGAAATCTGGGCAGCCAAACATGGTGAGTTAGCATACTGTGGCCATCCACAGAACCTAGAGGCACGTCAACTACTCGTAGCAAAACCCACCGACTCCAGTGAGTCTGTAACCCTTCCTTCGCAGTAGAGTACACTGAAAAAATCTCATTCTTGTTGCAATCTCACACGGGGTTTCCCTTCAATAGGTATGACATAAAATTGACTGTGACTTCTGTATATAGAAGCACAGGCGGAGGTTTCATCATTGTAATTTGTTGGGAAGCTGTGAGTCAGTTCATCATTAGGGACGTTGCAGCTGGTACAGTCAGTGGTGTCGGTTTTCTAGAGATTAAATGCTTCTGTGCTATTCATGACACCACAGCTGCTGCTGGGAAAATTGCACTGGAAACCCGCTCCCGTGATGATTAGTGCATGCTGGCCCGTTTCAAGGAAGGGAGCCTAGCAGGGTGTGGTAGCATGCAGCGTGTTGACAATTCATGGAAATAGGGAAGACAGCCGGATTGCAGGTGGAGGTCCTGTAGACCCACTTGGTTGAAAGAGGGACTGTCCATAGGTATGCCAGCGACTTAGAGACCCAGATAATAACTCCTTTGACCAAACTGCTCTCCAGAATGATCTTAACAGTGTCTTAGAATGGTGTAGCAATTCGCTGATGACCCTTAACGCCAACAAATGTAAATGCGTGTCCTTCTCCCGCCGTTGAAACCCCATCTTCTTCCCATACACAATTAATAACATGCCGCTAGAACCAGTGCAGTCTTATAAGTATCTAGGTGTAGCCACATCTCATGATTTATCTTGGCGCGCACATGTCACTAACATTATCTCCGCAGCTTAAAAAAAACCTTACGCTTTCTAAAACGGAACCTACGGAACGTTCCACCAGACGTAAAATTATTAGCTTATAAGTCACTTGTTAGGCCGAAACTAGAATACGCGTCAGCTATCTGGAACCCGCATCAGGAACCTCACGTCGCCGTCGCCGTCGCCGTGAGGTTCGCTATAGATAAAACCTTCGCCGCGCGCCGTATGCCCGAGCGGAAGCGTGCGGGGACGCGCCCTATCACGGAGAGCGAACGCACTCAATCTCCCACACGCAAGCAAGGAAGCAGGAAGCCAGCGCCGGAGGGAGCGCGGGGGGGGGGCGCACTTCTACTCGGCCATCAACCGCGCTCGTCGCTCGTCCGCACTGTCTCTTATCTCCACACGGCTCTGACCTTTATGCGCCGTGCATTCGCCGCTCAGTTTCCGTTGCAGCGATAGACCGCACGTACCTACGCCCGCTGCGGCGTATGCTTGCTGCCAGCGTTTTGACAGTCGTTGTCTGCAGTCATTCAGTGTGATCTATTCGTGTTTGTTTGTGCGCGCTCACACCATGCTTGTTCATTCAGTTAGTAATAGTCGGGCCACATTTTCCAACGCACGCTACACATGCAATGCTGCCCGGATCGGCAGTGTAGCGCTACAGGTGTGTCCCTTCGCACGCGCTGCCCACGGGAAGCGCTTCTCATCAACACCACCGTTTCACACGCGCCTTCTCGTGGTCATCGAGTCTCTCTTCATGTCGGTCTACTTACGCCGCAGCACACCTGCTTACTTAATCAGCTCATGTTTACTACAATTCATATTGCTACCAAAGCCGCTCACCTTACTTCGTATGACATTGCTGTGTTGCTATCGCATTCATTGCTTCGCCCTTAGGGCGAAACTGTGACATTTTTTCTTCCGAACCGCGACAGACTGGAATGGCCTTCCCCCCAACATCGCTACTACCGCCTGCCCATCTTCCTTTATAGAACTTGTCACAGACCATTTTGTTAAGTGATTATTTACCACGATGTTTGCGCGATTTTATAAAACCCACCCCTTATGTAATGCCGCTACGGGGGACTTTCAAGGTAATAAACTGAACTGAAACTGAACTGAACGGATGTGCTTACGGCTTTGCGTGGTAGTCTGGCCGGCACACCACCAGGGCCTCCTCTAACCCGAAGGACTGGATGGACAGAGACCCGGTAGAGTTTGATGATAGGTTGCAAGGAATTGGACTTGACGCAGTCCTGGACCGCATAAAATGTGCAGAGAATTCATTAATACCTCTTCTTGTCCAGCTTCACACTTGGCACCAACTTTGAGAGCAGGCTGCAGATGCCCTCGCGCTGGTACATCTTCTTATGCAGCTTGCTCTGCAGGTGCATTTTCTCCTCTCGAACCTGGCGCTTCTCCTGAGTGGACTGAACATCATGGTCTTGTTGGGTAACAACTGCTTCTCCACCTCCAGTTAGCTCAGAAAATGCTTCCTCATACGCTTCACTGGCGCCTCCTGCTCTTGATTCAGCGTGCACTCCGGCGCCAATTTCTCTAGGCGCACCTGCTCGAAATTGTCTTGTCTTGTCTTGTTTCCCAAACTCTGGCGCATACCCACTACGGGGGATTGGCCAAGAAGCAGGCGGTTTCAATTATGTTTATTTCTCGAATTTTACAAAAACTTAATCTTAATTTGAGATTTAATCTTAATTTTGAGATAAAGGAATTTTGTCATAAAGAAGTGAAGTAATAGGAATAATTCATAATTCTAGAAATTCAGCAAGGTAATCTTTTTGTATCTCTAATGAAATTGTAAACTGCAAGAAAAGCATCCCTGTGACTGTGTCCCAGTGAAGTCGCCCCAAAGGAGAGAATGGTTGGTGAGGTTAATAATAAGCCAAGATTTCGAAATGCAATTTCTAAGATTTTTCTTTCTCTTAAAAATCGGCGGCACGAAAGGAAGAAATGCTCAATGGATTCGGATTCATTGCAAAAAGAACATAAAGGGGATATCGCGAGACCAGACCTGTGTAAGTAAAAATTTAGTGGCGGTATACGGCATCTCAATTTTGTAATGAAGACTTCCAATTGCCTTGATGTACACCAATTTTTATTCCATGAGAAGCAAAGATGATGGAAATCAGAAGACGATGTTAAAATAGATTTTGCGGAATTTTGCGATATAGAGAAATTTCTGTACCTAGCCGCGGTGACATAAGCCGATGTCGGCAAAACAGATATGACAGGGCCATTAAGTGATGCTCGTGCGAGTGAATCAGCCATTTCATTCAAGTGCAAATCGCGATGTCCCGGTACCCAAAGCAAGAATACTTGCCGCAAGTACGAAGGAACCATTGAACAAAATGTTCGCAAAATTTTTGAATTTGACGAGGCTGTAAGTGCTGTGCATACAGACAGTGAGTCAGTGACAATAACCGCTAATGAATCGTTTTGGGGAATTTTTCGTAGGGCTAATATAATCGCTATTAGTTCTGCCTGAAAAATGGGTGTGAAGTCGGGAAGGCGAAGAGAGTAAGACCATTGAAGAGATTCAGAGAAGATCCCCACTCCTGCCTTCTCATTGCACACGGAAGCGTCGGTAGCTATTATGTTGTCAGTAGCTAGCTGGTTTAGCTGATCTTCTAATATATTGTTTAAATGTCGGCTAGGCAATAGTTTAGCATGATTTGGAAATATGTCCTCGAATTCAATTTTGAGGTCTGTTAAGGCATTATTCGAATGGCAAACTTCACGTAATGACACATTCAATTGTTGTAACTGTGCGTGCACAAATATTATCTGGGGATTGTGTAATCGCGACCACGATACATTAAAAAACTCAGACGGTTCAGTGAAAAATATGTATTGAGCACGCCTCCTTGAAATTCATAAATTTTAAAAAAAGTCTGAACCGTAAGCATGCGGAATCTGCAATCTAGAGTGGGTATATTAGCTTCCTGATATAACACAGTGTTGGCAACAAATCTAGGTAACCCAAGGCATAATCGTAGAGATTTTCTTTCTAATAGTATCAGAGGTTTAATTTTATAGGCGGGACCACCGGAGAATAACACGCAACCGAATTCTAATATGGGCCGAATATACATTTTATATATCCTCATTAAAGTATCCCTGCGTAGTCCAGAGCGACGGTGACTGAGCCGGTGGAGCATAGCTACGGCACGTTCGGCCTTTGTTGCGATATGTTCAATGTGAGTGCGCCAGACAAGCTTTTCATCGTATATGACACCAAGGTATTTCACTGAGTCAACTTGAGGAATGGTTTCCTGGTGATATTGGAGGGATATGTGCACTGGTGCAGTTAACGGGAACACTAGCACAGCACTTTTATTAACATTTAAGGACATACATAACTCATCTAGCCATGTCTCAAGCCTTCCTAGGTAACTCTGCAACGACTGGTGCAGTGAGTGTACATTAGTTGCAGATGTAAAAAATGCAATATCGTCCGCATAAACATAAACGTTCACTTCCCTGGACAAAGGAATTGTGCTTAGCAAAACGTTAAACAAAATGGGTGAAAGAACGGCACCCTGTGGTACACCTCTTGTTTGCTTGTATTTAGACGTCGAAATGCCGTGTTGATAACAATAAAATTCTCTATCTCTCATAAATTCATATATCCATGCGGTAATATACTTCGGTAAATTCGTAGACTTCAGTTTATTGAATAGAATTAGGTATTCGACAGTGTCGTATGCTTTCGCCACATCTAGCGTCACCAAAGCTGCATACTCTCGTTTGCGACGAGCTAGTTTAATGCGGCTCTCTAGATCGACATGAGCGCACCATATCGAGTGCCCGGGACGAAATCCAATCTGACAAGGACTGAGAATTGTATCGTCCTGCATAGAATGTGTTATGCGCCCATGAATAATCCTTTCTATTAATTTTACGACATTGGAAGTAAGAGAAATTGGCCTTATGTTGTCTAGGTTAAGTCCAGCTGCTTTTTTCTTCAACAGTGGAATAATTTTAGCTACCCTCCACTCTCTTGGAACCCAGGAATTTTTTAGAGAAAAATTTACTATATTTAATAGGTCTTGAGGCGCATAATCAAACAAAACTTTTAGCATTCGTGTTGTAATTCCATCTGGGCCTGGTGCTGACGCCGGTAATAATCTAATTATGTTTTCAAGCTCTGTCAATGTGACTTCCACAAAGTCGTCTCCCGAGGGAGGTTTCGATAGTCCTGATGGCAATTTATGTGTAAATCGCTGCGCTAGACCTTTAGCAATTTTCTCAAGTGACTCTGATAATTCCTTTGTTGATAGAACGACTGAGTCGATATTCACTGGGGCTGGTATAACTTTACGGGATCGAAGAAATTT
This sequence comes from Dermacentor silvarum, assembly GCF_013339745.2. Classification (NCBI taxonomy): domain Eukaryota; kingdom Metazoa; phylum Arthropoda; class Arachnida; order Ixodida; family Ixodidae; genus Dermacentor; species Dermacentor silvarum. The sequence continues at coordinate 11,720,243 of NC_051163.1, forward strand.
AAACAGAGCTTTTTTATTACTAGACTTGGAAAGATATGTGTAGTGTTTCGAATCGTAATCGTCCTTAGCTTTTGCAACTGTTCGCTTAAATGTAGCAGCTACATATGTATAATCTGCCCAATTTACAGGACATTGGTTATATAAAATTTTTTTCCATGCAGCTTTTCGACGTCTAAACTCTCGCTCACAGTCAGAATTCCACCATGGACAATAAGAACCACCTTTAGTAGATGGTACGACAAATTGAGACTTTTTTGATGTTTGTTTTATTATTGAACAAAGGCTCATTGCCTTAATATCCTTCTCCATGCCGAAATTCTCCTTAACTAAAGTCTGCGCTTCTAAGCGTTCTATCTTCAGCGAGAACTTGTTCACAAGCGTCTCTTGTACTTGCTCCAGACTGCTTCAGCTGAACCTTCTTCTGACAAATCTGGGTGAGCTCGGGTGAAAGATCATTAAGGCAGTCCTCCTCTTGTTCCAAGTTCCTTCTTCTTCTTTAATAGAGTGCTGCTGATGAATTCTTTCTGTGCGGCTTTCGCTTGTACGTTGACGTTGACTTGCCGCAAGGCACAGTTCTCGTCCTGCAGTGTCTACTCGAAATGTAAGTTTCTATAACTCCGTTTTGAGCACCTGACTCTCCTGCTGTAGATGTTCAACGCGTTTTGACAGAGGAGCTGTTTAAGCCAGCCATAAGTACGTAACGCGCGAACAGAAAATGTGGGACAATCCTGGCGGTAATGCAGAAAGGGTCCAAGCGCAATGGCACATATCCCTGTGAATTAGCGAAGCTGAGCCTGGCTAAGTCTAGATAAGCGTGGTTGGGACTACTTAAGCTTAGTCACTCATCGACAGCCAATCGATGGCCAATCAATAGCTAATCAATAATCAATCAATAATCAATAAATTTCTTAAAATCCTGAGGATGACTTGGTAGTGCTTAGCCTAGCCCAAATACGTGGCCAGTACCTTGCGATAACCAATCGATAGCCAATAGCTAATCTATAATTGATCAATAATCAATAAAAACGGAAAATGCTGGGGATAACTTTGTCGTGCTTAGCCTATCCCAAAAGCCAGGACTAGCTAGGTGCCCATTAGCTCCACTGTCTCTTTAGCATTGCGCCTCCAGTTTTACGCAATTTTTTTTTTATCTGCTCTTGCGACCGAGGAGACAGGCCAATCGTTTCCCGTCAACTTAACTGTCATCACTTTCACTCGCACTATCCGCCATAGAACTGGCACCGCCTAGAAACGTTAACGGCGTGGGCGATTTGCACAAGGCGAGTGGCAAGCGCGGAGACGGTGGAGAGAACTGAGGGAAGAGGAAGAGTGAGCTCGCACGCACGCTGTAGATGTCAAGCTGGACGCACGCGAGCTGCCCACCGTAGAAAAGAACGCTCTAATGAAAAACCGAAAGCACTGACACTCATTTATTCCGGTTTCAAATGCGAAAATGGCACGCAGAGTACCCCCGGGCGCTTCACAACGTGTGCAGACCTATAAATCGGCATCAAATCCGCAAGTGGCGAGCCTTTCAGGTAACCCGTGTACAAGTCTGGAGACCACGCACGTGAGGCTGGTTTCACGAATCATCCACGAGTCCTACAGGTCGCCATCGGATGTGCACACACACGCCTGCTTCTGCGACTTGATGAAGGGGTCGCAGCCCAGGTTCTTGGTCAAGCTCATGAACAGGTTGGCCGTCGAGACGCACGAGTCCTTGCCGGCCACCACCTTGGTGTCGCAGATGCGCTGCATGCACGCGTCGAAGGCCGCGTCGCATTGGCCCTTGTCCGCTAGGCACGTGTCGTAGCAAATGTCGTGCTCGTTGCAGCACGCCTCGAAGTCCGGGTGCGGCAGTGCCGACGCCGGCAGCCGGAATGCCTCGGTGCCGCAGCCGTTCGAAGAGCTCTTGTACAGGGCGCGAGGCGAGGGCTTCAGGGACCGTGGGCAGCTGAACTTGCAGTCGAGGCCACCGGCGACATCGTCTTTGTGACCTCGAGCCATCGAGGAGGGCCCCAAGACGATCACCAGCAGCAGAAGAGCGGAGACCAGCGCGGCGTGGAAAGAAGACATGACAGTGTGGCTACCTTAGAGTTTTACGATCACGCTTCTTCTTCGCAGTTTGCGTCTGGAGCGCGCGCAATTATGATGACGATGATGATGATGGCAACAATCTCTATTGCGACACGTTAATTGCCACTTGGTAACCGTCTTCCTTGTTTCGTGCGCAGCGTTTCGCGTTCGTCAGGCACAGTCAGATCGTCAACCTTTCTCTTTTCTTCTTTTCTTAGCCTACTAATATACAGCTGCTTCGCAATGCTCGTTAAATTACGCCACGTGCGTTCACAATACGTTTATTGCGGGAACGTATTGTGACTGACAAGACGCAAGAACGTAGGTGCGCTCATATTTATAGAGCCCGTGTAAACCAAGGTTACTAGAGCAACGTGTTCTAGTAAAGCTGATTTCATCAGCAATCCACCTACAGCAGCATCTCAAGCAACATTAAGAGTGGGAGCCTCACTTTAGGACTTTTTTTTTTCGTCTATTAAATCTGTCAGAGGCAACAATTTCTCATCTACAAGTGTTTTTACACAGAGAGAAGAATAAACATTTTTCTATATACTAAATGCGCTACACTCTTTCCTTCGTTAGCTTTCATGTAGAAAGCTAGCGAACGTGTAAATTGTAAACAGTGATCAAATCCCGGCCATAGCGGCCGTATTTCGATGCGGGCGAAATGCAAAAAGGCCCGTGTACCGTGCATTGGTGCATGGTAAAAACTTCAGGTAGTCGAAATAATCTCGAATTCCTCACTACCGCGTGCCTCATAACCATATCATAGTTTTGAATTTATTACTCCAATGTTTATTGCTCCAATTCTCCCAAGAATTTATTACTCCAATGTTTCATAAATGCGCAGGCCTGCTCCGTTTCGCCGCGTCTTTTGATCATTATAATATTTGTTGTCTTTAGTTGAATTGAATTCCGCGGTCTTATGTGCCAAAGTTGTCGGTGGTTGCCCTTGCTTCCAAGGTTGTTCCTTTTGTTGTGTCTTTCATTTCTCAGCTTTTATTGAATAAAGGCGCTGTATACCCGCCGTGGTGGGACAGTATATGGCGTTGCGCTGCTGAGCCCAAGGTCGCGGGTTTAATCCCGACAGTGGAACCCGCATTTACATGCGGGCGCAATAAAAAAAAAAACGTCTGTGTACCATGCATTGTGTGCACGTTAAAGAGTCCCTTTTATAAAGATTATTTCGCAGTCCCCCACTACGGTGTGCCTCATAATCACATGGTTTTGTCACGCAAAACCCCAGAATATAATCAAAAGCGTTTTATTCCATCATGTTGGGATATCGACACATAGATTAAAGAAAACCACAAGTCGACAATAATGAAGGCGGTAAATCTGCTCAGCAAAAGGAGCAATAATGTCTCCGAAGAATGACACTCTCTCTATCTTCGCAATTTTCTTTGTCTTCTTTTTTTTTTTTTTGTGGGAGGGGCTCAGGCTTTTTTCCTTGCTTCCTCCATATGCATATGTGAAACGTAATCAGCAATAAACAATAATACCAATGGATGTAATTTCAATACTCGGGGTTTAGAATTCCTTAGTGCCATGATGTGAGAAATTTGGCACAGCAGAGATTTGGGCGAGTTGGTTTAGTTTCATGGTTGGTTGGAACTTGTCTTGCTTCCAAATATTAGCGCATACCCACTACTGGGGAGGGGGGGGGGGGGGGGTGTTGGCCAAGAAGCATGCGGTTTCAATTATGTTTATTAGAATTAAAACAAATGCTAAACATTCAGAGCAGAACGTGGGTTAAAGAAGTATAGCTAAGAAATTATAAAAATAATATTAAGAATTTTGAAATAAAATAATTTACTATAAGAAAACTAGATGAACAATTGATCATTTTAGAAATTCACGGTAGTCTTCTTGTGCCTGTACTAAAATTGTAAACTGCGAGAAAAGCATCCCTGCGGCTGGATCCCAGTGAAGTCGCTCTGAAAGAAAGAATGATTGGCGAGGTTAGCGATAGTGCAAGTTGAAATTTCTAATAGTTTTCTTTGTCTTAGAAATTGGTAGCACGATATAAAAAGATGCTCAATGGATCCAGGTACATTGCAAAAAGAATATAGAGGAGCACGGCGAGACCAGACCTATACAAGTAAAAATTTAGAGGCAGTATACGGCATCTCAATTTTTTAAAGGAAACTTCAAATTGTCTCGAAGAACACGAATTGTTATTCCATGGGAAACAAAGATGATGGAATTCAGATGATGATGTTAGAATAAAATTTGAGAAATTTTGCGATAAAGATAAGGATGCGGATACGAAGAACTTTATTAAATGCATTCTGAGAAGCGCCGCCCCAATGGGTGACACCGCGGGCCGCTCCCACGTATGGACGCTTAGGCCCAACCTAACCGCCGCATCGCACGCAGGCTCTCTGGACAGCCCAAGGTATTCCGAGCTCTTAATGGCCGAGTTCCACTTCTATTCAGTGATGTCCTTATCCTCTCGTAACGAGGGACACCGCCACAGGATGTGATCTAAGTTCCATGTCCCCCCGCAGCTAGGACACTGTGAGCTAAAAACATCCGAGAATAAACAGTGCATGAAGGCCAGTCTAGGATAGGAGCTAGTCTGAAGCATCCTAAGGCTTAAAGCCTGAGGTCTTGTGAGCTTTTTATGTGGTGGAGGAAAGATTTTTCTCTCCGGACAGAAATCTTCAGTGAATTCATTAAAGGTGGAAGAGTGTCCCGGAACTCTTGGACACTGGACTGTGACAAGGCTCCTCCTCCCGCGTAGAGAGTTAGTACGCGCACCTGGGAGTGGGCAATGTCATTGAGGTTGGCGAGCGAGCCCATATTTAGCCCAAGTGTGCCGGAAACCAAATGATCGTATGTGGAGTGATTGCCTCTTTCGCGGAGCCCGAGGTGAACGCCGTGACTGTCGATCTAGAATCTGTGTAGATTTGCATTCTGTTGGCGTCCAAAAGAGCCAAAGCAACAGCAACCTGCTCCGCTTTAGAAGTGGTCCGAGCCACCCAGGCTGCCGACACAGCATGGCGTCTGTGATCTGTTGCCGCTATGGAAAAGTGTGACGAGCGGCCATATTGAGCCGCATCCACAAAGCAGACCAATTGGGGTTCGTCCTTGATCTTCTTCAGGATCGCAATCACCCTGGCCCTACGCATTCCCCCATTGTGCTGCGGGTGTACATTCCGAAGGATTGGCGCAACGTTATGTTTTCTCTTTGCTCGTCAGTGGTTCGGTGCCTTCTCTCTTCAACAAGTACTGGGTTAATCCCCAGGATGGCCAGAATTCTCCCCTCCAAGGGGCAGGACAGCCGAGCCAGTTGGGCCGATTCCTGCGCCTCGATGATCTCCTCCAATGAATTGTTTACTCCCAGTTGATAGAGGCGTTCTGTACTGGCGGACATGGGAATGCCAACCCTTTTGATGCTTTTCCGAATCAGGATGTTCAACTTCTTTTTCTCAGAAGTGTGTCAATTGTGCATTGCTGTTACATAAATGATGTGACTCATAAGAAAGGCGTGGGAAAGCCTGAGCAGATTGTCTTCCTTCAAGCCTCCCCTTCTGTTAGAGACTCTGTTGATGAGCTTAATTACATTTTCCATTTTCGTGGTGATTCAAGTCAACGTGAGGTTGTTGCATCCAATTTATTCAATAACCATGCCTTGTACACGGATAGAGTCGACTCTGGGAATGAGGCTTCCTTCACGTGTAACTAGCTTGAGCCGGAGCTTGGCTTCTTCCCCTTAGTATAGGCTGTGCAGGTTGACTCATGTCAAACACGTGCTTCTCAAGCTCGTGCAGTCTGTTACTGATTTGAAACTTTCCATGAGACCATCAAGCGTGGCTTTGGTTGCCCCAATCGTAATGCTAAGTGATTTAATGGCGCCTTTGATTTCTGACTTGGTTTTCATGGCAGAACTGCTAGGCTCTGGTGCCGCTATGGCTCTCTTTTTAGCCGGGCGTTCGTTGGGTGATTCGTCAACTGGGACTTCCATGGGAGTTTCGCCCGCGACAGACTGCGGTGACGTGGGAGATTGTGCTAAATTACGTTTAGTCGCGTTCCTTAGATCTGCCATCTCGGATTTGAGTCGTTCCATTACTCTTTTCAGCATTGCATTCTCTTTCTCAAGCTGCGCTACGCTAGCATTACTATGCTCTGGCGGCGAACCCCTGTTACCTTTTTGGGCTTTCCCTTGACTCGGTACGCCCATGTGGGACCAGCTTCTTGCTTAGCCGGCTTGTGGATGCTGAGGGTCGGCCTGCGGGACCGGGTACTGGAGCGACCTGTGATCCTGGATGTGTTCCTGGAACGGGATCGCCCTCTCGAGTGCGAGCGTGACCTGGGACCGGTCCCTTGAACGAGCCCTGGAGGAAGCTCTGTCCGGGCTCGGGCTGGTATCATCTGCCACTACCCGATAGCGGCTGTCTCTGCGCTCCCGACTCTTGGACCTGGATTTCCTGCTGATGGCCGACTTGAGAGGGGGAGTCTCCGCGTACATCGGCAACGGGGACTTCTTGATTGCGTCTAGCTGTTTTTCTTTGCCTGACGACGTATGGGACTTGAAATCTCTGCTTGCAATCCTTATCCGCGGTGAGATGACGACCCCCGCAGAGAGCACACTTCGGGGAACAGCTGTGCTGATCATCCGGGTTACTGGCACCACAACCTCGGCCTATCCCGTCTTCCGGGGATGGCCAAACATCAGCTCTCTGGCCTAATCCTCCACACGCGAAGCAAAGTCGGTCTGCCTGCGGTATAGGGAACACTTCACCAGGCTGGGACCGCACTTCACATAGTCTGGCATCTTGAGTCCGTCAAAGAGGACTATGACCCTGCTTGTGCTTTTAATTCTTCTCACCTCTATAGCAATTGCATTCTTCGACTGGATAATAAGCTTTGTGAGCTCGTCTTGGGCGATGGCAGGATCGATATTCCTTCTTCTTCTTTTTTCTGTGGTTTTACATGCCAAAACCAGTTCTGATTATGAGGCACGCCGTAGTGGAGGGCTCCGGATTAATTTTAACCACCTGGGGTTCTTTAACGTGCACTACAACGCAAGCACACGGGCGTTTTTGCATTTCGCCTCCATCGAAATGCGGCCACCGCGGCCGGGATTCGATCCCGCGATCTTGTGCTCAGCAGCGCAACGCCTTAGCTGACTCAGCCACCGCGGCGGGTATCGATATTCCGGATCACCGCCTTGCACGTATTGCTCGAAGCAGCTACATGGGCACTGACTTTATAGCTTGCTCTGTCGATGACGATAGATCCCACCCTGACGTAAGCCCTGGAATTTCTCTCCGAAGGCGTACTTGTCACCATGATGTTTTGGACCGTATTCGGGCAAATGACATCCTCTTCTACATCCCCGGACGTTAGCCCTGACGCCGCAATGAGGGCCTGGGCTATCTTGAAATGACCCGTCTGCCTGATATCCAGGCCACCCCGAGGTCGAACAATGACTCTAATATGCTCCCTCGGAAGCCGAGGGAGCCTTGACGCTGCCGTGAGCCGCCTCTTCACGTTGGTTAAAGCCGCACCCTTGTTTATGCCACGTAGCACATTGGGGGGCTAATTACCCTGTCCGGACTGGCTCGCTGGTGCTGATTTCCGCTTTGAAAGCGCAGTAGTCCATCCTGTGCTTTCGCTAATCTCTTCGGGAACGATATCGTCCCCTTCAATGGTGATTTGTATCGCCGTAGCCATCTACGCGTAACCAGTTGAAAAGCGCCGTACAGGCACTCTTGTCGAGCCACCTACGAGTGGTTAGGCTTAACTGGCCTAACCATGACGGCGTGGACGGACAGAAAAGGCCTCGCAAATTCGGGAAACGTCCGCCCACCGTTGCAAATTTGGTGTCGATGGATTCCGCTTGATGCTAGGCGTCGAATGTGCCGCTTCTCTCCGGAATTAGAGGTGATTTCCGGAGTGAAAATTTTGAAAAAGCGGAGGCCGATGTTGCCACGTATGTACTCGACGGCGCACCCTGGCGGTTGACCTTGCGATAAGGAGAATTTTCTGTACCTAGCCGCGGTTACATAAGCTGATGTCGGCAAAACAGATATGGCAGAGCCATGAGGGATGCTCATGCGAGCTTTGCAGCCATTTCATTCAAGTACAATCCACAATGTCACGTTACTAAAGCAAGTATACTTGCCTTAAGTATGGAGGAACAGAACACATTGAACAGACGTTCGCAGAATTTTTGTATTTGAAGATGCAGTAAGTTCTGTGCAATTTCTGAACGTGGCATGCAAAGCGCACAAATCCGTAGTTTTGTATGTACGGAAGCAACCAACGGCGCACAAAACAAGGTTTCTACAATTTAGGTTAGCGCTCTCATCCACGTTGGCTATCTGCAAAGCATTTTATTGCCAGCAGACATCATCTCGCCTGATAGATGTAATAAGATGTAACAAGTTTATATATATATATATATATATATATATATATATATATATATATTTCACTTACATTTTTTTTCTCAAATTTTTCTCCATCAATGCTCTAAACGTCTATTGCTTATATCGACTGCTGACCATTGATGCTTCCGTCCACTTTAAACCCAAGCGCTTCTGGAATGTGTACGTTACCTACTGTTCGCACTGGGTGAATCTCTTCGCATTCCATTAGGATGTGCTGAATGGTCTCCGGATCTTTGCTGCAACATACACATGCGTCATCTAGTTCCGAATACTTTCTCCGGTATGTTTTGGTCCTTATGCAACCGGCTCGAGCCTGAAATAGCAAGGCGCTGCCCTTTGTGCTATCGTACAGATTTTCGCTTCTAATTTGTTTCTTCTCATTCTTGTAAATCTCCGTGGTCCTTTCTGTTTTGATTCTTTGCATCCAATTCATGGTCTCTATTGCTCTCGCTTTCTTTCTGATGACTCCTGGTTGTCTATTTACGGTTTCAGTTGCCCTGTACTTGGTTGCCAACTTTCTTGACCTTTTCCTCCATTCTGTGTACACGCTTTTCGTGTACAGATACTTGTGCACTTTAGCCACCCATTTATTTTTCATCCATGTTCCTGAGTCTTTATTCAAAACTAATTTTGCTCTGCGCTTCTCCGACTTCAAAAGAGGTCCAACCCATGTCACCCTGCACTGCCTCATTTGTGGTTTTACCGTGCGCTCCCAAAGCCAACCGGCCTACTGATCTTTGGTTAACTTCCAACCCCGACGAGATATCCGATTTTACGCGAAGAATGGCATTTGCGATAGTCAGAGCTGGCACCATTACTCCTTTCCAGATTCCACGCACCACCTCATACTTATTGTGGCCCCACAGTGCTCTATGTTTCATTATCTTGAACTCGATATTAGCAGGGGTCCGCCTCGTGGACGCCTTGCGCACCCGGCTCGCTATCCTTACGATGCACTGTCGGCGCATGCGTGCGCATATGCGCACAATAAGTAGCAAGCCTGTGTGCATCCCGGTGTTGTTACTGTTGTATATCGGCTGGCTGCGCGGCAGCTCCTCATATGCGAGTAAAACGGGCTATGTTTCTGCTGTGTCTGATCGGCCCAGCTTCACGCTGCACACGGTAGATGGCATGGCTGTCCCCACAGTCTTTACGTCTACTATAGGGCGGTCCGATTTTAGGTTTGCTTTCAGTCTGCTTAAAATATTCCCCATGTCGGCCCAGTCTCCAATCTTTACTGTGGGACGAGCCCCAGTGACACTGAAGGTCACCCCCGCTAAGCACTAAGAGTTGACAACTGGAAAGTTGGAAAGCGACAGTATAGGCCTTCTCGGATTGGGCGAATACTGAAAATGTTGAATGAGAATCAAACATTTCTGCTTTTAAATAGAATCATGTAACTTGAAAATTTTGCTGCAACCTTTTAGCGGTTTCTACGCGTACTTCGAACATGTCCGCATATGCGAGTTGATATGATCAAACCTGTAAATAAAACTCCACCAGCCGTTTTGAGAGTTCCGTGTAATATAACCTGGAGACGTAGTGACATTAACACATTCCTTTCCGATTTTCAAAGTTTCATTTAAAACAGCATTTCATATAGCTTTATGTGCCCGAAGAAAAACAATTTTGTTTCGTAATTTTCCCCCATATTCTTATTTCTGCTTTACGCAGAAAAAAAAATATTTCGCACATAATTCAAAAATCATTGTTTCTGAACGCCCCCTAGAATTCTTGCAAAACAATCTCGCGAAAAAATAAAAAGAAATGCAGCATGGTTTCTATGCACAACAACGTAAATAAGTCACGGCTCAATACAACAGTAGAGAGGGGGGAAATTTATTTAAAGCGCCACAGACATTTATAATGACTTGAGAAAAGCCCATGTGAACAGAAATCGAGGGAGAGTATAAGCACGAGTACATGTCATGTTTAGGCTGTGACGTTTATTTGGATAAAATGTATTTTTTAATTACAGATGAAAGTTGGGCTAGTTGGCGCATATTCCAGAATTGAGACTTTAGCGCCAAAAAGTGGTAGCTTTAGAACGACAAACACAGTCATTTTTATGTACTCTTGAGAAAGGCTCTGTTATTTCTTTCGTCACGTGTGGACCGCAAGCGGCCTTGCAGTCTTCTTTCGCGCTGACAGGCTTTAATGATGACACACTTGTCCCGTATATTTGGCAAAAAAAAAAAAAAACTTAAACACTCAGAACTTTCGAACGCTAAGTACTCCAATGGATTATGCATCGAACAGTGAAGACTGCGCGGTTCGTCATTCGAGGTTTCGAATATTCTCACACACCCTACATCTAAACTTAGCGCTTGCATCGGGAGGCCGAACTTCGACGTCCGTCACTGAGCAGCCTCGTTTCGCGCAGCTTTCGCAGAACACGTGTCCTCTGGTAGTGTTCCGGCATCTAACGCAATAACGTTGGAACAAAGACGCGAGCGCCTGCGGCTGTAATTCACACCAACGATCTAAGTGTGGCGCAAAGTCCCAAGTGGCGGCGGTCGCCCATAGTGCGCCTGGAACGCGCGTTATTGAATTAACGGAGCCGCAGGATCCTCCGGATGCCGCTTGACCACAACACGCCGGCGAGCCCCGTGTCGTACTTCCGCGTGTATAATCCGCCTTTAGTGTACAATTACTGAACTCTAGAAATCTACCCGTAGCAATCAGTAGTGCTGAGTCTAGAGCATAATTTAGAACGCCGCAAGGGGCCTCTCATTCCTCGCAACGTTCGCCGCTGAACGCAAGCTTAAAGAAACGTTGTTTTTATTTTTAGGTGTAATTATGTCGACAATCATTGTACCAAATAGCATACGGCGCGCGGCGACGATTTTAACGTCCTTGGACTTTATACGGAACCTCACAGCGACGGCGACGACGACGGCGACGACGACACCGATGGCAGAAATCCGCTTGGAGTGTCCATAATTGCTATCGCAATAAAAGCAGAAAAAGAAGTGACTGTTTTCAAGCGATTTAATTATGTTACAAGAAACGTGGCTAAATTCTGCGAAATCTTTTCAAATAAAATTCTACAGATCATTTCGTTTAGACCGTCCTACAAGAGGTGGCGGATTAATTACACTCATTTCATCTAGAATTTGCCATAAGGCTAAAATTTCATTTCAAGTTTCTACTCCAGAGTGTGAAATCCTAGCGATAGAGCTAGTTCTTCCTGAATATTGTCCCTTCACCGTAGTTAATGCATATTTTCCATCTGGCGTACAGGACATTAGCACACTGGATAGTGTTATTAACTCTTGCGGACGTGAAATTCTAATCGCAGGTGATTTCAATTCTCACCATATCTCATGGGGTTTAAGAACAGATTTGTGCGGCACCCGATTATGGAACTGGTCGTTGGACAATCGGCTAACGTGTGTTAACTCCGGATCTATTACGTTTCTGCGAGGTCAATCTTACTCTTCAATAGATCTTACATTCTGTGGCCCGAGTGTTTCCGTAACTTCTTGGTCGACTGTTGAGTGTTCGACAAACAGTGATCACCTTCCAATAGTATTTGAAGTTGCCCGTCCTGTAACATTTATGAGTGACCAGGTTCGAACTTTTATAAACTACGACATTTTTAAAAATGCTTACGAAATGCCCTCTCATCTCTGTCTGATGCGCCTACAGAACAAAAAACCACGATTATTTGCTCCGCTTTGGAAAACTCTCAAAAAAAGGCTCAATTTGAGATTAGATTGAATAAAAGAAATTCTTACAGCCCTTGGTGGAATGAAGAATGCACCCGAGACTACAGAAAGAGAAAAGCTGCTTGGAAAAAATTATTACATAACCAGAGTCCGCAAAATTGGAGTGACTACAAATTTTTTCGAGCAGTCTTTAAACATGCAGTTTCAAAAGCCAAAGATGAATTCGACTGTAAGCATTTTGATTTCCTGTCTAACAATAAAAATAAGCGCGCATTGTTCCGATTTCTCCGCAGTAGCAAAGTTCTTCCGCGTCAAATTAATATTGACTCTATAATCTTAAGTAGCGATGAAATAAAACAATCACTAGAAGAAATTGCGCAGGGATTAGAGCTTAGATTTTCTTCCGTATTGCCAAGTTGTTCTCGCTTACGTAGGGCATCAGATGATTTTACAGAAATCTCTATGTTGGAATTGGCTGAAATTGTGGAGCGGCTTCCAGATTCAGCTCCCGGCGTGGATGGGGTAACATCTGCTATGATCAGAATCTTATTTAAGGAAGCTTCTAATGACCTTTTAGCTGTTGTAAATTACTCAATTCGGTTTTCATGGATTCCGTCTGCGTGGAAAATCGCTAAAATCATCCCAATTCTTAAAAATCGTGGGGAAGGATATACAATAGATAATATTAGACCAATTGCCCTAACTTCAAATTTGGTTAAATTAATCGAAAGAATTCTATATGCCTGTATGATTAAATTTATACAGAACAAAGACTTGCTTAGCCCCTGCCAAATTGGATTCCGACCATCATGTTCCATTTGGCATGCTCACGTGGACTTAGAAAGTAGAATAAAATTAGCACGGCGACAGAGGCAAATAGGTGCTCTCGTGACGTTAGACATTTCCAAAGCATACGACAGCGTTGAACACTTAATCGTATTAGATATATTGCGAAGTCTAGAGATTCCAAATTATTTTTCAAACTGGATGGATGAATTTTTAAACGGAAGAACATTTTACTGCTCTCTAAGAGGCTTTTCCTCGAGTATTTATAATCAATCACGTGGTGTTCCTCAAGGAGCTGTCACTTCACCATTACTTTTTAACATTCTGATGTGTTCCATTCCTCTTCATCAAGATGTACAAACATACGTATACGCAGATGACATTGCTTTCTTCGCATCAGACAGTGATATCCACTCTCTATATTATCGACTACAAAACTACCTCTATGCCATAGAAACCTGGTTAAACAAAATTCGCCTTTCACTTAACGTTAGAAAATGCTCGATATTGGTTTTCCCTCTTAACAATCCTGTTAACATATCGCTATCTTATCGCCTCGAGACTATACCTCAAGTGGAGTCTGTGAAATATTTAGGTGTAGTATATGACGGTTCCCTCAGCTGGCTCGGCCATATTGACCAAATAGTCCAAAAAGGAGTGAGAGCCGTTGGTATGCTTCGTAAGCTGTGCAACAGTCGGTCCGGAATGCGGAGAGATCCACTTTTAATGATATATAAAATGTATGTGCGGCCCATTTTAGAATTTAGATGTGTATTATTTTCCGGTGCGCCAGCTTATAAATTACGTCCCCTTGTTCTGCTTGAGCGGGAAGCCCTACGACTGTGTTGTGGATTACCCAAATGTGTTGCCAATAACATACTACACCAAGAAGTCAGGTTGCCCTCAATATTGTGTAGATTTTGTTTACTGACGGTGCAAACAATCTTAAAATTGTATGAATCCCCTATTACAAGATTAGAATACATATTCATTTCCCAGCCTGCACTATTCTTCGGAATACACTGGCCTCGTTTTCATACACCCCAGGTGGTCTTCGTACAAACATTAATCAATCCCTTAAATGTACGTATCTGGGAGGTGCCGCCTATTTGTGATGTGCGAGAAAACCTACAAATCATATATGATGACATCTACCCAAACAACGCAAAACTCCTTTCTTATAATATATTAAACGGCCTATTACAAGACCATTTATTAAGTTTATCCATAAGTACGGTCATTGCGACAGACGCCTCACAGTGTGAAGAAAATCTGGAATTGGCATTTTCTCTCCTGCTCTAAATTGGTCATTCGCAATCAGGATTCCGGACTTCTTTTCCGTATTTCTGGCTGAATTTCTAGCTGTAGTTCTAGCCCTACGCAAACTAAGTTCATCAATATCAGCGGTAGTAATAATAACAGATTCTTTATCTTTATGTTCCTCGCTCACAGCAAATAGTGTCACTAACCTTTTACTTACATTTCATTTTCTAGTGCCTGCCCACATAAATTTAATTAGATTGCTTTGGGTGCCTGGACATAAAGGATTAGTCATGAACGAAATGGCTGACAGTCTCGCGAGAGCGGCCCTCAGTGGCCCTGTATTACGATTACTTCTTACAATAGCTTACCTAGCGGCTACTAGATTCAGGAGATATTCAATTATTCAAGACTTCTTGAACCCGGCTGTAGCTAATTTCTCAGAATATCGACACCTCCTATTCCCTTGGCCCAAAAATTCCTTTCACACCAGAAAAACTGAAGTCATCTTTACCCGATTACGTTGTCGGGTACCAATATTAAACTTCTATCGTCACAGGGCTGGTCTGGTGCCCTCCCCTCTGTGCCCATTCTGTGGAGAAGATGAAACAATAGATCATTTTTTCATATTCTGCCGACGTTTTTCTTCCTTAAGGAAAAATATTCTAGAATCAAAATTTACACAGCTTGGTTTAAGCTTTTCTATTCTGAATATCCTTTCTTTAGGAGCCTCCTCTCTTGGAAAGTGCCACGGGGATATTTGCTCAGCCGTGGAGGAATTTATAAATGCTTCAAATAGATTTTCTTGAATTCTTAAATATTTTATTTTTGTTCATTTTCTCCATTTAGCTTTACCGATTTTAGTATTAAAAAAGATTGCCTAATCCCACCCAAATCTTGGCCAATCCCCCGCAGTGGGTATGCGCCATCAGATAAGGCATACCATACCATACCATACCAAGCGAAGGCGTGTCATCCTTTGTGACATTGTTTCTCATTTTGCATAGCAGCTTTTATTATTATCGACTCATGGCTTCTTAGATTTGTGGATTGATATCCCAACATGGTGGAATACAGTGCTTTAGATTAGATTCTGGGTATTTACGACCAAAACCACGATTTCATTTTGAGGCACGCCGTAGTGAATAAATTTTGACCTCGGTGTTTCTTTAACGTGCAGCCAATACACGGTAAACAGGCGTTTTTGCATTCCGCCTCCATCTAAATGCAGCCGCCGTGGCCGGGAACCAACCTGCGACCTTGAGTTCAACAGCGCAACGCCATAGCCACTAGGCTACCGCGGCTGGTACGCAACGCTTTGCTTCCTTAAAAAGTGAGAAATTCAATACACAACACAAGGAAGAAAATCGGAAACAGCGGCAACTAAATGAAACAAATCATGTAATAATAAAAACATGCGGTGCCTTCGTAAGCATTCTAAGCATTTATAGGCATCCTACACATTCCCTAGATTTGGTAAAGCTAACGAAGAGTTTCTAGCGTATTTGAAATATGCGAATAGTGTCTATATCTGTCTGTGTAAAAGCACTTGTAGATGAGAAAATATTGCCTCTGAAAGATACGTTAAACAAACACCGGCTCCTCAAATGGGCGGGGCCAAAACATTTACTGATAAAATGAGCCTTCAACTTTAAATGTTACTTCAGACGCTGCTGTAAGTGATAGCTTGAATGTAGGCAACGTTACTAGAAACAAGTTGTTCTAGTAACATTAATTGAAACTCGCTTTGTCGGACATGTTCGCACACCTACGTTTTCGTGTCTTGCCAGTCACAACAGTTTCGCGCAATGAGCACATTGTGAACAGACGTGGCGTAATTTAACGATCAGTGTGAAGCGGTTAAAAGTCGGTTAAAAGAATTTTAAAAAACGTTGACGATCTGACTGTGCTTGACGAACGCGAAACGCTACGCACGAAAAAGGGAACACGCTTACCAAGTAGCAATTAACGTGTCGTAATACAGATCTTTGCCATCATCATCATCATCATCCTCATCATCGTCGTCGTCATCATAACTGCGCGCGCTCCAGAGGCAAACTGCGAAGAAGAAGCGTCATCGTAAAACTATAAGGTAGTCACGCTGGCATGTCTTCTTTCCACGCCGCACTCGTCTCGGGTCTCCTGCTGCTGTGTATCGTCTTGGAGCCTTCCTCGATGGCTCGAGGTCGCGAAGACGATGCCGCCGGTGGCCTCGGCTGCAAGTTCAGCTGCCCGCGGTCCCTGAAGCCCTCGCCTCGCGCCCTGTACAAGAGCTCTTCGAACGGCTGCGGCACCGAGGCCTTCCGGCTGCCGGCGTCGGCACTGCCGCACCCGGACTTCGAGGCGTGCTGCAACGAGCACGACATTTGCTACGACACGTGCCTAGCGGACAAGGGCCAATGCGACGCGGCCTTCGACGCGTGCATGCAGCGCATCTGCGACACCAAGGTGGTGGCCGGCAAGGACTCGTGCGTCTCGACGGCCAACCTGTTCATGAGCTTGACCAAGAACCTGGGCTGCGACCCGTTCATCAAGTCTCAGAAGCAGGCGTGTGTGTGCACATCCGATGACGAACTTTAAAACGCCATCATGATCTGTGAAACCAGCCTTATGTGTTGTGGTGTACTGACTTATATCCAGTACACGGGATATCTGAAAGGCTCGCCACATGCGGACTCGATGCCGGTTTGTCTGCACACATTATGAAGCACCTCGGTATAATCTGCGTGCCGTTTTCACATTTTAAACCGAAATAAATGAGTGTGTCTGTTTTCGGTTTTTAATGCGTTAGCATTCTTAGGGTACTTCACTTACTTTCCCGGCCTATCTATCTATCTATCTATCTATCTATCTATCTATCTATCTATCTATCTATCTATCTATCTATCTATCTATCTATCTATCTATCTATCTATCTATCTATCTATCTATCTATCTATCTATCTATCTATTTTATATCTAACCGTCTTCCCGCCTACCTTGATCACTGGGCAGTCTGCGGTTGAATCGTTGGCGCATTAGGCTCCTGTGCTGAGGTAACAAGGTTCGCAACCAACCATCGCATCAACTTGGATCACTGAGTATTTGCCAAAGTGTACTGAGTATGTGCGAACGAAGCTTTTCGACGCCGACATGGGTCACTGTTGATGCGAGACTGGATAGGCACCACTGTTCAAAGAAACTCTTTAACGCCAAGTTGGAGCACTGCGTATGTGCCACTTAGTCTGTGCTGGTCTTCAATGAACCTTTTCGATGCCAAATTCGGTCACTGTGTCAATAGGTGTGGGCTGCCCTTCAATGAACAGGTTTATTGCTAATTTGGGTGACTAGGTATGTGCCACAAGGAATGTGCCACTCTACAATGTCGAAAAATATTGTGACGTAGATAGAGAGTAGGTAAGATTATATTTACAAAATATATGTAGTAAAGTCACAGCCGAGATAGCAGAATAACAACAGCTTCTTCAATCGTCATCTTGGTCGTCCTGCTGAGCTCCTTCTTCAGAATGCGGGAATGGCCTGTAACATATGACCCCCAGCGGTCGGAGCGCCCTCTCGGCGCTTACACAAGGAATAGGCTGTAGGCGAAAACGTACGGCTTGAAACGGGACACATGCGCGATGTCGGTGGGGGGCACTGAAGATGATGAGCGACCATCCAACGGGGTGACCTCGGTGAGCTGGCGTAAAATCTTGTAGGGCCCAGAGTAGCGGGAAAGAAGTTTCGAAGACAGGCCGACGTGGCGGCATGGAGTCCAAAGAAGGACCAAGGAGCCTGGTTCGAAGTTAACGGTTCTGTGGTGGCTATCGTAACGAGCCTTTTGAGTCAGCTGCGATCGAGGCAGAGAGAGGCTCCCGTGCCATGTGACGAGCCGTTTGAGCACTAGTAGCAGCGTCGCGGACATATTCTGTACACGCGTGCGTAGCTGATGGAAGTAGTCTCTCGAAGGGCAACGTGGGGTGACGGCCAAACAAGAGATAAATGGGGGGAAAGCCGGCTATGTCGTGGCGGGACAAGTTATAGGCGAATGTGACATAAGGCAAACTTTTGTCCCAGACACGGTGATTTTCCGAAACGTACATGGATAACGTGATCAGCGTGCGGTTGAGATGTTCGGAAAGTCCGTTAGTCTGCGAGTGGTAGGCAGTGGTTAGCTAGTGACGTGTGGGACACGAACGAAGAATGTCAGCGAATTTGTGAAACAAAAGAGCGACCACGATCTGTCAGCAGCGGCCGTGGAGCGCCGTAGTGGAGGATGACGTCATTAAGCAGGAAGTCTGGAACGTCAGTTGCGCAACTGGTCGGCAGGGCCCATGTGATGGCGCATCGTGTGGCGTAATCAGTAGCTACGGCGATGCACTTGTTCCGCGAAAAGGAAGTCGGGAATGGTCCAACGAGATCGAGGCCGATGCGGTGAAACGGACTAGGTGGAATGTCTATAGGCTGAAGCGGGCCGGCAGGCTGCAAGGACGAACGCTTGCGGCGTTGGCAGGGCTCACAACCAGCAACGTACCGGCGCACAGAATGGTAAAGACCTGGCCTAAAGAACCGACCCCGCACGCGGTCGTATGTGCGGGATACTCCGAGGTGGCCGGCTGTTGGGGCATCGTTGAGCTGGGGGAGAAGAGTAGAACGGAGGGTCGTAGGAACTACGAGCTACAGCTCGGGACTGTCGGAGTGAGTGCTGCGACGGTAAAGAATATTGTCACGGAGCACGAACAGGTGGAGGGACGGGTCGGAGTGATTATAGCGTAGACGATCGATGATGGACCACAAGTTAGCATCACTGAGCTGTTAATAGCGTATATCACTCAAGTCGGAGATGGCGAGAACAGAGGTGTAGGAATCGTGGGCGGTGACGTCGGGAGGGTCTACGGGATGACGTGATATAGGCAGTCCGTGATGCTGACCGGAATCGAACCCACGTCACAAAAGTTCCTCAAGGACAGCAACCCTACGCATTTGCAGGCTGTGTCACAAATGCACTGGTTAGGTGCCGCTTTTCCATGAACGCCTTTCCCAAGAACCCTTAAACGAGCTGCGCCATGAATGCACTGGGTATTTACTCTTCAATGAATGGCTTGCCAACTTGGGTGATTGAGTACGTGCCACTGAGTGTGCGGCAAGCGAGGGAACAATTCTCATAGTTCGCAGGCCTGCCAGGTTTCTCGTCTCGGATTCCACGCGCGGACTTCGCGGCAGTGCCACTAGATGGCGTAGCGTGTCCAGAAAGAAGTGCGAGAGAGGAGTCCGGTTGCCGCATGACGCGGTTCTCTGAGTTCGCACGAACCGTCACGCCATGCATTTCGGAGGTCACGCACAGGCTTCACGGCGGCGGCGGCGCTAGATGTCCCGGAGTGTTGCTAGGGAAGCGCGAAAGAGAAATCCCACTGCAGTACACGCCTCATACATAACTCGTTTGCACGGTGGCAATACGTTGTGTCCATGTATAGATTCAGTGCTAACGCACTACCATCGACAGTCATCTTGACGTGGGTTCTGACGTTTCTTTTGTTTTTGTTGTTTTTTTTTTTTCATTAGAGCTTTCTTTCCTACTATGTGCAGCTCGCTTGCGTCGACCTTGACGTGTACAGCATGCGTGCGAGTTCATTCGTCCTCTTCTCTCAGTTCTCCTCTCCACCGTCTCCGCGCCTGCCGCTCACCGTGTTCGAATCGCTAACGGCGCTCACATGTTTGTAGACGGCGCGAACACTACAGCGGATAATGCGATCGAAAGTTGACGGGAATATGACTTACCTGTCTCCTCTGTCACGAGAACAGATTCAAAAATACGTTGTACATCTAAAGCAGGAGAGTCAGGTGCTCAGAACAGAGTTATAAACGTACAGACTTCGAACGTAAGCACTGCAGGAGGAGGACCATGCGTTGCGGCAGGTCAGCGTCAACATACAAGCGAAAGCCGTGCAGAAGGAATTCATCAGCAACACACTGTCGAAGAAGAACAAACTAGGAACAAGAGAAGGGCTACCTTAATAACGATCTTTCACGTGAGCTCAGCCAGATTCGTCGGGAGACTGTTCAGCTGGTGACGTTTGGAGCAAGTACAACAGACTATTGTGAGCCTGCGCCCCCCCCCCCCCCCCCCGGCGAATTGCCGGCTTTGACAGTATGACCGCCGTTGTTGCGCACGCCGGTCCGCACGCTTTGGTAGCCAAACGGTTTTAAATCACACACACACAGCGCTCGTGCTTGTATGACTTAATGTTCGTCTATGCATCAACAACCGATAATGGCCAAACAACTAGCCCACCAATCCTCCTGAGCAAGTTCATATATGCTTTAGGTATATACGAGTATCACGAATTTTTAGGGCCCTTTAGAGTGACATCACACTTCTTCATTGTACATGTCATATTCATATCATCATGCCATCAAACAATTAAATATATTGTTGTTAAAAATCACAACAATACACTGAAAAAGATATCCGGTGATAACATTCACACAACTTTACATGACAGTCTATCGCCTGATATGCCGTTTTGCCATATTACACACGCACACTCAAACACATACACGCACGCATACTTGTACACACACGCGCGCGCGCATGCACGCACGCACGCACGCACGCACCACGTGATAACTATATATTTCCTCAACTGACACCGAATTGGATTCCCTAGTGGCACGCTGCCACATTTTCTAGAAGTGGATGAGAATTTTTATTTGCATGAAGCATCTTCTAGCGTGTGGATTTCCTCAGAACCTATCTAGGTATTTGCTTTACACACGCTTTACACAAAACAGCCAGTGCATCAAAAACATTGCCGAATGCAATGAACTGAGGAGGTTACTGTGGCAATGGTAATTATAGTGCGCAGTGCGTAGGCCACCTGCTGAATACTGATGTTGAAGCAGCAGCCGGTGAGCAGTGTGAAAAGTGGAACCCATCGGGGCGTAAGGTGACGCGAAGGCTAGTTCGGACATTGTCGGGAGCTTAAACACAAAGCTAGGACATACATAATGTCATTAGAAGGTTGCGAAAGATTTCCCAAACACAAGGAGATTTCATTTGGAGAAAGATAAAGAAAGAATTGAAGAAAGTCAAATCAGATGCATTTCTTAACTATACAGGTACATGAGCATCGAGCGTTATCAAAGTTACTGGTAAGCTAAACTAAAGCGATAATTACTATGCAAACATATTATTTTGTCTTGTGGTCTTTTAGTCTCTTTTGCAAGGCAAATGTCTGTAGAGCTTAGATACGCGCTTCTATCCCACTGCTCACACTTGCAAACAGAAGCAGAGAAACCACAGAGACAAAAGAACAGGAAGAACCAGTTCAGGCAGTGAAGACAAGAACTTGCACGCGAGTAAAATAAAAAGAAAAGCCGTGCGACAAGATTAAGGAACGGCTGAGAAAATGCGGTACAACGCACACGAGTTCGTTTCAGGGCACACAATTCAATCGTCAGCAGTATAATAAAGCTCTATCTGCTCGCATAATGTACTACTGGGTCTGGCTGGCTTCGAGGTCAGTGGACAGCCCCCTTCGGTCATAAAGCAATGTAATATCGGAGCTTCGACTCCGTGCCCCACCGCAATAAAGGGGAGCATATTTCGCCTTCAGTGTTCGGGGAGGGTCGGCTCACCGAAAAGTGGCCGCCGACCTGATTCCATTGCAATCGATGACCTCAAAGCGCACGCGGCGCGGAGCACGACGGCTGTCGAGGCAGCGCGCGCTGACGACGGCGTTTATTGAAATTGATCCTCATTGAGCCCTTCGTCAGCTGCCACACGTGAACTCTCTTTCTCCCACACGCACACACACATACTTCTAAACAGCCGCACTATTTGGGTCACGGAATTTCCTACAAAAATTACTAAAAGAAACTCCGGCGCTGTAGTGTCAACGGGAACTGCAAGTATAGCAGCTCATCCACCATAGGGATGATTGGAGGTACGTGGATTTGCCTTGACTTCGTCCTTTTTGCTTCCGACGGCTTTGCAACTCGGCGGATTGATCAGTTTCAACAATTATTGCGTTATAAGTTCAACAATTCACAATGATTAATGTAAGCAGATACTTATAGGCTTGTCGTGTCCATAAAATTATGACTTACTCGAAAATTTAGAAAAGATTGTTGAGAGTCACTTTAGCATAAGCTAAAGAGGATGAAGGCGATAGCCTGCGCGCTCACGAGACATTCATTAAATTACTTGACATTCGCATTCGAATGCGTTGTTACTTCCTGTTACTTGCTTTCGCCCACCAAAGGTCGTGGGTTCAAGTGCATTAACTCTACCTCAATTAACTGCGTCGTAATTAACTCCGCCTTAATTTACCCCGAAAGTAGTGGGTTCGACTCCCACCAAAGGTCGTGAGTTCGACCATCAATGCTGGCACCGTCAATTTTGGTGGCATCGAATTTTGCTGCCATAACGACGGGCGGTCATATTTTCGACCCATGAACCACCTAAGGCTTTCGCCTTAATAAAGCGTAAAATGTGACGCCACAGGAACTTCAGAAGCCACAAGCACCAAGATTAGACGAATCCATTCACTGTCCATTGTTCCCAGGGTACCTGGGCGATCGCAGAGCCTGTGTTTCCTGTAGTAATTTTTGTAGGGAACACCACAGTTTTGGTCACGGGTTAAAACAATCCATAGGGTGCCAACGTACGTAAGTTCTCAAAGTCATGCGAAGCCACAAACGGCCTCGCTTTTGTATGCAGTCGTCGCTTGCGATAGCGTAGTGTTATCTATGGCCCTCTTAAGGTGCGTTATACTCAAGCTTGTACGTCTCTTAATTTGCTAGTTCCTCTATTTTGCCTCGTGTTTTTCCAGCCAGTCTATCGCGTTCAATGCTTGTCAGTCACTGTCTCCGACCATGCCAGGCAGCTCCGAGCAGCGCTGGCAGAACCACGAGAGAAAATGCAGGATTTGTGTCCATTCGGGACGCTTAATTCGCTCTGGGCTCTTCTGGATTTCGAAATTCCGGTAGTTATAATTGAGTACTGTTACCCTTTCTTGGATTTGTAACCACCGAAAACACATTTGATGTGCGCGCTGCTGCAGACCACAAGTTTCCTGAAGCTTTTTTTTTTTTTTTAGTACTGAAAACAACTCAAGATCAAGAGTAGTCTCGTATAGGTTACATAGAATGTGTTATTGAAACGTTTATTTAGTACAGTTTTTCTTTTTCCATGTTTTCCTTTCTCTCGATTACCACTGTATATTTTCTTTCGAACGAATTACTAGTTGAATTCGCCGGATACCATCATCTGGGATGCCCTGTCTGTCTTCATTCTCTGTTTGCTTAATGTGGCAGCAACAGACAAAAAATCGAGTCCATTGATTGCCTTTTTTTTCTCGCTCATTACATGGCGAGGGTATTCATCATCATCAGCCAATTTTCTTTTTGTCTACTGCAGGATGAAGGCTTCTCCCTGCGATCTCCAATTACCCCTGGCGAGGAGCAGAGGTAGAACACCGGACTTCTAATCCGAACGCCGTAGATTCCAATCCTCCTACAGTCCACTGCATTTTCAGGCTTGAAATGGGCGCCTGACACCGACAAAAAAATTGCCGAGAGCCAGTGGGGTCTAGTGGATCCGCTAGTCCAGGTGCAACCAAATTAGGAAGACCCATTAAGCCTCAACTAAGGCACTCCCTCACCAGAACAGGAATTGACCTCCCTGTTGCAGTATTCGGCCACTACCTCCCTCATGACCCCTTATAATTAACCCATGGAGAGGGTTTTGAATTATATCAAAACCTTGGACTCATGAGTAAGCGTAAGGGCTTATTGGCCAGTTACCGGCTTTTACCTTCCCCTGACCTGTATTGTGTCGGAAACAATAACAATGAAACGAAACGAAATGAAAGTTCGGGAACAGTGCGGAGCTGCTGAACGTCAAAATAAATAACAATGCATGCTGCATGCTTCAATCGCATGTGAACGATGCCTGGCGTCAACAATCTGCGGCACTCAGACCAAAGCTACGGATCCAAAGCCACGCGTGCGCGTGTAAGAGCCATTATAAACTTCTAGGTATTTCTAAAGTATGCAATTTTTAAAAAAAACGTCTTTATTGATGTACGGACATGTAGACATTTAAATGCTGTTCGTCCCTGTTAATATCCTCAATGCATGGTCGCAGCTGGTCTATTTTTGCCTAGAGACCGACGCTCTTGCGTTACTTGTTTCATTTCGTCTTCCATGAACAAGTGTCACGAAGAAATTTCTTCTAATAAAACACGATCTACTTTGCGGCAACCGCCCGATTTCTGGTCAATGCCCCATAAAAAGTATGTGCCACGATTTTCGGGGAAGCTACAACAGCGTGAGTAGAACGCCGCCATCAGATGCGGTTGCGGCTGTAAATGACAGTCGTTTGCATTTCCACCACATGCACTAAGCAGGTAGCAATGCTGACTATGCTCTTGTAAGAATAGTGTGGATATACCATAAAGCACATCCTTTGCGTACGATTATCAACGTCAACCACCCACCAGTAAATCAGCAGGGTTTGTGCGTGCGTGCGTGCGTGTGTGCGTGTGTGTGCGTGTGTGTGTGTGTGTGTGTGTGTGTGTGTGTGTGTGTGTGTGTGTGTGTGTGTGGTGTGTGTGTGTGTGTGTGTGTGTGTGTGTGTGTGTGTGTGTGTGTGTGTGTGTGTGTGTGTGTGTGTGTGTGTGTGTGTGTGTGTGTGTGTGTGTGTGTGTGTGTGTGTGTGTGTTTGTGTGTGTTTACAACAACAGGCTATTGCCAACTCACCCACACCTTGCCCGGTTCTGCTGTCTCTCCTATCTTCCATGTGTGCAGGTGCGACTACTCGTCGTGGTGGCGTAGTGGCTTTGGTGTTTCGCTGCTAAGCCCAGGCGCGGATCCAGGGGGGATGTCCGGATGTCCTGACCCCCCCCCCCCCCCTCAGATTTCTGCATCGCCACCTTGCTGACAAGGGGATGGCCCTGCCGCAAAAAAAATCTGGCCACCAGCATTCTTGAAAAGTATTTTTCGCGAGTACCAGTGGTATCAGCCATGTAAAAGTAAAGCTAGCTCGTTCACAAGCTTAGTTGTATTCCGTAAGAGTGTGGTGTCGCGAAGTTGCCGTAGTTATTTTTTCTCATGAACACCTTGGACCTCCTGCCGCCTGCCGTGCCTTACTCGTCCCGTCGGTGCCGTCGAATGAACGAGGGGACGTCCCTTTTGCCAAATACGCCGAGGTCCGCTCGAGCGCCTTCGCGCCTGATTAACTTAGTTTCCCCTTGGGGTGTCAACGGTTGCCTCACTGGCTGTCATCGGTTCCGCGACCAACCTGCTTAATGAAAGAGATCTCTTGCTGAAGTGTTCATATATAAATAATAACAACTAACAGCTAAACTAAGAACTACGCATAGGCAACTTTTTTTAACTGTAGCACTCATTGTGATCATAGTTACACGTTGACAATATCCAGTACGAGCACAGTACCGTTCGTACGCTACAAGTTTTTCACTGTAACTTCGCAGTTTTATTGTCGTACATTAAGCATAGGAGGCTCAAGCCCACCCGATCCGTTTATCTGAGTTGGCGTTCTCGCGGAGCGGCGCGAAGCCTCGAGCCGCGGCTGCGAAGTGGGGGAGCGTGACGTCAGCGGCCAACGCGAGCGCGCGGGCCTAGGATGGCGTCGCGTGGTTAGAGAAACGGAAGCAGATGCGCGCCTTGTGTAAAAAGATGACGTCGCGCGGGAAACAAAACATGAAGACGCTGGCTCGCGCTCTCGCCTACTACGCCACATCGTTATTCTTGTAGGTGGCGTCGTGAGTCTTCATACGCGGTGATTCGCATATCGTAAACAACCAGCGTAGTGGTTGCTGCGTTGGAGCGGAGCGTTACGCCCGTATTCAAGAACGTTCCTCTAGTCAACACACCACCACGACTCAAGAGCGAAGATGGCATCGCCATCCCTCTACAGAAGTGGTCACTGAGCTTCATGATCATTCACGGGCATTCATGAGAATTGTCGCGTCTTTATTCTCGATTATTCGGCGCAGTACAACAATTGAAATTTGGAGTCTGATATCTCGGAGCACGGACACCCTAGAATAATTCTTCCGACTGATACTGTGTAGAAACGCGAGTGTCTCTAAGTTTTCAATACAAACATATTCACTTACTGCAGTCAACAAAAAATAATTGTTCAATTTTAGTTAATTGGGCTGCTCACAGCGATAATTATCATATCACTTTGCGCCCCCTAGCCACATAACTTATTTGCACAGGTGGTCTTCGCGTGCCTCCCAGTGCCTAACTTTAGGAAAACCCTAAAGCTTAGTTTTGAACACCCTGTATTATCAGGCGCAGCCGCCAAGCACATGGCTGTATTGGGTAACGTCCTTTTCCTACAAGCTCGGAGAAATCAATACCTGGCTTCGCTACAGGTCTTCTTCCTCTTTCTGGAGTTTTACGTGCCAAAACCAGTTCTGATTATGAGGCACGCCGTAGTGGAAGGCTCCGGATTAATTTTGACCACCTGGGGTTCTTTAACCTGCACTACAACGCAAGAACACGGGCGTTTTTGCATTTTTCCTCCATCGAAATGCGGCCGCCGCGGCCGGGATTTGATACCGCGATCTCGTGCTCAACGCCTGAGCTAACTGAGCCACCACGGAGGGCCACAGGTGTTGCTTTAGCCGTATAAAACGCGGGTTTGTCGTGAGGAAAAACGGTAAATTTCGGTAAATAAGAAAGGCTACTATCATCATCATCATCATCATCATCATCATCATTGACAGAAGCTGACCCGCCACCCTCAGAAAAAACCTGGATCCGCCCCTGGCTAAGCCCGAGGGCGCGGGCTCAAATCCCGGTCGCGGCGGATATCATTATAGGGCGAAATGCAAGCACACCCGTGTACCGTTCATTGGGTGCACGTTCAAGAAGCCCCGGCAGACAAAATTAATCCAGATTCCCCACTACGGTGTGCCTCATGATCATAGCATGGTTTTGGCACGTAAAACCCCTGAATTTAATTTTAAAGGGAAGATTTTTAAGAATTCACGCAAATAGATGTAGCTATTTGCAATTCTGCAGAGAGTGAGTACAGCAAGCAAGGCACTTAAATAGTGTCTGGTAAAATCAGGATCCGTAATTACAAAGTCGCAATAAACCTTGAAAACGCGGGCAGGCGCACTGTCCTTATGCGGTCTGCGTTGTGTGCAGAGGCATTTTTTTTTAAATCCGCACCATCGGCACATGGAAATACACAAGCTCGCTGAAGCTCTCCACAAGGTGAGTAGAGCAAGCGAGTCATTTGAACTGTGTTCTCGTAAATTCTTTAAAGTTGCGACGAACCTCAGAATCGCGTGCGGACAAACTATACCCTTTTGGTCTTCGGTGTACGCAGGGATAATTTTCAGGGTATATCCGCACATACATATGCGAATGGATATATGCAGCTGTTTGAAACTCCATATATTGAGTACAGGAGAAGTGAGTCAAAGAGTGCCCGGCAGAATTATGAGGCCCGTAATTAACACAGCGGCCCGAAGCCCTGGAAAGACGGAAGGCCGCACTATCATTTGCAGTCTTCGGTGTACGCAGCAACTATTTAGAATACGCATACATGAGCTGGCTTAAACTCAGAAAGTCGGGAGACCATATAGATCCTTTGAACTGCGGTAGAATATTGAAGATGACCATTAGCATAGTTGCAAGGAAACTTGGAAGCGCAGAATGCTGCTTGAGCGAACACAGCCTTGACGACCCATTTTATCCGTGCATAGCAATCAGTTGTGTTCGTAAATAAGTTTACAAAAAAAAACTCCCAAGTAGGAGAGTAGAGGTATATAAAGGCGAAATGTTCTATAAGGGTTAACAAATTTGCAATAAAGCGCGTCAGAGCGGGCCAATCCAATACTCGCGTTGGAGGGAGAGAGCGTGAGGCGCGCCAATTAATGGCGGTGTACGAAAAAAGTAGGTCAAGGGAGGAGTGGGGCGTGAGAGGAGTTCGCGTTTGCGTTGGTTGTATATACGGCAGCTTTGATCAAGGACCCTTGCCTGGGAACGTCGTGGAAAAGCGTGAGGAACGCGCTAGGAACGCCGTCGCCCGTGGACACCGAGCCAGTTCTTTCAGAGCCGGGCATTCTATAGTCATCGTGTAAGTGGTAAAAATACCCATTGTGCTACTCGGAGCCGGCACCGAAGCCTCTTTCCCGAATACGTAGCGAATGGATCGGTTTACCATTTTATAGCCAAATTCAACTTAACAAATCCCCAATATAGCTAAACCCCAACATAGCAAATCCCACTAGAACGCAAGCTTCGCTGGACTTCCCTCTTCACAGGGTGGAATGGCTCTGACTTTTTTACGCCTTAAGCAAATACTGCAGAATTTACTACATTTGCGTATTGCTTTTGCAAGAGAGTTTGTTTTCTTTTTTTTTTTTCATACATATGTGTTCTTGTATTTTTTTTTTTTTCAAGTTGCTCGCTTTTTTGTCGTTCTTTCATTATTTCCTATCTTGTATTTCTATGTTATGTTTCACCCTAATTACGAGAAGTATTTCTCTCTCTCCCCGATTATAAATTCCCACAGTCAGTCGACGATTTGCTTCAAGAGATTTAGGGGAAAGCAACGTCTATTGGCCGTGCCACTGACAGTACATCTGGGTAGCAATTCGGACGAGAGTGCCTGGAACAACGGTATTATGCTCGTCATCAGGCTATTGTTCTAATTTCACTGAACCTGTATGGTGTTGCCCTACCTGGAGTAGAATACCAGGCGTTTTGCTACGCTTACATCCCCCGCAGAGTGAACCTGCTGGTGACCCAACAGTTATCAGTATACAGGAGCTTGTTTGTAGGCTAGTTGGTTTTGGGTCATGATGAACATGTAGCAATGCGAAATGACGATGGATAATACAAGAAGGAAACACACACACGCGTTGATATGTGTCAGTTCATCAGTGATGACACTTGGCAGAGCTGGTATAGAGGTATGGCGGCAAAAGTGCAACTTCACACGGACGAAGAAAGGATAGAGACACGTCCGCGCAAAGTACTGCTGTTTTTCGGCCATGATGTGTGTCAGCGCCCGCATCTGTCGCCTTCTTGTCGTCCTTCGTCTTTCTGCACTGATAGACGTCCACTA
The DNA here is from genome assembly GCF_013339745.2 of Dermacentor silvarum. Lineage (NCBI taxonomy): Eukaryota > Metazoa > Arthropoda > Arachnida > Ixodida > Ixodidae > Dermacentor > Dermacentor silvarum. The sequence continues at coordinate 11,749,537 of NC_051163.1, forward strand.
TAAGAAAAGTGATTTTCGTTTCGGTACAACTAATTCTTTTAAAAACAAGGAGAAGAAAACAAAACTCAAGCTCAAGTTGGATTATGAGTTCATTCTTGAAAAAAAAAAAAAAAGAGCTGCACGTCGTCCTTGTGAGCGATCTGGTCTTTCCGCAGACACTTGGAGTGCGACGAGATTCTCTAATGCCTCGAACTTCCAGCGATGGGCCGTACTACGCCGCATATTGCGCTTTAGGATCGACCTCCGCCTTCGTCGATGCAGCAAGCATATGGGCTGACTGCGGGAGCAAGCCTGCAGAAAAAAAAATATGCGCTTACTCAGCAGAAAAGCACGCACTGTCGACGGCAAAATATTACTAAACGTGATTCCCGCGAGCAACGTCCATTCCAGTAAAATTCCGGCATGCGTCCTCTAAATGGGTGGAATATTATTCATTGGTCAGCACCTGCTATAGCACACTGCAAATCTGAACTCTAGGCAACATAACCGCGGCTTCAAGAAAAATCAACTTTCTGGTAAGTCTATGGTGTGCTCCAGAGACTTGTGACGCCTATAGTAAACAATTTTAACGTAAATACCCGTGGCCTTTGAGCGACAAGAATCATTAACGCTTTCCTTGGCTTCATCGTATGCAGCCTTTGTATGGTTGCGAGTCGTAACTAACAAAAACTTGCCATTTTCTTGTTTAGTGCACAGCGAGCGTATCGACTTTGGTAGCCTCGTTGCCTTCAGGTAACATGTGAGCGCCTATTGGCCAGTTCCTCTCCTCGTCAGTTCCTAGCTCGATAGTTTTCGCTCCTCAGTTTGCGTACTACGTGACACTTGCGGTTGAGAGGTTGCTTCACATTCACCACCATGATCATGAGTGGCGCTGGCTAACACTCCCAGGAACAGATCTAGTACGCATGCACAAACGCCAAAGAAAGTGGTAGGAAGATAGAGAAAACACAGTAACCCTATAATCCAGGTCGCTCACTTTATAGAAGGTTACTTGTGTCCTTCTGTCATGGAAAGGCCAGGTGGTAGGCCCTGACAGTGGCCAATGTGTGCCACGAGGAGGATCCATAGCGTCGGGCGCAGGCCCTGGGGAGGAGTGGCCCAACTGACTCACGTGTGGAGGAAGGAAGGGGGAAGGTGATGGCGCGTGAGCATATAGGAGGATGAAAGCGCCCTGTGGCAGTCTTAGTATACGTGTGGAGGGTGTTCGGATGTTTCCCACAGACCTGGAATGTGGAATGACCTGCTCTGTGTTCGGCGTGATGAATGATAGCATCAATTGGCAATGTTTGTGTCTGAGGATCCCGTCGGATAAGAGCGTCATCTGCCCGCGAGAACGAATGCAGTGGAGAAGAATGAAGTGTAGGGACATCCATGTACCATCGCCGTACCTGAGTTAGTCATATTCACACACGTAATATGAAAGATGCGAGTTCGGCTCCCAGCGGCGGCAAATTGTATTTTGCACATTCGTTTCCCTATTCTTTACTACTTCTATATTTACTTTTCCGACATTTTTTTATACTTCATTGTCTGTAGGCTTCAGGTTCTTAATAACGCCTCTTGCGGAAGCTGAACGTTATGACCGTATTACTTGTCTCGTTGAGCTAATTAATTCCAGGGATAATCGTGTCTCGAAACAAAACGTTGTATTTAATTTTTTTTAAACACTCATAGACGCAATTCGGCGAACAAAGCGCGGGAGATGCTACCGCAACTGCCACGTAAAACCTTATCACTCTGCCTTGATGTACCCATTAAAGAGCGGCTCTAGAGCAGTCCCTGCGATCCTCATAAGTTCTACCCGGGACACAGCGAACTCCGCAGGCAAGATGAGCAGGGGCCGCATAAAAAAAAACACATTTTAAAAGCGTCCCTGTGCTTTCTCTCTGGCAGTCTGCAGCCTGCAGTTTCTTTCTGGCAGTCTGCAGCGCGCCAGGGCCTTCCGAATTCGCGGCGCCATGAGCCGCCACAGACGCAAGCCATGCTGATCCCCGAGGGGTGTCAGCAGGCCTCAGAACCGCTGATTGAAGTGAGGCTAACCTTTGGCCGATCGTCAGGGTTCCATTATACTAACGCAGCCACACTCCCGGACGAAGGTCGACGGCAACCAGAGCTCTCGTCACGGAGATTTTCGCTCAGGGAGGCTTGATGAATGAGCTGCCTGCATGCGCACGGTGCTGGTGGGCGCGCTGTTGGTCTCTTGCGCGATGGGCGTGATGATGCAGACGATCTGCAGTTGACACATCCGCTGGCCGCCACGCTGAGGAGACGACGCCAGCCGCAGGTGGGCTGCTTTCTAGCCCGGCCCCGTCGGTAGGCACACGGCGAGCACACGAGAGAGGATGAAGAGAGCAGGAGCAATGAGTTAACCCCGTATTCTCATACTGATGTCACAGCGAGCATGTTCGATCGTGACCGAGTCAACGCACAGCTGGCACTGTGACGCCTCGCTTTCAAGCCTAATTGAACGCGCCCACCTCGCTTGACAAGTTTGATGCTGAGGGCAAGTTTGCTGAAGATAGAAGCTGCTTGTGCCATAGGGGATGACCATAGCTAGGCGTTATAATAACCGTCCTGCACACTGGCATCTGCATCTGCAGTTAAGTTCACCTTTAGTTCATAACATTTTCACCCCTGAAGTTTTTAATCGCGCCCGATTCTAAGACATCCATTTTGTCGCTGTCTGGCCACATGTGCTCTTGCGCACTTGACAGCCGAACATCGTGAACATCGCCACCACCACTATATCACGAAGTAAACGGACTGTGTCAAGTTAAGGCAATGCTCAGCTGTCCACGTACATAAAATCAATTGCAGATGTATATTTGTTGATGGAATATAAAACGCTTTAAGGTGGAAACACATCAAACTACGATGCGTCCGGTACAACGTGTATGAAATATGGCTACTCCGGAAGTTGCAACCTAGTTGTAAATGTGTGGGATGCGGGCAAGTCCTACATCGGGTAGCGTGCGGAATCGTACCAAGCGTGTCTCCTGCTTAGAGTGCAGAAGGGTACAAATTAATACTCAGAGAGACGAAGTAGAGTGGACGAGCGCCGAAATGTCTACTACGTCTACGACCCACCGTGACGGCTTAGCCGCTATGGCCTTACGCTGCTAAGCAGGAGATCGCGGGGTCAAATCCCGACTGTGGGGGTCGCATTTCGATGAGGACGAAATGCAAATACGCCCGTGTACCATGCATTAGGATGTACCGTAATGATCCTCAAGTGGTCAACATTAATCCGAGGTACTCCACTACGGCGTGCCTCATAATCAGATCGCGGTTTTGGCACGTATAAAACCCCAGATTTCTTTTTACCCCTTTGTCTCATCATCGTCAGCCTATATTTATGTCCACTACAGGACGAAGGCCTCTCCCTGTGATCTCCAATTACCCCTGTCTGGCGCTAGCTGATTCCAACTTGCGCCTGCAAATTTCCTAACTTCATCACCCCACCTAGTTTTCTGCCGTCCTCGTCTACGCTTCCCTTCTCTTCGCACCCATTCTGTAACTATAATGGTCCACCGGTTATCCATCCTACGCATTACGTGGCCTGCCCCAGCTCCATTTTTTTCTCTTAATGTCAACTAGAACATCGGCTATCCCCGTTTGTTCTCTGATCCACACCGCTCTCCTCCTGTCTCTTAACGTTAGGCCTAACATTTTTCGTTCCATCGCTCTCTGTGCGGTCCTTAATTTGTTCTCGAGCTTCTTTGTTAACCTCCAAGTTTCTGCCCCATATGTTAGCACCAGTAGAGTGCAATGATTGTACACTTTTCTTTTCAACGACAGTGGGGAAGCTTCCAGTCAGGATTTGGTAATGCCTGCCCTATGCACTCCAACCTAATTTTATTCTTCTGGAAATTTCTTTCTCATGATCAGGGTCCCCTGTGAGTAATTGACCTAGATTAACGTACTCCTTTACAGACTCTAGAGGCTGACTGGCGATCCTGAATTCTTGTTCCCTTGCCAGGCTATTGAACATTATCTTTGTCTTCTGCCTATTAATCTTCAACCCCACTCTTACACTTTCTCGGTTAAGGTCCTCAATCATTTGCTGTAATTCGTCCCCATTGTTGCTGAATAGGACAATGTCATCTGCAAACCGAAGGTTGCTGAGTTATTCGCCGTTCATCCTCACTCCTAAACCTTCCCAGTCTAAGAGCTTGAATACTTTTTCTAAGCATGCAGTGAATAGCATTGGAGAGATTGTGTCTCCTTGCCTGGCCCCTTTCTTGATAAGTATATTTCTCATTTTCTTGTGGAGAACCAAGGTTGCTGCGCAATAATTGTAGATATTTGCCAAGATATTCACGTATGCCTCCTGTACTCCTTTATTACGCAACGCCTCTATGACTGCTGGTATCTCTACAGAATCAAATGCTTTTTTTCATAATCTATGAAAGCTATATAGAGAGGTTGATTGTACTCCGCAGATTTCTCTATTACCTGTTTGATGACATGGATATGATCCATCGTAGAACATCCCTTCCTGAAGCCAGCCTGTTCTCTTGGTTGGCTGAAGTCAAGTGTTGCCCTGATTCTATTGGAAATTATCTTGGTGAATATTTTATACCACACTGAAAGCAAGATAATAGGTCTATAATTCTTCAATTTTTTAACGTCTCCCTTCTTATGGATTAGTATAATGTTGGCGTTCTTCCAGCTTTCTGGTACACTTGAAGTCGTGAGGCATTGCATATGAAGAGCCACAAGTTTTTCAAGCATGATATCTCCTCCATCTTTGATTAAATCCACTGTTATTGCATCTTCTGCAGCAGCTTTTTTCCCTGGTCATGTCTTTCAAGGTCATGTCCTTCTAACTTTATCGCTAGTTATAGAAGGAGCCTCTGCATCCTGTTCATCACTACTTCGAATGAAAGTAGCTTGGCTGTTCTGGGTACTGTACAGGTCAGTATAGAATTCTTTCACTGCTTTTACTATGTCATCGAAATTGCTGATGATATTACCCTGCTTATCTTTCAGTGCATACATTTTGCCTTGTCCTATGCCAAGTTTACCTTTGTATATGTGTGTGTTAATTTTCGCCTCTCTTCTAATAGCTATATGTTTCACCCAACTAGTCCGACAAGAAGTACTCCTACCATTACGAAGGATCACTGCTTGGACTTAAAATCTGCTGCGAACTTCTCAAGTTTGATTGCTGATACGACTATCTATATGCTTCAAAAGGGCGTTACGTTGGGCACGTTGGTAATCCATACTGAAAACTATGGACAGCGCGAAACGACACGATCGACACAGAAAAGATACAATAAAGTTGTCTGTTGAAAGTCAGCGCTTGTCTGTGTATCTTTTCTGCGTCGTTCGTGTCGTTTCGCGCTGTCAATAGTTCTCAGACTATAGATAGTCGCACGACGAATTCGACGGTTTTTACACACGTGTATCGCGTTTTAAAGGCGAAATTAATCCATACCATGTGAGGCGGCTGGCCATCGATATTCCCGCCGTAAGTAGTCTTGTACAGCTCGAGCCTCCGCATGGCACTCTCGTCCATAACGCGGTCGCTGTCGCTCTTGGCCCAGCGCCAGATGTGTTGAGAAGGGTATTCCTCTCTGGCGCCCTGCTCCAGCGGTATCCCTCCGTGCGGCAAGCGGTCATCGCCACGACAACGTACAGGACGCAGGCCGCCGCCATTGTCGTCGATGTTCTCGGTGTTGAACAGCTCGGTCCCGAAACGGCCAGGATCAGACAAGCATGCACCCCTGGCGATGCCTCTGAAATCTCGTTCCTGTCCTCGATCTTGCGTCTGAAAAACCGGGAACGTCGGCTCGGAAAGAGACTCCGCGCCTCCAGAGTCCAGCTGGATTTCGCCGGGACTCAAGCGGCCGGCGTCGTCCACCTGGAGCGAAGCTGCCTCGAAGGCTCCGTGGTCACCTGGTAGCTCGTCGTCGGGAAGGAACGGCGGGTGTTGAAAGAACAGTCCCGGAGACCGCGCCTCCGCCGAGAGAAGCGGTCGCTCGTCGTCGGGAATAACCGACAATGGCCGACATAACGCCTCCGGAGAGCGATTCTCCGCGGACGCAAAGGCGACGACGCATTGACCTTCGACATCGCTCTCCACATTCTGAGGAATGGAGAGCTCGGAGTCGCTTCCGCTTCTCGAGCAACAACTAGACTCGTCGTGTGTACTGCTAGCGGAGGCGAAATCGGACGGCGCGTCGAAATTCGTCGCTGAATTGCTCCGAGTGACGACGTCCTGAACAATGGCTTTTCTGCAGACAGGCGCAGCATACGTCTCGGGTGTGAAGCGGTACTGTTGATGTCGTTGCGGCTTCGGGTCCTTCCCTTTCTTGCGACGAGACTGGTAACCCTCTTCATCCTTGGAAGGCGGGAAGAAGGCAAAGTCCCGGGAAGAGACACTTCCGGAAGGACGGCTCGCTCTCTGAACTGCCAGCGTGTCGAGAGGCGACGGACTCGCGCTCGCCGACCGTTCACGCGAGGGGTGCGCGTGGTGTCGGCTGATGCTCCGGGCCCGCGTCGAGCTCCTCATCGCCGCCGGACTCGAAGGCCTCCGACGAAGTTCCTCACCCCGAATCTCGCTCTGCACCGTGCTCACACTGATCAGCAGCGCCATCTCGCTTATAATCTTTGTTAACCTGTCCAGCGACGCATGAATTTCTTCGAGCGTCCCCGCGGCCCTCGCGCGCTCCGCGGACTCTTCGTATTCCTGTATCTCCGGCTGTTCTTCCTGCTCCTGCTCAAAATTATCATAGTGATGGTGGCGGTGGCGATGCGCTGCTTCTCCATTCGTCGCTTCAGGTTCTCGCTGTCGAGCCGGCGACTGGCTCTTCGACTCCGATTCGTAGGTAAAGGTAGGCGACTGTACCAGGCGCTTTCGCTTGACCGCTTTCACCTTTTCCTTAAAGCCGATAACGCCGACTCTGGTTTTAGGGCTGCAGAAAGGTCGGACAGGTCGACAGGGTTTCGGTTCATTTGATTAAAATGTGAATCGGCTGATTAACAGTTCGGATCAACCAATTGTGTTCTTGCCCTAAGCTATAGCGAGTAAGCTCAGATGTTTATGTGTATTCTACAACACTGCGTGTTATGGTTCTTTCGGCTCGCGATGCCCTCTGCAACTGAGTCATCTAGCATAAAACAGAATTTGTAAGGTTTCGAGAAGGGCAACGTAATATTTTGGACTGATCTATTTTTTTTATTGTCCTTTTAAGAGAGCTGCAGCAGTCAATGGGAGGTCTGCTAACTTTATTTAACTGAGCACTGAGGCTTATCAGACGCTGCGGTGAAGCACGTGAGCTCGAAAGCCCGCACAATGTTGCTTGCACATACGGTGGTGGCTTAGTGGTTACGGTAATGCTGCCGCTGAGCCCAAAGTCGCTGCTCAACCCTTAGCTGCCGTGCTTACCGTCACCGGGAATCGAACCAGCGACCCTCTCACTGTGGCGGAATTTCTCGCTAACGAAGCTTTGCGCACACGTTAAAGAACTAGAGTTGTTCGAAATGAAGCGGGAGCCATCCGCTATACCCTGCTGAGACCCGAAAACAACTATGGAACATAATCGGTCTTCAAGATGGTTTTTATTTTCTACTGTTATGTTACGAACTTGAAAAACTAATTTTAATATTTTTATGCCACGGTTAGATGCAAAAGGCTGCGTCTCTATGTACGTGAAAAAATAACTATCTCCATCACCTCCCATAGTGTTTGCTATGGTAAAAACTTATTTAATTGCTTAAACGCACAGATGAAGATGGAACTACGTATAGTAAGTACGTTGCCATGTTGCTGCCGCGTCCGGTATTTTCACGCAATCTCAGTAATTTCGAAACACACCTCAAAGTTGCTTTCGGCCGACTGGGAGGACACAGAGGTATAGATCAATTGAGTGCCAAATTTCTTGAAAGCGGATGACAAAAAAAGAATAAATCATTTCTTTACAGTTACATATGCACCGTATACTTCATACCGGGAATGAATATTTTGCGTAATCACTTGCGAGTGAACTGCGCAAAAATGTTGAAGGCAATGTCCAGTGTATTGTACAAGAGGTTTTAGGAAGATACTTCGCCTGTCAGTCGTCTTTGCGTGATATCAGTCAGCCCACCTATGGTCTGGACTCCTCCACCGTTTCACGAGGCCATAGTGAGACGACGAGGGAATAGCGCTCTGTCGCACCGCAGCGACAGACGAAGTGCCAGCTTCAGTCAAAGACTGTAAGAAGAGAGAGGCAAGGGACAGACACTCGCTTTTCGGGATGTAAATCACCTGTCAAACTTTTTTCCGCTATATATACGCGACGCAAACCGAACGAAGGCATACAATTTAAACGACAATTTACGCTTTTTGGGGCGTATCCTGTCCCTAAACAATGATCATCATCTATCCTATCTTGTTTGCTCCCGCTTCCTTCCTTGCCAACTCGCTACTTTCCTGTCAAGAATGAAATGTCACGCTGATAACGCGCATGCCGTTCGTGACCTCAAAGTATACCTGGCGCGCAGTGTTTCAGAAAGGAAAGGCATGCACGCATCATGGATGACAATTATTGTTGGGGACAAGATAAGCACCAAAGGGTGCAAACATTTCTTAAAAGTTTACCGGGTTTGCAATGACGTTGTTGCGGCAGCCATGTTGCCGTGCACAAGCCACGGTGAAAACACGCGTCCGCTAGTAAAACAGTTTTCCGAATCCCTACACTGCCAAAGAAAGTTGCGTTTTCTTATTCTGTCTTTTTTTATGCAAAAGCGTCAAATGGCGCATTGAGCGAAAAACCCTGCACCTGTCATCTGTAGCAGCGAAACGGCAGGTAAATTCCCATTGGCTACGACGCCAAGCCACGAGCGCGCCTCGACGGAGGTGAGCGGGCGAAAGTTCCCTGCTGCCGCACTAGCGCGCCAGGTGTTGCGCGAGGGGAGAGGGCATCGCCGCGACACCCTCGCTCTCGGAAGTCTGTGTTGTCCGCGCACTCTCTCGCCTGCGTTCTAACTGCGCCTCGGTAAGGGCGAATCGGAACGCGCCAAGTGTCTCAACACGCTCACTGCATTAATGCTTTCGCTTTCACAACTCATAAGAAGTGCTTTTGTGCCCTTTTTACCAATAAATTTGATTTACAAGACGACCATTGACCAAATATTACACGAAAAGCAGCCAGTGTGAGCTTGAGGGTGCTTGCGAACATCCACAATGTAGCACGCAAGTACGTGTTTTTCTTCAGTTGAGAAGGCTTCTCACCCACATCGCCACCCTTGTGAACCTTATTTCTCTGTAGCTCTTATTTCAAAGTGAACTGAAACAGTTCCCCTCTGTCACACTGTTAATCAAACTGCTGCAAGCATTGTATAAACTACCAAACAATGAAAGCATGAAGTATACAGTGTAGATGAGAAAATTGTGATGGGAGCAAAGGTGCGACTGGTGAAATAACATTGAGGCAGGAAATAGTCGAACCTCGATATAACGAAGTTGTACTTGCAGCGAAAAACTTCGTTAAATCGCGAAGTTTGTTAATTCGATGTTTTAAAGTTACAGCATTAAAAACAACTTCACAAATTCCTAGAGTATTCCTGGGGGATAGTATCTTGTTATACTCGTGGACAACTTTCTGTGGCAATGAAGGGAAAGGTACGGCGGCAAAGCGCGCACAAGTGAGAGCGCTTCTGAAAAGAATCCCTCGCTTAAATCCAGGTTTGTTTAGGCTGGGGAAGAGAAAGCAGAAACATGTTATTAGCAACAGATAAATGAGACAGAACACACCACTGAGTGTAAAAGTTTGCTTATTTTGTGGCTTTCCCTTCCGCGTCTGAGCAAACGTGAAACCGTCGCACGTGGAAGCTGCGTCGATTAAGCGTCTGTTCCTAGCAACCAAAAGCACTGTCAAACGCTGCCGGACTATTTGGCGCTGTAACACATGTACAGCAGCCACGCGCCCGCAGCTTTCCCTTCATTGCCACAGAAAGTCGTCCGCGAGTATAGTAAGCATTTATAAACAAATCGCAAGAAGGTCGGGTCATACTAGCCCGGTAATGAGCGCCAGCGCGTGCCGTGCAGATTGCGCCGAAAGCAATGCATTGACGTGGCTCACGGCGTCCGAGATTTGCATGTGTTGCTTCACGCGGCGCCGTAAATCTTCAACGCCATAGCTGACCGCGCTTAGTGCCCGCAGCGGGCGCCCACAAATTAAAAAACAAAAGTGTAAAAATATACGGATATTGATCCTGAACCCAAAAAAAGTCAGTTTTGCCAGAAAGGCGGAGCATTGATGCCGAAGCGAATAGATAACTACACGAAGTAAGGCTCGTTGTTTTATCGTTGTCACGCGCGCTCAGGCAAACATTAACAAATCTCACTCGATAACCACGAACTCGCAGTCACAACGCGAGCGAGCGCTTCGCACCGTGTCTCGGAAACTTGAAATTACCTGACCGCCAACACTAGACGCGCGGGAACAACAAAATGCACGTGAAAGCACCAACCATTTCGGCACCGGGCTTTCCACTTGCAGCGGAAAGATTACCTCCAAGATACGGCGCGTGGCCCGCGCACGAACGCGCGCTAGGAGGATAAGGCAGATAGGCATGCGTTTTCATGCAGAAGGATACTGGAAATAACTTTTGCCTCTGCCGATATAGTTTTTGAATAGATTTGTTGCCATGCAGGCTCCAAGCACATGCTTGAAATGGTCGAAAACTTCGTTAAATCGAAACCGTGTCACGAAGTTACTTTGTTAAATCGTGAAGAAAAATACACGTTTTTCAATGCAACTAAGATCGGGAAATGAAAATAGTTCGTTACATCACGAATTTCGTTAAATCGAGGTTCGTTATATCGAGGTTTGACTTATAACTGGGAAAATTGGACCGAAACGCTAAGAGAAATATGTTGCCACCACAAGCACGACCACGCACCTATGTCGACGAGAGAAAGGCGTCCGTGAGCTGTGTTTTCGAGAGTAAGCAACCGAGAGAAAAAATTAAAAACTCCCGTGATTCTCTCATTCCCTTAACCCATCGTACTACTCAGGCAGTCTGAAACTCGCAGTACGTGTGGATACTGGATAAACAGTAATCAACCGCGTACTCGAGCAAGCCCTCAACTATCAGCACTGCAAGAAATGCCCAAACACAATTCGCAACTGCCGTTTCTTTTCAAGCTTTTGCGACGGCACCATTTTCTGCCCGCAATTTTTTAAAGCATTCATCCGCTTCTGGGCTGCTCCTGGTAACCTCACGCACACCGTGCCTTAGCTGCTTCCCTCATTTGGCTACTGTACATCATTCTGCTCGGCCCAGGTAATGCCCCCCGCAGCTCCGAGCAGCGCGCCTTTGACTTCGCGGGTAGAAAACAGGGCTTGCATATAGGCTCCCTACTCGCGGGTCTCGGAGCGGCCGCAGTTGGTGTTGACTGCAGCGAATCGACAAACGAACGAAACGTTCAGTCCACTTTACCTAACGGCTGCTCGCATAGTTAAGATACAATCCTTTTTTTTTTTTTTTTAGCTTGTATTGAAGTCGGCGCTTCCTTGCTGGAATCAGTATAGGAACAAAAGTGGACGCCGACCCAGTGCAGTGCTGTTTGTGTTTACTGATTTTGCAAAGAATGGGCCAATGAGAGCTTTTCGCTCACTTGTTTAAATTTTAGAGCAGACGCCCGTTCCTGCGGCGAGCGTCGGCGTTGTCACTCGTAACCGAGCGAACGAGGGCAGCAAAGGATGAAAGAGCGAACGCGGAGTGCCGCGGGGGATAAAAGACGCGAGGAGGAAAGCGGAGGGGAATGTGCAGCGGGAATATGATGCGGAAAGCGGAGAAGGGTATGGCGAAAGCGTGAGAAGAAAAGAGTAGTGCGGCGACGATGGTTACGACAGCACGCCAGAGTAGCGCGCGTCGTCTGGGAGCTCTGTTGGCGCCGGCTGCTGTGAATCGCACCCACGCGGCACCCATGCGCTGGTTCTCGCGATCTCCATATTAGCGAGGCAATCGCGCCACACTTCGCTCCGTTTGCAACTTGCTGCACGAGACAGATTGTCCGCGGCAGCCAATATATCGCGAAATGAGAAGACGTATAGAGTCGCGCTCAAATTTCGCATTAGGGAGTATCGTAATCATCGGTGAAGTTTTTCCCCTGTGACGAACTGCAGCCGAGCTCACCTTCAGCGACTGGGGCGAACCATATCCCGAGGCGGGAGTCTTAAACCCCTCGTCGGTCTCGTCATCGGGGGGCCTCACGAGGTCCTCCGGGAACACGATACGGGCGTCACTGAAGGAGGACCGCTGGTCCACCACGCCCTGATCGGCGCTCTCTGTGAACAGCACGATCTGTCTGATCTGCTCCAGGTTAGAAAGACTGTAGGAGAATGCGCCGCCCAGCTGAGCGTCGAGGATGGTGCGCTTCAGTTGCTCCCAGTGCTTCTGCGCCCACCTGGTGTCGTACTGCTTCTTACGTCCAGAACGGTCCGCTTCGAGTCTAGGGAGCGAAATAAAACTGCTGAAGCGGCAGCCAAAGGCAGGGAAGGAATAACGTAGCTGCCTCCGACACCATGATTTCCTCGATCATCGCAATCAATGAGGCACCGCGTGTTCAACGCCACGCTTTATTTTCTTTTATTAATTTTTTTTATTACCGAGCACGTTAGAAATGGTCGAAAACGTTATACGCAATGAGTACATTTCTGGTGATCCCTCACGGCGTTCATATATCAAGAGCATGAGCGGCATGTTAGGGGTGATGTGTGAAAAAAAATGTCGACTGAGTGAATTCATTCTAGCATTTCTCATTCGCTTTATGCGGGTGAAAATGCACAGACAAAATGGTATGGATGAGGTGCACCAAATTAGGGGCTATATAAATGAAAGTTACACTCGTTTTTTTTTCCTGTTTCAATTGAATTTCAAGAGCGTCGTTCAATATAGGCTTCGCTTACAAAAGAGCCCTTGGGCAAGTGCTCGAAAGCGTTATGCGGCCGCTGTGCGCACCACGCGATGTTTCTCAGTGTCTTTGGAGAACTACATGGGACACAGAGGTTACATTTAGTTTTCGTAACTATAATATTTGGAAATAATTACTCCCTATTATAAGGCTTTATACAAAGCACATAAAAGTGTTAACACGCTTTCCCCCGAGAACTGAAAGTTGCACCCACTCCATGTTTGATGGAAAGTGGGGACACGTTGTGTCTGATGTGCGTGCAATGTTGAATGTGTACGTGCGTAAGTTAACTACGGCGTCATACAAGCGTTATACGCATGTTTTCCCGGTGCCCTAAGAGAACGAAATGTAACAATGAATTTATGTTTGCACGAACTGGAGTACAAAATTTGTCATATGCGGACAACGTGTTAAAGTGTGTGATTTATTAAAATGACATTCATAATGCGACTGCTCGAACTAAATAGCTTCGCTAGAAATTAGACTGCGATTCTGTAAGAGCATACAAATATCCTGTGTTTTTCTAACCGGAAAAAGAAGGCACTAATTATTCCAAGTAACAGGAATGAACAACATTTTATCCGTGTGTCTGTTCACTTCCCAATGAGTGGTGTTATTACATAGCTTTTCAATTTACAGGCATAAATGCAAGACTTAATTGTTACAGCAGTTACAAACATTTCAAGTACTGGAAGCATGCCACCAGGCTACCACTCAAATATAGCAGTACTGTGCCAATACACCAATAAGCTCACCTGATGGTGGGCAGAACGATTTCTCGTCGGAGCTTCTTTTCATGCTGGTCTAAGAGCGGTGTAATGTCGAAGAAGTTTCCTTTTGACTGCTCCTTGACATATGATTCCATGCCATTCGGATCAGCATCACAAGCCTGGTAGATAGCAAGCCCTTTACTATTCACGAATTCCCATGGACGCTGCTTATAGTATAAAATGCAAAGTGACCATAATAACTCCACTTTGCTAAAATAAACTTCAGTTACACTAGAATCACGCTTGCAATTGGCTAAGATGTTCGCATTAAAGAATCCTCACTGGCAATGGTTCGGTGCAGAAAGTTGGTGTGATGAAAGGTAACACGAAAATTGCGTTCGTAGAATTTCCTACTCGAACAGCCGAGGTAATAAACCCCTCATAGCTGATGATGATGCAATATTATTGCCTTCTTTGTCGTTAAGCGAAGGTGTTGGACATCAATACCCTAGAAAAAAGTTGTATGCAGATCCAATTCATATTTTATTGCGATAGCAATTATATGGACACTCCAAGCGCAGTTCTGCCATGGACATCGCTGTGAGGTTCCGTATAAAGTCCAAACACGTTAACATTGTCGCCGCGCGCCGTACGCTGTATGTGCGAGTGAAAGCTTGCGAGGGTCAGCCGACGATTGCGGCTCAATCTCGCGCTCGAGGGAAAAAGGCGGGGCGAAAGCGTGCTTCTTCTGTCGCGCGCTAGACACAGGGCAACATTACTAGACTAGCTTGTGCTTAGAGAGTTCAATAGCTCAGAATAGACCTTTATGGATAGCATTTTTATATATTAAGGGAGCCTACGCCAACATAAACAGGGAATTCTTATGGGATATTCTCAAGTATGATGGGCATAGATGGTGATTTCGTGGAGCTGCTGAGGGAGAGATATACTCGTAGAGACAATTACCAAGACATAGAGACAAAGACCCTACTCAAAAGAGCCCAGTAATAGTCTGTGCATAAACAACTGCAGGCTTGAGTGATTGATCTCTATGGAGACTCAAGCATTGACTAAGGATTGACATTGGAAATCTTTGCAGGTATTTAGGAGGTTGGTGACAGTTGATGTTGTTCTTGATATTTGCCTATTAACTCTGCCCAAATATGCTAGCTTGTATTGCGTGTGTGTTTATGTGTGTGTGACCCTGCTCAATTTCAGAGACAAAGCTTGAGAAGCATGCCATGTATTATTCATCACAATGTCTTGAACCTCGCAGCTGCTGTGGTACTGCTCATTCTTTCCCTGCGGTGACAATACACTAGTGCTCTAGACAGAAGTGTGGACATACTTGCAACAAACCCGATGAAATAATATATGCTAAAAGCTACACAAGCACTATTAAACAATATGCATTATATCAAGCCTGCACACACTAATGCTCCCTATGGGTGCCGATTAATTCCATCAGTGAAAGTATTCTAATGAAGCAGTCAGCAGCATCACAAGTGCACACCATTGGTCTCAAAAATTTTGCTCACAATTGTCCCATGACGTTTTCCTTCACTTTTTCCCAGACTGCTGAATCTGCCAGAACCATTATGAAAAAACAACCACAGATATCATCATCATCGATTAGACCTCCTCATGCAAAGCAAATGATGGTGTTAATGCTCTTACTTCCAGATAGAGTTGCTAGTCTGAATAAATTTTTCTATGTAGGCCACCTGTAAATCTGACATGAAAGGATCAGCAAATGTGACAATATAGATAAAATTACCAAATCATGGCTATTTGGATTGAAAAAAAGAAAAAGGTCACATAGAGCCAGCAAGCAAAAAAGGGCATTGCAAACAAAATAAGATTTTCACAAGCCACTACGTGAAAGCAGTGAGCCCAAATGCATTTATAATAGGCATAAAAAGTAACTGTGAATCGCAATGCAGTTGAACCTCATTATAACAAACACACTTATGTGCCAAAAAACAATTCAATACATTCAGTAACTTGCGTACAACAAAGTTAAACCTTTGTGATGTGTTTGTTATGTATAAATTAGTTATTTTTAGGGGAGAAAGAAAGCAAGGAAGGAATTAATTTATTGAAAACAAAAATAATGACACATAGTAGGCAGCAATTTTTGCCAGTGTCTTGACCGTTTCTCAACATTGTTAAGAATGCCATTCTCAATGCACAAGATTGAGTAGGCCTGCTACAGTCCACTCCCTTCAACATCGACACAGTCACGGCCCCACAATCACAGCAGAAAGGGCTTAACAAAACAAGAAACATGACAAAAAGATAAATAAATAAAAACTCCCCTGATCACTGTGTTCATGGCATCCAACTAGCTTTGGTGCACTGGTCATGGTCGTCCTCTGTATAGTATATCCAACATTCAACTCATTATGATGAACCTATTCTACACGAATATCAGTAAGTTTTGCATGCTCAGTATAAAGAATAATTCACTTTATCTGGGTTCATTATATTGGACTATATGTTTAACACTCCTCTAACATGTTCCACGTTCTTAAACTTAGCAGAACGAAAAAAGATAAGACATTAGCACCGATTTCCCTACCTTGCAATGCAATTGGTCTGTCCGAGTATACTCCATTTAACACATAACAGGCAATGACACAGAAGCTACACAAGAAGTGCGGTCATACTAGCCTCACTCCATGCATTTCTCAGTGCCATCCTTGATTGGCAGCATTATCTACGAAATAACTGTACAGCCGACATACATTAATTCAACCTTGACTGGGCAGACGAAATTAACTGAATTATTCGGCGGGTCTAATTAAACAAGATGCAGGAAAAAAAGGCAGAACACTGTTGATTCACTCGCCAGTATTCGCCCGATTGTAACACGCCTACGAATCAAACGTGCACCCCCTTTCTATGTGTCCAAAGTAGAAAACAAACAAACAAATGGCATTAAAGCTCCTAAAAATGTTGAAATCTAATGCTCACGCAATTTTTTAGCAAGAAAAATGGACAAGGGTCTAACATGTGTTGAGCAATGGCTTCGTCACACAGTTTCTTAAAGTCAGCTTCGTCGCAATAAACCATGTTATGCGGCAAAGCATACGAATGCGCAAATGCAGTTTTGGTTTTGTATTCGAGTGCACGGCGCAGGCATTCTCGGCGCAGGCCATTCTCTGCGCAATTGTTTTGGAAAGACAGGCACCATAGGGGTTAAGTGCATGCATGATGACTGGTCAAGTTCAAATTATTCAATGAAGGCCAATTTTAGGATCGAACTAAAGAGAGTTTGGGCCCATAGAAATGCATGGGCACCAGCCAGGACCTTTGGTCGAGATCTAAATGATTGAAAAATCGAATTAACCGGAGTCGAATTAACAACTGCATTACAACTTGTGGGCATAAGGGTAAGTCAAACAACATCGTATTAGTTGAGTACCTTCGCGGCTTCAGTATACAACATAATATGTTTTGGACTCGAGTACAAGTGTTGTACTGTGCCCACTGCTCACTGGCTGAAGAAACATGTCACTGCACTTATTCAATGGTTAAAAGGTACACATCTGCGACGCCTTCCAAGTTAACAATTACATCATATCTTGCAACGCAAAAATACGAGACTTGATGCTGCATCAAATTACATGATGCCGACCTATATCTTCCTTTCATTTGTGACGCACTATTTTTGGTTGTGAATTTTAGCAGTGCGAGAAATTTCTCCAGGCTTTGCAGTTCCTCTAGCCATGCATGAAATACAGTATAATGTCCCTTCGAAGTGCTGTGCCTAGTTTTCTACAGTATTCCCTTCCAACCTTCACCTCTTCTTTGTGCCCTTTGTAATGTACTCTATCCCCTTTCTCCACAAGCTGTTAGCAGTAAATGTGTCCACACCACAACAGACTAACAGTGTTCAGAACCCAGTCAGATCGTGCCAGTATATCAAAACCCGGCAGTAACCAGCATTAGCTAAATTGTGGCAGCTCATTATCTGCAGCTAAAAAAAGTGCAGGAGGCTCATTGCAGCATGAAAGCTAGGGGTGTTGTCAATGTTACAAGGGAACACAGATGCCATGCTGTTGCTACCATTAATACTAAATTTTATTGCCACCTATGTGCTGCCCCATGAATCTCGAATTGGCAGGACATTAGTTGGCAAGGCAAGTTGCATTACCAGGCAAGTTGGCACTCCTGTCTATCTTACCTGTGCTCAAAAATATGAGGAGCATAGACCCTATTAATCTCTGGAGTAATAAAAGGTAAAAGAGGACCCCAATGAAGTGCCCCAAAGGGAGGTAGTAACTGCAGGCTATTTCAAGCGAGGAAGAGATGTACTGGTTTTAATGACAACTTTGTCTGTGACAAAGTCATCTCGTCCCATAAAACAAATGCTGCAAGGTTTTCAGAAGCCTCACATGCCATTCTAGCAAGACTTCATATTTGATTTTAGTGTTCTTAAAAGCCTCAGTATCAAGAACCTTTAGCTTGTTTACCATTAAAAAGTGCAACAAAAAAGTGTGATCTTTACAGATAGGATGTGTTTTATGCATGGTAGCCCATAAGCTTTGGTTTGATGCGACAGAGCTTGGATTCAACTATTAAATTTCCCAAAGCAACACAAGGGTTATGAGAGGTGCAATAGATGAGGACTCCAGAATAATTTTGACCACCTTGAGTCCATTAGCGTGCACCTAAAGCAAGGTCTGCATACATTTTTGGATTCTGCCCCTATCAAATAGCAGCCACCCCAGCTATTATAAGAACTTCAAACCTGATACAAAGCAGCAGAATGGCTGAGCCACTGAGCCACTTTGGTAGGTCTCGTTACTGAATGTTAATTTTAGATGCAAGCACAGGGCACATGTACGATCAATCAGCCACTGCCATGTTACCATCCTTGATCAGGAAGACATGCAGCTTCGAGTTGCTAGTCCTGACAATGAGTCTAGTCTCAGTTAGTTTGGTAGGCAAACCACTTGATGCTTCAAGTGGCCAAACTTGCTGGGTGACTGTGAGTGCTGGCAGAAGCATCAGAAGTTCCTAAATGCCAAATGCAGGCTTTTAATTTGTTGAACACTGTCACTACTGACAACAAAAAATTTACAAATTACTATAAAGGACTGTGCGCATGTCATTTGCTTACAAAGTGCGCCCTCTGTAATTCTTAATTAATCCAATCACAATGTGCCCAGGCATCACATTAAAGCAAATCAGGCACAATGAATGCAGTAACAGGTCGTTTTCATCACTGGCAGTCACAGTAGTTGAACAACATTTAACTTTGTATCATTCAACAAATGTTGCTCTGCACTAAAGTTGAGAGGCTGATAAAATCTTGTCAGGTCGGGAACAATCATGAAGAAAACAAAACAGCTGCCAAACAAGACGACATGAGCACGGGAGCCTTGTGAACAAAACTCCTGTGTGGGGACTGAAAGGTCGAGTTCTTAATCATTTCTTCATCTTGGTCAGCATCTGTGTTGTGGCTCTTCATTATGCCCACTATAATTGCGACTATATGTTATAAATTACAACTGACTACTGTGACAAACAGAACTGAGTACTGTGACAAACGCATGCACCAACTTCATTGACGAGAGAAATGCACGTGTGCAACCCAGAATGCATATGTAGTTCAGTATGTCAGTCATGACTGCACCGATCAACAGTATGTAGATTCTGGATAGCACTAAAACTTGCAGGAAATGACACGCAGCAATCGAAATTCTGAAAACACACGCAACGCTACAGACAGAAACAAATATAAGAAAGAGCACGCTGATTACACGGATGACAGGAACGCTCACAGTACACATTCAACACTCAGGAGTACACCAAACAGCTATCAATCATCATATACTGAATGGGTTTTGGACGGCAACGATAACGACCAAACTATAACCATCGAAATGTACGCTGTTGTGTTTACTGTCTAGACTGTCACATCTCTCGGAACATATCTGCTCAACCAGAAAGGTGATTTGTGCGAAAAGCTTCGTGCGGCGCTATGCCCATTGCAACGTATTTACGTGTGAATATCCAGACAGCACTGACAACAAAAGCACTGTGTACAAGGCACCACGTAACAGGCAATTCTGGCATCTGCTGTTGATCACAGCAGAACGGGCATAAACGAGCGAAGCCGACGAACGTTGAGCGGCAAACGAGACGTGATGCGCTCAATGCCCAGCCTGCGGCCGCATTCCTCAAGAGCATCTCCACAGGCACACCGCGAACTTTGAGCAACAGATGAGGTAAAGAATGTGCCGCACTTCGTGTGTCACTTCGAGGCCGAACGAAGCACCAACGACAACGTGCCAGGACGATCCGTGGCGCCTATCCATTGTCTGCTTGATCCGTTTTGCGGCCTTCTCGTGACTGTCCGGGTATTTCTTGCATGCAGCTGTGCACACAGAGAGGCTGTCGCGCAGAAGCGCGCCGCTCATCTCCGTGTAATGAAGCACCAGTTCATCATCCATGTCAGCAGCCGACGCGTCCGCCGCGAATACATCGAAGGCCGAGACGTCGACGACCATTACATAGCCACGAGTTGCACAGCCGTTTTACGCTGTTCTTGTATGCATATTCGAGTGCGCCGCTACAATCGCGGATCTGGATCAACGACATCAACGACTTCAAAACAGCCAACACACCCCCACGTCAAGACCGCCGCGCCTTGAGACATAACCGACGACGTTATCCGGAACACCTGAGAGTGGGCGATGGGAGCCCCGACAACTTTTCTGCATACGTCAAAAACGAAACTCAGCGGTAGCAAGAGTTACGGACTTCCGCTGTACTGCTGTTTATGAATAGCGAAACGCGCATACAAGCATTCCGAATGATACAGCGTTTGTTAAATCAATCTGCCGAACAGATTTGCATAGAGCAGATAACGTCACCATAACTACACACGTTCACACTCAGTGCAGCATAATAAAAAAAATTCATGGTTGTGCGTCTTTGGTGTACAAGACGTTCATTAGGTTATGATTGTTAAAACGAACGTACCGAGCGTTTCAGATGTTTTCATGCTCGGGAATTAGATGCATATTGCATCCCAGTGCGCCGTCCTGCGACATCTATCTTTTACTGTTTTGAAAACATTGAACCTCTCGCGCCTGTAACACAGCATGTTATCTCTGTGTAGTGTTTCCATGGAATAGATGCCAATCACCAGCTGCTAAGTGGTTTTGCTTTGTCATTCAACAGTTAAGAACATAATCGTTTAAAATATTAGTGCACCGCGGCTTTATTTTTAATCTGTCGTCTTCGTTATACTCTGTTGAAAGAAGATGAAATCAAAGAAAATAACTAAATTACGTTGGTTCAATGGACGCAAAGAGGTAGAGGCGATGTTTAGGGCTTACATACGTCAGTTTTTACAAGCAGAGCGTGGTAAAAGATTTGTTTTAGCAAGAGGGCAACTCCCCTTTCCTGGCTTTTGAGGCACACAAGTATGTTTCGGTTTCGCTTTCGATTTTTGGCTTTACTTACAAGGCAAGATTAGACTAAATTACAGTCGCTACCTGACCGCTACTACACCGCTACTTCCGCTACTGGGTGGTTCTGGAAGCTTGTTTGTACTGCTTGTCAAGTGCTCGTACTGCTCGTACACCTGTGCTTGTACTGTGCTCGTTGCGTCTACCATAGCCTCCTATATAATTGTGGCTTGACGAACAGCTCGTCGACTCGGCTGTCATTTAATACTTGAACCGGTGTGCAAGTGAAACGCGGGAAACCGATAGCTGCTCAAAACAAGTCGGCTGTGCAAAACGTTACGTCATACTCGACATGATTTCCAGGGTAAATTGGTTTCCATACTATTGTGATCGCGTAGCTTAATGATATGTCTCAACTTGTGGCTCAACTTGTTCGTTTCTTGTGTTTTCCCGCGCTGCCCGACATGCTTAATTTTAGAGCACAGTATATCGTTTTGGCTAACATTTGTGCTAGCTGTGCGCAACAAAGCATGTAAAAAGCTCTGTCGCCCGATGTATGCAGCGCAGTTTTTTCCGACGCTGCGTGAATGGAGTGGCTGTCGGTGAAGTCGCAGAACGCATGACCGTTTTGCAGGTCGTACGTTTGTTAGCGGTA
Organism: Dermacentor silvarum; assembly: GCF_013339745.2. Taxonomy (NCBI): domain Eukaryota; kingdom Metazoa; phylum Arthropoda; class Arachnida; order Ixodida; family Ixodidae; genus Dermacentor; species Dermacentor silvarum. The sequence goes on from NC_051163.1 coordinate 11,771,242, forward strand.
CTACTTGCTTTAAGTTAATTGTAACATGTATGTGTAAGTATCAAAGGCTGGTTGCCAGGTTTAAAGTCTATCAGTATCGCACTTTTCGAATGCGATCGAAGGACGAGGCATGATTCAGCTTGGCAGGTTCGAATTCGAGCGTGTCTGTAGATGTGTAGAAGGACTGTATATGTATAGATTTAAGTGCGCTCGAAAGTGCTCGTATTATAGGGGGACTTTCGTTTTGCAGCTACAACTCCATTTTGCTCGACTTGTTCACCCAGAACCAGCCAGTACTGTTATTGGTTTAAACATTTTCATAAAAAACTAAATCTACCCCAGCCCTCTAAAAGCTGGTCTTCCATATGTATGGCTTTGACAAATGGCAGACAGCTGATGAACTCTCCTACCAGAATTTTGCTCACCAAATGCTGCCTACCAGCTAGCACGTGTATGGCCACATTTCCGCTGCCAAATGTACGGAACAAGTTCTCTACATTAAGCGGCAGTAAACTATTGACAAGTATCAAAGCTAAAAGGTGTGGACAGTCAAGCTTTAGCTGCTTCTTTACTGCTGCCAAAAGAGTATCACAGTTTTCATTGCTTTTTCCTGAGGTGCCCTGTTCTTATACATGTCCAGCGTACCCGCATATGCAGTCCATGCATTAACCAACCACTGCAGCCCAGTGACTGCGGTGTTGCGCTGCTGAGCCTGAGGTCGCAAGTTCAATCACGGCTGCAGTGGCTGCATTTTGATGGAGGCTAAATGCAAACACACTCATGTATTTGGGTGCACATTAAAAACTCCAGATGGTCAAAATTAATTCGGAGTACCCCACGACAAGGGGCCTCATAATCAGATTGTAGTTTTGCCACAAAACCCCAGAACTTTTTATTAGTCCATGTATCTTCTTTGCTGACCTATGAAACTGCACAGTGGTTGTGGTATTCTGCTGCCAACAAGTTCGTGGGTTTGATGAGCAGTAGTAGCACCTGCATTCTGACAACAGAGTAAGGTAAAAAAGTTTCCTGATGCTGAGATATTGCTGCATGTGAAATGATCCCAGGCTGTCAAAATGAACTTCAGAACCCTCCCTCCATCACAGTTGGTATTGTAGTTCAGCTGCAATGTTAGGGTGTAACCCACTGTAAGCTATTACTTAATCTGCCTCTTAAATCTGCCATTGGTTAGGTGAATCGGGTTTAACGGGGCAGTGTCAAAATAGGCCATGCTGCATCAGCCAGAAAGTGTTGGAAAGTCAATAGTAAAAGGAGCAGAAGCTGCATAGCTCAAAAGCCTACTCAAAAACCCAATTTTCTCTAGGCAGTTCAAGATTTCTGTTAGGGGCACAAGTGAACCATCTCCCAAAACTAAACTTGAGTGTAGCGCTCGCTACATGTAGTTTGTTTTATTCAATGAAGTATTTTCATCTTTGTGTTGTGATATGTGGACATGTAATTAAAATGTGCATTGCTGGTAGTGGTGCATGGCATTTATTGCATGTTGGTTGGTCTTTTATTTTAAAAAAATTGTGTGTGGGGTTAATCTGCCATTAGAAGCCACAAGCTAACTACCCACAAAACACATTAAAAAAAAAAGAATTAAAGTCGAAATGAGACAAAGTAAAGGCAGAATATTCTTAGAGAAAATGGTTAAAGTTTTCAGACAAGGCTATATTGGAAACCAACAGGAATTCATGTAAAGTGTCACATTTATCAAGTTTTCTTTTTTCCCCTAAATGTTGAGAGCTTCAACAATTATCCAGTCTCAGATTTTTGTGCTGTGCCATCGCCTCTGTTTTATCAAAGATAGGGTTCACTCGCAACATGTTAGTTAAAAGAAGTTGCATCATTGGAAATCTGAAAGCACATTGCAAGCTTTGCAGGAGAAAGGATGCCTGCAGAAATTCTGAAAGTTCAGACAGCTGTGCTTTGCCGTACAAAGTTGTAAAATATGTTCTCTGCAGTATGAAGGTATAGGTGCTGTAATGCAGTGTGCACTCTTTTGGCTAAAACCTGACATGAAACAGCTGTAGTGCACATGACAAGAGCTTGTTCTTGCATTTCGGATTAGAACAATGGATGCTCACAAAGTGCAAGTTGCCTATCTGGGTAGATAATATGGAAATCTGCACCTCAACATCTCGGAAATGTTGCCATTTGTGATTTTGGAAAACAGTGACCACGGTTTTGCTGGCACAATTTCGTCAGCCATGTCACTTTTCTATGATTGGCATTAGCCATATGAGGGACTACTATGCACACCTATCAAGTTAGACTTTAGCTCCTTTATAACATCGCCTAATGCAGTACCAATAAGAGGCACTGGTGGATCCTGAGGACAGGATCCTGTACTTTAATGCTGTACTTTAATGCTGACAAAGCTTGGCGTGCAGTGAGACCCTCAGTAAGAAACAGGACAGGTAAAATGCATGTGTGTCTCAGGAAGTGCACTTTTTCCACCGACATTTACCCCCTGATAGGCTTTACAACCTATCTAAAATCTCCCCAAAGGAATGTCAATTTCTTTTCCGATAACACAACATATGGTGAGCTGATACATCACATGCCCAGCCTGTCAGTCATTTTGGCCTCAGTAATTTCTCTTACTAGCTTGTCTTTAAACCTTTTGAAATTGTGGCTGACATCCGCACGTGCTGCAATGAGTAGCAAGAAGACCGTCCTTTGATTTGTGTATGTTAATCCTGCACTCCCTGAAGCGATCATTTGAGCATCTAGTGAACCGCCTGACGCAGTATTTGCTACAGCTCAAAAGAATATACCACGTGCCCGACACTATCAACATACCTGCATTTATGCTTCAGCAACCATTGTGACATCCTTTTCTAGGCATGCTTCTCTTGTCCAGGCTGACAAGCTTTTTAGAAGCAGAAAACATTGCTAATACTTGTGCATTACCTGCTATCGTTTGAAATTTATGGGTAATATTGTGAATGCATGGGGGGGTGCTATGGCTACATTATGTGTCTGACCGGTGTGCTCATCAGTATGGGCGGTTAGTTTTGGAAGAAAGCTTTCTGAAACAACAATCTTCACATTAATGGGATACCTCGCTTTCAACAGATGAGCTGATTTGTGCACAAGCACTTATTCCATCAAATAAAGGCGGCGTTTTAGCACAACATTTTAAAAAGTCAGGTTAACGATAATACTTTTCACTCAAGTCAGATGGAAATAATAGAATGGCAGAAAAGGCTTTCTTCCTCGAGTTTCATAACACAAAAGGTGTGGTCACTTCTAAAATGAAACGTAATGTCCAGAAATCTCCCCCCCCCCCCCCCTAAATGGGGAGCTGACACATTAATTCGAGGGGAGCAGAATACTTGCAAATAATAGTTGGAATAGCGGTGGCATGCTAGTAAATTAAGCTCATAGTTAAGAAAAATAAGGAAGTTGTCCAGGAATCTAAAAAAAAATTACGCAGATCGAATGAACATTTTGGAATATATGTGAAGCGAAGCTTTTGTCGAGTGTATAATGAAATGCTATAAATTTGCCCATTTCATTCCTACGCCTCTTGTGTAAAGAAAACTGGTGTGTGCACACGTGCTCTCCTGCATTCATGCTATGCCATGTGACAATTCTTATATTGCCTTCTATTTGTTCATTTCTTCATATTTATTTTAAATGCACCACCTGCTTCTTGGTCGACCCCCCGTTGGTATGTGCTGTAGTATGGAAACATCAACAACATGTAGTGATCATCTCAAACAGGTAGTTGGCGTTGACGCAATAGAAATACAGGGTAAACGTTTCACTTAACTTGAGCCGAACCTTAAAATTATGCAAATGATACATAGATGGACAGAACCAAGGTAATTTTCTTTGCCGTCGCTGATACTCAGATTATTTTTTGCATTCCTCCTAATTACAGAATTAGTCTTAATTAATTAATAAGCTTCTCAAATATTATAATAAGATGAAAAGTGTCAATGAGAAAATTGTAGAGCAACATGAGAAACCCCCCATACAGCTTTCTTTTGCTCGATACGTGGTACATAAAAGTGTTTTTCCGAGCGTGAAAGATGCCCACGAATACACGCAAAGTGCCTCGAACGGCCAGTTGCGCTGCTCAAGTTACGTGAAACACCCTGTATATTTGCGATTGTGGCCTAATAAGTAAGGAAAGTGGGGATAGAAAGGTCAAAACGGTTTGCGTTATTAAAGGCATTGTACTCTTGATGACACATATTAGTTGCAATGAGGACGTTTGGGTATCATTTGTTTATCACTGAGTAATTTCGTAGAAAACGAAGCTGGCAGCGTAGACACCTATAAGGGCAGTAAGGATGTCAGTGCTGTCCTGGAGGCTAGCTATTCATCAAAACAGCAGCAGCACCCACCCAGCCACAGTAGGAAAAGTCTGGGAGGGTTTGCAAAGAAAGCTTCGCTTTAAAGTTCGTAAAACATTGGTGTTTTCAAGTCGAATACGAAGTGAACTCCCTAGTTGGGCTCGAAAAAGATCATAAGATCTGGGGCAACAGGAGAACCAATACTGATTGCCTTGCTCTTGCAAATGTGGTTGACTTTTCGAATCGTTAAACGTCCATCTAAGGTATTAGTAGACCAAGGAAGTTGGTAACTTGCATGCCAGCTGCCTTCTGGAAGGTGAGAATGCAGACACGTGGTAGACACGGTGCTGTTGCACCCTGGCTGCTGCCAGGCTTCTTTATTCACGGCAACGCTGCTAAGCATGGCATAATTTTTTTTTTTTTTTTTGCAGCTCAGCGCTGTACCATATCAGTGCACAACATGCAACAAGAGCTTCACAGGACCAGCAAGCTATGCAGAGCACAGGGACAGCGACAGGCATCGCATGCTTTGTTCCACCAAAGTTATTCCAGGCAGCACAAAGGACCATTATATTAAATGTGAGGTTTGTAATACCGAGATATCTGGGGCCGTAAACCTCAGTCAACATGACAGCGGTAAGAAGCACAAAAATGCCATGGCGGCTCAGCTTAAGCGTGAGCAAGCCATTGCAAGACAACCTCTCACTAACACGTCCCCTTCCATTTCTCTCACTGTTTCCCCTGATGGGACTTCCCGGCTTAGTGTTAGCACAACCCATGGTTCGAGGCCATTACCGTATCCTGTCAAGCTCCCCAAATCTGTCCCAGTCACTAAAAGCCAGCATTGATTCCTTGGACAAGCATCAAGAAACCAGAGCCCTGGATGCACCTTCTAGTCTCAGTGACTTCGCCAGCCCTACTGCCTCCATGTCAAGCATGGCTGTGCAACTCTACAAAACTGACAACGGGCCAGATGGGAATCTTTCATACTCCGACTTCATGCTACAGGTCAGTGCAAAGTGCATGTTGATTTTGTTCTTGTTGCAGTTCCACTGCTATCAGGCTAGTGTAATTTTTCTAATAGTTAGCCTGACTTAACTAGAGGAAAATATTGTCCCGGTGAGATTTATTTACGAGGTGTGTTCAAAAAGAAACTGAACATGCTATAACACCTTTACTGCTTATGGTTCAACATTTTAAGTGCTGTCCCCTTCAAAGTAGTCCCCTCTACTGGCAATGAACTCTTCCCATCTTTTCTTCCATTTTTGGAAAGCCTCCTGGAACACACTTTCTGAAAGGGCGCGCAGGTCTCTTCTCGCATTGTCTGCGCCATGGGCTTTTCATGTGCCCGAAAGCACAATGCAGCTAAATAGCTAGCCACAGCACAACTAATGTTGTTGAAGCGCACTGAATCAATGCAGCGTGATCCAGCAGGATATGGTGATGACGATGATGCCATCATTGGCAGAACAGCCACTTGTGCCATATAGTCGCTGCTTGTCCAAATTAACACGTTCGTTGCGACGTGAGTCACAGATGGGTCACGCCAGTTATTCCCTTTGTGCAGCTGTGCGGGGCTTTCCTGCAGTGTGCAAGCAAAATCTTTGGTAGAAAACAGCTGACTGCAAAATTCTTGCTGCTTCTGATCTGACGTGTCGTGATGCCATCTCTTTGCACATTGAGGATACTTAAAAGCACAACTCCCTGGTGACTCACTGGTGGGCCACGACACACCAGAGGAATAAGACAAGTGACCCACCGGTAGGCCATCGCGCACAGGAATCGAAACTTCAAGAAATGCTGGCACAGTAACTATGTTAACAGCGTGCAAGTACACTCACGACACTCAGTGAAACATTTCTTCAAATTTACGTGCTCCAATGTATGGGCATAGGCCTTATGCAAGGGTGGGCTTTATACGAGCAAATAAGGTATTTGGCTTGAAATAAAAGAATTTCACACGTAATTGCCACGCTGCAATCCTTGATTTCTTTTGAAACACTGCATAACATCTTCAGTGTTTTTTTTTTCAGAGGACAACATTGTAACTTCTCTATTCTCAGGCTGCTGTTTAGGACAATTCTTTTTTTTTCCGCTATCTTCTACACTTCCGAAAATTTCCGGTGCACAAGACGCTGCATGGCTCTTGTGGGGCAACAGGGCAGAGCTACTGCTGTCTTGAATTAAGAGTTACAATATAGTGCAGTGAAAAATTGTGCAGATATATTTGCAAGGAAGGAATGCTTGTAGGTCTAAGAGAACAAGCTGTGAAATGGTGGTTAATCACCGTGCTACAAGAAAAGGTTTCAGTTCCCTCACTGAACCTTTTGAATTTCTTTGATAAATGTCGATGCTGCCACAGCTGTTGATCGAAAGCAACAGTGCATAGATTAATCACAGCAGTGCATGCTTGGAAAGGCATATTGTTATTTTGTTCTCACTTGGTCATGGCAAGCCTCTGCTTCAATCTCGTTTGTTTGCTTTTCATTGGATAGAATGCATGCAGATCTTCTCACCAAGTTTGTTTTAACGTAAGGCATACACAAGCCTTGCACAAAGATTTTCACAAGTACTTATTGCATTCATAAAAAAAAAGATTCTTCTTGCATAATCACTTAGAGGTACATGTGTTGAACGTCATTACAGTCTTGATAGAGTGTAGTGGTGCCCACTCACACTGGTCTTTCACATCAGTCCTATTTCATTTTCTTCGCAGCCAAACATTGGACCATACGAGTGCAGGACATGCCAAAAGAAATTCACAGGGCCAGCAAGCTATGCAAGCCATGGCGTACAATGCTTCTCTAGGACAGACTCTTCGTCTGCAGCCAACAATTACGTTTGGTGTGACATTTGCAGGACGCAGATTTCCGGTGTCATGAACATGGAGGCGCATGACAGTGGGAAAAAGCACAGAAGGGCTATGTCTATTTTTCAGCGTGCTTTAGCTACTGGGAACAAGCAGGAGACCACAAACATGTGCATCAAGAGTTCTTCCTCTACATTTGTCACAGCAATATCAGTTCCTGCAGGCAGAACTTCTTCGCTAACTATTACACAATGTGAGAATGTGCCGTCCGCTGCACCGATGTTGTGCTCTCCATCTTCTCAGCCAGCAGCAGACGATACCGATTCCTTGCATACATCGCAGCAGTTGACAGCTCTAGATTCGAGCATTCGCAACTCAGGCCAGCACAACGTGCCCCCTTGCTCCACATCATATGCTGCTGCTTCTGGAACTGCAATCACAAACCAAGCTAGTATTCAGGATCGTTCCGCTGACAATGAGAGGAAGCACGAGGAACCGGTGGAGCCTACGAAAGACGAAGACCAGGAACAAAGTGCAAGCTTCACAAGCACTGAGGCAACAGAAAAAATGTTTCTTGTCACGCACAGTGCTGTCGATGTGGCATATAGCGATGATGGAATGAAATGCAGAATGGGTGACATCGAAGGTTATGGTTGCAGGAAATGTGGCATCGTCTTGTTTCAAAACGTTGAGGCCGCACAGCGCCACTACAGAACAGACGGCCACAGGGCTGTTGCTGACCCACTGTAGCGGGGCTGCCTCAGTACAGTTTGTAGTGCAGTGCAGGGCCAAGCTCGTACAGTGTAGACCGCTTATAACATAAGTCGCCGGAGTCTCGAATAACCAAAACAACTATTTTATTGCGATAATGGACACTCCAGGTGCATTTCTGCTGTCGCTGTCACCGTGCTCTAGGTTCTGTATCCGCTTATTAAATAAATTAACAAGCCCGGTGTCAGGCGCACACAAGCAAACATGAACACATCTCGCTCGTTGACCGCAGAAACGAACTGTCAAAACGCTCGAGTGACGAAGCACGGCAAAGTGAATCGACCTTCGTGCTTTCATGCCTCTCGCTTCAACGTGACCTATAAGTGGCGAAAACACGGCGCACGGCCTGACTTTTCCCATTGCAGATTACTTTCACGATAGGGCCAAGGCGATCGTATCGCCGAAGTGGATCGTCGCAGATTATGACCTGCTTCGGTCCACTAAAATCGTTCCGCATTGCTTTGCTGGCGAAAATCCTCTCCTTCTGTTTGCGCCAGTCCCGAACGTAAGTTTCGGATTCTCCGAACGCCCGTGATGCGGACCGATTACCGTCCGTCTCCGCACACATGATCACTTTCCTTTTAAATGAGGCATGACCTCGGTACTTCATGCTGATAGAGCAGACGCAGAGAATGTGAAGACAGACGGTAAACTATTGCCTTAGCACGTGTACTGCAGCACATTGAGGAAGCTACGGTAGCTAGGCTCGAGAGTAGCTAGGCTCGACGCACGTGCGAGGCGGCCATTTTGAAATGCCGACGGCTATATGGTAACGCAGATTTAGGGTCGTACTCGATTCTAACGCGCACGCAATTTTTGGACCTGTTTTATCGGAAAAAAAAGTGCGCGTTAGATTCGAGTAAATACGGTATTTGTGGCTTGAGGGGAGTGTTTGCTGTCTAGGTTGACTGCTGAACTTCCAGGCAGCCGCACTGTAACCGGTATTTCGTGTCTTGCAACTGCACTATAAGCGATATGCATATACATAGAGTGCTATGGGAAAATTAACTGGAGTCTGAAAAGACCGTATTATATCCGGTCCTGCACCATAAGCGGTTAAGTTATAAGTGGTCTATACTGTATTTAGTTGTGAGGTACAATTTCGTGGTCATTTTATGACCTCAGCTGCTCACTTTGTTCCTTTTGCATGGCACCACAGCAATCTGCAGCAGCAACTGTTACAGGTACTATACAGACTGTACTAGTTGGTATGTCATTATTGGGACAATGAAGTAATGTGATGATGTCACACGAGAAAGAAAGTGGACACATACAAGTGCTCCCTCGCTACAGAACCTTTACTGCACACCAAAAGAAAGCGAGTAAATCAAGAAACAAGCAAAACGAAAAACAAAGCTCCCCTAAATGGCAGCTAAGCTGCAGTTCCTCAAATGCTTTCTAAACTGACAGTGGTCCTGTATTTTACATGTATGGCTTTACTACACTGAACCAACTATAAATGTTATGGTGTGATTGCTTGTTTCTTTATTTTTTTAGGTCCTTTTTAGGCACTAAATATATATTTGCATGATGCACTGTTCCTATGTTGTTAAAGTCCTTGTCCTTTACCACACTTTTATGCTGTGCTTAAGCCTTATGTGATGCTCTTTACATTATAGATTCTGTGAAAGCACATCTTAAAGTTTTCTCACATTTATAATACTTTTGATCAGCAATTAAAGTGCTGAAAGCATAAATTGCAAGATTCCATGCCCTGGAAATACCCATGTCATACTTTTTAGTGAGAGTCATTAGAATATCTTCTTTGTTGCAAGTTCAATGAAGCAAATGAGTGCAGAAATGCACAAGCTGTGGGAAGCTCTGCACAAAACAATTGGTCATCTTCTTGGGCAGTGCAGTTTTGTAAACAAAGCTGATCTTTTAATATAAATTTGTCCCTGTGCAAAAACCAAAAGCAATGCTATCAACTCACCAGGGCCTAGTTGGTGAATTGAATTAGTTTTGAATTATCGAAGTCTAAACTAACATGAGGCTAAATGTTTTCATGTTTTTGTATTTTTTCTCTTTTGGAAGGGTTTGTTGCAAGGCACATTGGGGATAAATGACCATCTCACAATGTATAAGTTTATTTGTGTTCTGTGCCAATCCTATGTTTTAACAGCGATGTGAGCAGTATAAATATATTGCAGACCATTTTCACTGCCTCGGCAGCAAGTCATGTATATGAGTTGTTCCTACTTCTGTATTGCAGCTCCTACCACAGTCAACTTGGATTCAATCTAACTCACAGGGACTAATTATGTTTCTTTAAATTATCAGAAATTTGTATGATCTGGTGTTGAATAGAATATCATTGAAGTCATTATGTCTCATGAGCACAAATTTGCAGACCTGGTCGCGTTTGAACAGTTAAAGCTGCAGCACACAAATGCGTAGATGTAAAGGAGCATACAGCACTGTCCTTCTCTTTGTGTACTGTCAGTTCAACGTGTGTTTCTAAGTAGGCAAGACCCACCCAAACCTTAACATTTGAACAGCTCTACAGCCAGACATATATATTGTGAGCACTACACTGTTCACTTCGCCAGTTAATTATCGTGTCACACCCGTTGTTACGCCTTTGGACGGCCGCTGCCGTACCACAGAGATTGTGCATGTTTCACGTTTAATGCCTTTCATACGGCGTTCGCCGCCATAGCCAGCGGCCAGGTTGGCCGCTTCCATGCGCGGGGGTAATTCTGTGAGCATTATATTACCCCTTCATCTTCTTCATCTGTATATACTCATCATCATGGCCATCAAAATTCGCTTCTGCGCATAGCCTGCACAATAAACCGTCGAGGTTGAACAGCTGTCTCGCAATATATATATATATATATGTATATATATTGTAGCGAAGAATACGAACGCCATAGCGGGTCACGCTCTCCAGCCCTTTCTAGTGGGTCGATCCCTCCAGCGATTTCCTCGAGAAACGCCGCTCGTGCTGAGAGCTCGGACCTTCAAACAACGGACGGCCCAAACAGCTAGTGTCTAATAAACACCTTTACATTATATATATATCATAAGAAGCCAACAAGGACACCAAGGACAACATAGACAAAATTACTTTTACTTACTCATTGAATTAAAGAAATGATAAATTAATAGAAATGAAAGTGGATGAAAAAACAACTTCCCGCAGTTGGGGAATGGTCCCACGTCTTTGATTTACGCGTGCGATGCTCTTACCAATTGAGCTACCGCGGCGCCGTTCTCCCATCCACTTTCTGGGGTATTTATGTTTTTCTACTTAAACTAACACCTTCGGAGTGTTAGCCAGTGCCACCACGGACAAACCTTGGCGGCGGATGTAGAACATCCTTTCTGCCGCAGGCCTCACGAATACGTGATCTTTTTAGGTGAAGGCAACTAGTCAATAAGCCCACGCATGCTAACTAAAGGCATCAGTGTTGCCCGGATTCGAGACCCTCGTTATGTAATGAATGAGAAGAAAGGGGATAAACACCCAGTATATGTATGTATGTATATACATACATACATACACTGGGTCTTTCAGCGAACACTTTCAAAAATTTGTAAAGGTTGCCTGTGGCAGATAGCCCAATTCTAGTTCATGAGCTGGTCTACTCGAGGAGGTGGACATTACTTGCACAAAAAATTGAAATGCATAATCGACTAATTCACCAAAATGCACTACTTATGTTTTAACTAATTACCTTATGGCCTATATTGCGATTTACAAATTCTAACCATAGAGTTCGCAAGGCGGATCCACTTGGAACGAATTCTCACGATGACACCAGTTTCGAAATAATAATTCCCGAACTTTGCTGAGAAATGCATTGGCGTTCCAGTTACTTTCTTAACAAAACGTAGTTTTATGCATTGAATTACAAAAGTAACTGTATTGGTGGTGCCATTTTGTGGTGTCACCCATCAACACACACAGCACCTTGAGTAGCAAAAATTTTCTTTGACTATTCATACTTTATCAGCACAATCTAACCACCTCATTCCATCAACCTGAAAAGCACAAAATTGATAGAAAAAATTTGTTTGGCTTGCCTCATTTCAGAATGCATTGAAAACATGGCAAGGAAGCAGGGTTTTGAGATCTGTTTGAATTAACCAAAATTTTTATTTGTCTGAGTTTGATGTCTACTGGTATGCTTAAGTATAATTATCGTTCAAGTTTTCTAATTGCACAATGGTTTTCGTCAATGTAAACATGTTTTTGAGCGGCAAAAGTTCATGTTATCTTAGTGCGTGTAGAGAGAGAAAAAGGTAAAGGAAAGACAGGGAGGTTAACCAGACATTATCTCCGGTTGGCTACCCTGTACTGGGGGAGGGTTAAAGGGATTCGACAGGAGAGAGAGAGAAAAAAAATAAGTATAAAAAAGGGGGAAAAAGGAAAAAGAAAATCGCACACACACACAAAACAGAACTGTTTCTGTGGGCATAGTCACGCAGTCTGAGAAGGCGTTCTAGTGTTGCACAGTGTCAACATCCCATCCTACGTCACACAGTGTAGAGTCACAATTTGTCACACAGTGTAGAGTCACACAGTGTAGAGAAATGACATACTTTTGTGGTGCCATTGGAGCAGTTGTGTGCATCAGGCTGCAGGCATACTGGCAACAGCTCAGCATTGGAACAGTTGCTTTCTAGTCCTGCCCTACGGCATGCGCTGAGACTGGACGACGGCATTACAGTGTAATTTTCACTTAAGCACGTACACTTCAGTGTTGTAACTGTTTCTAGGCCATGGATAAATAAAGACAGTACACTTCTTATGTGAGAACAGTGTACCTTGATGTCACATTTCCACAATACCATGCATTATGGTTTCATGGTACAGTAGTCGTCCGTTAATTTGATTTTTTGGTTAATTCGTTGCTGACCGAAGGTCACGGCCAGCGCCTATACATATCTATGGGCCCAAACTTTCGTTATTTTAATTCTAAGGTTGGCCTTCGCCGGATAATTCGAACTTGAACAGCCAGCACGAACGCGCCTGACTACTTTAAGGCTCATTCACACTAGGCCGACACGACACCGATTGTGGTCTGCCGACTGTTGGCGACAGCAGTTTACAGGACGGAAAAGGCTGTGGCCAACGGTTTAAAGGAAGGAAAACGCTGTTGCCAACAGTCGGCAGACCAAAATCTGTGTCGTGTCGGCCTAGTGTGAATGAGCCTTTGGTGGCAGTGTTTGTCTCGGCGGAGCTTAGGGGACAGTGAATGACGCATTGAACACGTCATCTCTCGTCGAAAACGTCTATTTTTCGCCCGCCCTAGGAAGATTGATGACCGTAGCTCACAGTGTCTGATTATGGTATTTACCCAATTTTAACGCGCGCCTTTCTTTAAAAAATAAATGGACCGAAAATTGCCTGCGTGGTGCTATCAAACACGAAAACAAAACCGCATTTGCAACGGCCGTATGCTTTACCGCATAACACGGATGTTTTTTGCAGAGCTGACTTTAAAACAACGGTGTGGCGAAGCTGACTTTAGGAAACTGGCCGCCATTGTGCAACATTTTTTGTTGCTAAAAATAGGGTGCGCCTTTGATTTCTACTTCGTTTAAGAGCTTTAATGTCATTCCTACATTATTCTTCTACATTGGACGGAAAACGGGCGCGTGTTTGATTCATGGGCGTGTTAATGCAAATACTGACAAATCAATGAACGGTTTGTTTGGGCGTTTTTCTGCATTTTATTTAATTCGGATCGCCGGATAATTCGATCAATTTCGTCGGTCCCGTCAGGGTCGAATTGACGTAAGTCTACCGCATAGCGAATTTGCATAAAGCCGACAACCTTGTGCTGCGGTCAGGCAACACTGGTTTTTGGCCGCCATTGTGAGGGATAGACGAGCGCAGCCTCTCGAAGCCAGTCGCTTGCCTCACGGCATGTTCGTAATTCGTGCTTTATCGACAGCGTTCCTTTGCTGAAATTCGACGTGCAGACTTTTTTCTATGTGCCACTATGCTAGAAGTGTACGTGGACTAGAACACTGCACGGGAGGTGCAGGGCTCGGGCTTACCCGAAAGCCTGGGCCCGGCCCGGCCCGTGGGCCGGGCCGGGCCGGGTAGAACAGTTTTTTCACGGGCTCGGGCACAGCGTGTGCTTTTTTACCCGGGCCGGGCTCGGGCTTTCTGGTGGTGTGCATGTAACGTGCAGCGAGTTATCCTCGGGCGTCTCAACTCTGAAAAACATTATTTTTCGGTCTCGGGCCGGGTTCGGGCCGGTTTCAAGTCGGGCTCGGGCCGGGCTCGGGCCTAAGGTAAAGGGGTGGCGGGCCGGGCCGGGCGGGTAACGTAGATTATTTCGAGGCCCGGGCCGGGCCCGGGTCTCACCATAAAAGTTTTGATCGGGCTCGGGCGGGCCGCCCAACGTAAAAACGGGCCCGGGCCGGGCCCGGGCTGATAAAATCGGCCCGTGCAGTGCTCTAACGTGGACTGCTCCCGCCGTAAGGTACATGACAAGTGCGCAACGCTCAATATGCGTTCACTGCACCTACATAACCTGAAAGCTTGTCTGCTGCGTAGTTATACAGACCGTTCACCCTTATTTCACATTCATTGTAACAGTTAAGTCCAGAGGCATCGACTGATCCACCAGTCATTTAGTATATTTGAAGAACTGTACAGTGCACACATGGCTGGCTGCTTGTCCATTTTTCGCACTCATATGCTACAGCACTGTCATGATGAGCTGTATCAGTTACCCCCGTATTAAAAAATGCATCTTAAGTTAAAGATCATGCTTGACTTGATCTCGTAAGTGGTCTCGTTAGTGACACCTGGCGTGAACGTGCCCACGATGCTCACTCCTCCGGTGCGTTAACGACAGGTGTCATTTAAATCAAGTCAAGCACTTGCTTCTTCTTCCTTGGCGTACCTCGCTTTTTAAGTTCACGTTTTAAGGCATCCTGATCTCGCTTCGAAAAGTAAAGAGCTTTCCTTTGAGTTGTCATAAACTGTATCTTTCCTGATTTCGTTTTTTTCCTCTTAGGTAGTTACTCATAGCAGGTTTCCTTAATTTTCATTGCCGTCATCCATGAGATTGTCTCAGCCTCTCTGACTTTGCGTTTGACGTTCTTTGTTTCCACGTTACTTACTATACCGGTCGCATTGGTAAGCTGGTAAGCTTCGTAGTTCTGCTGGTAAGCTTATTAGTTCTTTTCCTCCACTGTGAATGAATGTTTTTCCTTTACAAATATCTGTAAACTCACGCGACCCATTTACTTTCTTCCATATTTCTCAGTCGTTCTACAAAAATCAATTTTGCTCTGCCCTCACTTGAAACTTGTCCAACCCATATCACCCTGCACAGCTTAATTTGTAGTCTTCTCGTGAGCGCCCAATGCGAGGCGTCCCACTGACCTTTGGTTGACATCGAGTCCTGATTGTACCCCTGACTTCGAGCAAACAACCGCATTTCCAAATGTAAGCACCAGTAGCGCAACCAGGATCTCTGCCAGGGGGGGCTTGACAGTTTGCCAATACCATCTAAACAGCACTAATTTCAATTTCTTCACGGGAAATTGTAAAAAAAAAAAATTCGCTTTTTGCGTACTCGCAGACGATTACGTCTCTTACATATTAGTTGCAGTACTCAAAGGTGCAAGGAAAGAAAAGGGGTTATACAAAAGGGTGGGTTAACCCGGCCTCAGGGGGGGGGTCACAACCTCCGAACCTACCTCCCCCCCGTCGGTGCGCCACTGGTAAGCCCATTGCACCTTTCCACATATCCTGGAGCACCTCTTACCTATTGTATCCCAATAGCACTCTATGTTTCATTATGGCCGCATTTCTCTTCCCCTTTGCTGTTTTTTTTCCCTGTATTTTGATATATCTATTGGATGCGCGGAGGCGAGCGCCATCTGCTGGTGCTGCAATTAACCCAGCGGAGCATGCGGTGCGCGCCTCCCGCTGATTGGTTGAGATTTTGCCTACGGACACGACAGACCCATTGGGAGATAGAGCTACACAGATTCGCTGTAAAATAGTGCAGAAACCATTAACGTTGGTAGTCAATGTGAGCGAATAGATGAAAGCTTCAAGAACTATCTGGTTTATAAAAGAGGGTGTGCTTGACGACATACAGCGTGTTCCAGAAAACACTTTCAAAAATGTTTAAAGGTTGCCTGTGGCAGATAGCAAAATTCTAGTTCGTGAGCTGGTCTACTCGAAGAGGCGGACACTACTTGGACAAAAGATTGAAATGCATAATCGACTAATTAACAAAATGCACTAATAAAGTTTTCAACTAATTACCTTATGGCGCAAACTGCAATTTACAAATTCTAGCCGTGAAGTTCGCAAGGCGGATCCACTTGGAACGAATTCTCAGGATGACACCAGTTGTGAGATATTAACAATATTAATTCCCGAACTTTGCGGTAAACAAGCGCAGTCGTTCCACTTTCTTAAAACGTTGTTTTACGCATTGAATCACAAAAGTAACTGGAACGCCAATGCATTTTTCCGCAAAGTTCGGGAATTGATATCTCGAAACGTGTCATTCTGAGAATTCGTTCCAAGTGGATCCGCCTTGCGAACTCCACGGCTAGAATTTATAAATTGCAATTTGCGCCATAAGGTAATTAGTTGAAAACTTAATTAGTCCATTTTTGTTCATTAGTCGATTATGCATTTCAATTTCTTGTGCAAGTAACGTCCGCCTCTTCGAGTAGACCGGCTCATGAACTAGAATTGTGCGATCGGCCACAGGCAACCTTTAAGAATTTTTGAAAGTGTTCGCTGAAACACCCTGTATATTTGTCGCAGTGAGGATATTTAGGTAGCGTTTGGTGGTTCATTGCGTAATTGCGTTGAGAACAGCTAGAGCCGTTTACCAGCATATCTCTAGCGGTAGTACAGGTGGAAAGCACGTTCCTCCCAAAGAGCGACGGGGGGCATTCGGTAACGAATGCGCCCCGGAACGCGAGCGCCCTTTGCTTCGGCGCCTTTGCTCCAACCTTGGACCAGCAAACCCCAACCGCCAGCCTCCGACCACGAAAAAGGGCCGTAAGAGCCAAGGAAATCTATTCGCTCGAAAAAGCTGCTTTTAGGCAGCTTGATGAAATCCCCCCCCCCCCCCCCCCCCCAGTAACTTGTGCAGAGATCAGCATTATAGGTTACCGACTAATCGAGCGCGATACCACACGTGGCAAAATTCACAGAATTCGCTCGCATTGAGAAACGTGAAAGATACAATTGCATTGAAAACAGCAACGAAAAATTAAATTTATAAATAATACCTGATCATATAGTTCGCATGATTCATTCCACAGTACACAAATTACAAGATTAAGACAGTTCTCCACAACGTAAACCCTGCACACACAAATAACAAATAAGATACAGTATAAAATGTTCGACATCTAACACTCTAAGCCAGGTCAGTGTTAAATGCTCTATGTTTTCTGCGCTGCTGAGCACGAGGTCGCGGGATCGAATCCCGGCCGCGGCGGCCGCATTTCGATGGAGGCGAAATGCAAAAATGCCCGCGTGCTTACGTTGTTGTGCACGTCAAAAACCCCAGGTGCTCAAAATTAATTCGGAGCCCTCCAATACGGCGTGCCTCATAATCAGAACTGGTTTTGGCACGTAAAACCCCAAAAAGAAGATGTTGAATTACTGTTCACAGAAATTATTCAATATAGAGATGATGCGGCAGAACCGATCTGCACCGTATAGAGTTCTGGGATGCTGGCATCCTTATTATTATTATTTTTTTTTTTTTGCTTTCTAAAAATACTAAAGCTATTGTTATATGATACGCCAGTATCAATGCACTTAAGAGCCAAATCGAAAAGGCGGGCTGAAGTTTTGTTGTTTATAATAGGGACAAACAAATGGGGCGTTTTCCGCGTTTGATTTCGTCTTTGATAAGAAAGCAGCCAAGACGGCCAAGACGTGATCGAAGCATCCCCTTTCACGTCACGCTTACGTGTCATGCGCGTGGACGACGCGCGTCGCATAGGCCGTCGCAACCGTTGCCTAGCTCGCGTTAATATGCATAATGTGTAACTATAGCTATTTCATGAAGCTCTCCAGACGAAACCGTTGCCTGCACTGATAAGCGAGTATCGACGTGGACGAAAGATAAAAGCGGTGCTCTTCCGATAGCGACGTCGCTGCGTGCCCGAAGTCGCGCAGCGTTCTCGCTTGGCCCATTTATCGCGACGGCCGACCTTCCTGCTGCTGCTGTTTTCGTACTTGTTTTTGGCGCTCATCTCCACTCCCCGCATTCGGAGCGGCTCTATAGTGCATACTTGTACAACAGCTGGCGGCAGTCGCACAGAGCAGCCCGACAGGTTTTGCGCTTATACGGCCTGAAATCCGCCTGCTCCAAATCGCGCGTAGCTGCGCTTCGCCGTCGAAGAGCGAAGATGTCGGTGTCGGCAGCCTCCATCCGGCGCTCCAACCTGGGCGAGGGACCTCACTGGGACCCTGCATCCAAGACGCTCCTCCACGTTGACGCTCCCGTGGGAGACCTGTGCCGGCTGGATGTCGTCACGCGGGATACGTCGGGCATCCACTTCGGTACGTCTCTCAAGAGCGGTGATCGTATACACGCATTGCGCCAGCGCTGTCGCACTGAGCGTGGGTGCGCGCTTGTTTGTTCCACAATGCCAAGAGATCTATGAGGTAAAAAGACATGCAAACTAAGTTTGACCTAGCTTGAAACACGTACGGCATCACCGGCCTGTGCAATAAACAGTGAACGTTTGTACCACAGTTCATTCGCTGTCGGGCTTCGCGAGTGCCATTTCAAGACGGACGTTTTCGCGTTTTTCGTTTAAGTGCATGACCGGAATGCATAAGCCGCTGTTGAAGGTTAACCGTCAGTTTACTTGGTGAACGCACACGCTCGCACGCACGCAGAGAGAGAGAGAGACAACACACAGACAGACCGAGAGAGATATAGTCGGCAGACGGCAACGCCCCGTAAAGAAGGGCGGGTCGAAGCTTGAATCATAGCATGTCGCGGCAAATCCTGACCCGGGGCTAAGGAAGTTAATATACTTCAGTTTTATATAACCTCCTTGTCCGATATGCTCAGGATATAATCAACTGTCTCCAAGGCGCTAGTAAACAGTTCAGTTAATAAACTTTTGTTATACACTTCTGAAGCTCGCGTCATTAGCGGCAAAGAATAGCCACCTCGCCTATAGGAACTCCTCTGCTAAACGCCACGTTAGCTGCGCTTATAGCCATTTTATAAAAAGATCAGTGTAGTTTCCATATGTCTCCATATGGAGACATAAAGAGAGATAAGCAATTGATTCGTTTAAATAGAAGCTGGAAATAGGGTCGGCGTTTGACGTTTCACCGACACCGACGTTCGACCTTCGCGTCACGTGTTCCATGAGTGCGCGCAGCGTAGCGATATATATGTATATATACATATATGTCAATATTTACTCGATGTAAGCTGCACGCTCAATAGTCAGTGCTTGCATGTGTCGGGGGAGAGGAGGAGTAGCCCTCCTCCCTTTGGATCCACTAGTGGGAGTAGCTTAAACATTATTTGCATTGAAAAACAAAAGTCTTATCTTTGAGCAACATTGAGCACGCGTGGTCACGCACCGCACACATGAACACCCAAAATCTCTTAAGTGAAGGGACGAACACGGTTCACCGCAAAAACGGGTTGTTTGAAAAGTGCATTGATTTTGGCCTTTAATTTGCTCAAGTATTGGCCTTTTCAATTTGCACACACTTGGTCCCCTCACCGACCTATCACTCACATCTGATGCACAGAAAAAAAAAAAAAAACACAGCAGATTTGGGCTACTGTGCTGGATCACAACGCACTTTCCAGAGAAGCTGTTGCTTTAGAGCTGTTGCGATAACCGCTTCATTTGCCTGTAATTAAATGGCACACTGAAAATGTCGCTCGTATATCACTTGTCCGTTTGAAACCTTGCCAGCATATAACGCTTTCGAGCACTTGTTAAGGAATTTTTACAAAGGCAGCAATTTACGCATTTTACTTCGCCAGAACATTAACCATATGTAGCCCCCCGCCTTTCTGTTTTTCTTTCTCTCTAAATTTGATCTCGGTTGCATTCAAGGTTCTCCCAGGGCAACGCGATAAAGTATGAGTTCTTTATTTACACATAAAGCTCCGGATCGTTTACCGCAACGGCCAGATTAGTTCGCACACTTTGAACTTTTCCTACATATTGTCGAGGTATTGTTGGTCTGTTGAGTTGATCTAGTCTAATATGGGAACTATAGTAGTGCGTAAAAGGGAGAGTTCGGCGCCAATTATCCATGAAACAACTTTCTGGTACTGTTTTCGACCTCCGCAACAGGCGCTCAGAAAAAAGCGTTGTTGATGAAGCGTTGGTATGACATGCGTATGACTACATGTCATATATAATTTATACTTCACGAATAACGCGACAGCAATCGCCTCAAATTAACTCGGAGCCAAGTTTGATTTTCCTCTTCGAATTCATCCAAAATGCAGAAATTGTTTCATAAGAAAACCGGTGCACATATATTGAATGGTACTTGTGATTTCTTGGAATAAAGTTTTGATTTAGGGTCTTACCGATCTTTGGCAATTTCTTTAAAAACGTTACGTTAAGGAAATCATATCAACATGTTAGAATATTACACGAAGTGTAAGGCTTCTATTTAGTTGTAGTGGCAGTATGAATTGCAGTACGTAAGCTAACTAAGCACGCGTGGTGTGGCGCGTGTAGACACATGAACAGAGAAAGCTCCATGACCGCGAGCATCATCAGTTAGAACTACAGGGTCTTGTCGCCTTGTGTTGACCTCGCGTTTCCGCACTGCGGCATGCGCAGTACACGAAGCTTTGGCCGCAGCTTTAGAGGACATGTAAGCGCTTTCTAAGCTCATTACGCCTTGTCGAAACGCTGCGAGCAGCGTACACGGTATTTGTATACAAGGAGCGGGGATAGAAATGGATTCCAAGCTGTCCAAACTTTATAATTGAAATATGGGGTTTAACGGCCCTTTATACGCAATGCCTCACTACTTCAAGGGTACCAGAAAGCTGGAAGAACGCCAACATTATACTACTCCATAAGAAGGGATACGTTAAAGAATTGAAGACCGATTAGCTTGCTTACAGTATTGTACAAAATATTCACCAAGATTATTTCCAATAGAATCAGGGCAACACTTGACTTCAGCCAACCAAGAGAACAGGCTGGCTTCAGGAAGGGGTATTCTACGATGGATCATATCCATGTCATCAGTCAGGTAATAGAGAAATCTGCGGAGTACAATCAACCTCTCTATATGGCTTTCATTGATTATGAAAAAGCATTTGATTCAGTAGAGATACCAGCAGTCATAGAGGTATTGCGTAATCAAGGATTACAGAAAGCATACGTGAACATCTTGGTCCGGAGTATGGGACAAGCATGCAGCTACTTCCGTAGAAGAAATTGTCAGCGCGACTTATGTTCTTGTTGTGTGCACTCGCCTCTACTCAACCAGCCTCAGTTAGGCATGAAACTTGTACGTGTAAGGTGAACACAAACATAATGTTCAACAGCCTGGCAAGAGAACAGGAATTCAGGATCACCAATCAGCCTCTAGAGTTTGTACAGGAGTACGTTTGTCTTGGTCAATTACTCAGAGGACCCTGATCATGAGAGGGAAACTTACGGAAGAATAAAAATGGGTTGGAGTGCATACGGCAGGCATTGCCAAATCCTGACTGGGAGCTTACCATTCATTGAAAAGAAAAGTGTACAATCATTGCATTCTACCGGTGCTAACATTGGGGCAGAAACTTGGAGATTAACAAAGAAGCTCGAGAACAAGTTAAAGACCGCACAAAGAGCGATGGAACTAAAAATATTAGGCCTAACGTTAAGAGACAGGACGAGAGCGGTGTGGATCAGAGAGCAAATGGGGATAGCCGATATTCTAGTTGACATTAAGAGGGGAAAAATGGAACTGGGCAGGCCATGTAATGCGTAGGATGGATAACCGGTGGACCATTAGAGTTACAGAATGGATACCAAGAGAAGGGAAGCACAGTCGAGGACATTAGAAAACTAGGTGGGGTGATGAAGTTAGGAAATTTGCAGGCGCACGTTGGAATCAGCCAGCGCAAAACAGGGGTAATTGGAGGTCACAGGGAGAGGCCTTCGTCCTGCAGTGGACATAAATATAGGCTGATGATGATGACGTGCCAGAACCACGATTCGATTATGAGGCACACCGTATATAGTGGGGTTCTACGGATTAGTTTTGACCACCAGGGGATCTTTAATGTGCCCTCAATGCACGGGACACTGGCGTTTTTACATTTCGCCCCCATCGAAATGCGGCCGCCGCGGCCAGGATTTGATCCTGCGACCTCGTGCTTAGCAGCACAACACCATAGCCGCTAAGCCACCGCGACGGGTGACTGCAGCTGGCATTCTTAATAAGAATAATATTGTTATTACGTACCAAAACCACCATCTGATTATGAGGCACGCCGTAGTGGGGGACTCCGGATTAATTTGGACCACTGGGGGTTCTTTAACGTACACCTAAATCTAAAGAATCTTCTGCTGGCGGTAGGCCACGGTTGCTATCGACCGTAGCAGCCCCATTCCAATGAGGGCTGAGTACAAGGTCGCTCGTATAACGGGGATACTTGTGCTCCCTAATAAGCGCATGGTACGTAGTCAAACCCTTCACAACGCGTTCTTCATAGCTTTGTTGTGTAGGCTTGAAACGCGAAAGCCATTTAACTGGCATGTGTCTCTTGGTGTTTCTCAGACGGGCTGGTCACCATCGCTATTCCGTACAAATCCGACCCGAACCTGAACGTCATCACGCTGAACAGAGAAGTCCGCAAGTTTGACTGGACCACATCTCAGTCCGAAGTGCTCACAGAGGTGGACAGCGACAAGCCGAAAAACAAATTCAATGACGGAAAGTGTGACGTCACCGGTCGGCTCTGGGCAGGTATGGTTTCTTGCGTACAGAATTATCATCTCAATCGACGCACGCAGTAAGGTACTTTCCGACCAGTTTTCGGCTTCCACTGACTTCACAGATCTAATACGTCTCGCCGCAGAAAACCATGTTGTTGGTGATGATCTGTAATGGAAGTCCCTTTGAAACGGGACCGCGACAGATAGTGCCTGCTTTGCTAATCAATTTTTACTACATCTGTTGCAGTCTAGCATATTGTCTATCTGTACATTATTTCCCTTTATCAAAACATCTGTCTCTGTATTGTAAGGTTACCTATGCTTGTAAATATCCCGGCTTCATCTCTTCGATCCCTGCTTTTTTTCTGATATGTATCTTGCTTACGTTGACCGCTGATCAGTTCCTATCAGTTGCGAAGTTTAACGCATTTGGAAGGTGTGTAAGTAGATGTACGTGCGATGCCTAACCACCGATTGATGAGGT
Organism: Dermacentor silvarum; assembly: GCF_013339745.2. Classification (NCBI taxonomy): domain Eukaryota; kingdom Metazoa; phylum Arthropoda; class Arachnida; order Ixodida; family Ixodidae; genus Dermacentor; species Dermacentor silvarum. The sequence goes on from NC_051163.1 coordinate 11,794,499, forward strand.
TCTCTTATATTTTTAAAATTTCTTATTCATCAGCAGTACAGGCCCTTATCGGGCCCATCCACGAGTGAAGATGTAAATTTGTAAATTATAATGTGAACGTATACACTCATATTATAAATTTGACTACTGACTACCGCGGAGGTAGATTTACTTCGTGCATTCGAGAACGAGTCATCAGTCTGCACATTTACCTGAGTTCCTTTGTATATAGTACTACCCTTCAATAGACTGGTCTACTTGGTGCATGGTAAACTTTTAGTCGTATCTGCATGTCGGTCATGCTCAAAGGTACACTAATATCCGTGTCACCCCATTTCAAGCTAAAGTTGCGTTGTGGTGCGTTGATCACTATTTCTTCGAAGTATAGTATACTGTATAGTTTTCCCAAAGAGTACGTGCTTGCATTTCCTGTTGCGTTTTCCTCCTCAAGGAACGATGGGTGAGCACCAGGACGAACACATGATCGACAAGGAGAACGGTTCGCTCTTCAGCATCGACCCTGCCACGCTGAATGTGACCAGCCACGTGACCAAAATGAACATATCCAACGGCATGACCTGGTCGCCGGACAATCGAAGCATGTTCTACATCGACTCGTTCACGCGTAGTGTGTACTCGTTCGGCTTCGATGCCACCAGTGGGCAGCTGTGTGAGTACTTTCCGGTGCATCGCCATTATTGCCCAATTGCCAAATGGTCACATCTATTATTTTTCAATATAAACTTTCGTGCGACATTCGAAAGCGACATTCGAAAGATGCGGGCGCATTTATTGCTGTAACTATATATACTGATGCGCGTAAGCCACGTGTTAAAAACGGCGCAGAAGACAAGGACAAAAGAAAAACAAAATAAGCAGGAAGCAGTAACAGCATGATGACCTGAGGCAGATCATACAGAGTTGATGTTTCCTTAACAAAACCTCCCTCAAGTACTGTCGACGAAACCATGGGAACCGGCAGTGTACCGTTGCACATGTTTTGGGACATATGTCTCGAAGCGCGAGGTAGAACGCAAGGCTTCTAATCTGAAGGTCGTAAGTTCGAATCCTCGTCCAGTTCACTACATTTTTCAGGCTTGGAGTGGCGCCTGACACCGGCAAAAAAAAGTCGGGGTAGCTTGCACTAGTGGCGCAAGGCTAAAGACACAGCGGAGCTGATCGGTTCCTAGCTGGTCCTGGCTATACGAAGTGAGGCTAAGTTGTACGAAGTAATGCCAAGTGATGCTAAGTTATACGAAGTGCATAAGCATTTCCTCGTGGTCCGTGGCATCGGGAAACGCCTCGCGAAGCACTTGCAGTCCGAGCACACGTAGGGGAACTGGGGCGAAAGCTATGCACAGTGTACGGGCGGCGCGCAGCAGACGACAAGCCGGGATGACGTCGCGGCGCATGTGCAGTAGCGCGCAGCTGGTGGGAGCTTGGCCGAGAGTTGCAAGCGTCGCGGACACCGCGAGCGTTCGGCGCTAATGCGAGAGAAAGTGCGCGTCGCGCCAATGCCACCTAAAAAAAAAAAAAAAAAAGTTGTCGCAGTTTCACCTGAAAGGCGAAGCATCAATTGCGATAGCAAATTTGTAGAGAGCTATACGGAGTAATGATATTAGCTTTATCAGCTGTATAAACTTGGACATGCAGCAGCACCGGCAACACGCAGAACTGTTGTCGACGCCGTCGGCGTTTTGCCCGCGTTCGCTCAAAATGCGTGCGGCGTTGGTGACTGTTGCCGGAGCCTCTGATATAAATAGGCACTTGGTGCCGCAGCTAAACCTCGCCTCCCTTCCCTCCCCCTCCCCCCCCTCCCCCACGGCCTCTCGCGCGTCGGAAGAAGGCGCGTTTGCTCTACATATATGGTGATTGTAAAGGAGGAAAGAGACGCGCCTACTTCTGCAGCCCTTAAGCACGGCGCAGAACGCGCGTTTGTTCCCCGCCGTGCGTTCACTCCCCGTGAAAGCGCACGCCCCTCGTGCCCTTTCACTCGCACATACAGCGTTCGGCGCGACGATTTCATCTCCATTGACGTCATACGGAACCTCACGGTGACGGCGACGGCGACGACGACGGCGACGCCGACGGTAGAAATCTGCTTTTCAGCGTCCATATAATTGCTATCGCAATAAAAAGTTGTTTTTTTTAGATGGCATTGTTCACGCGCACTCTCTCGCTCTCATTTTCTCTTTCTCTCACCCCAGCTACTGTACCCCAGCATAGCGCGCGACGTGCGCACTCTCTCTCGCTCTCATTTTCTCTTTCTCTCACCCCAGCTACTGTACCCCAGCATAGCGCGCGACGTGCGCACTCTCTCTCGCTCTCATTTTCTCTTTCTCTCACCCCAGCTACTGTACCCCAGCATAGCGCGCGACGTGCGCACTCTCTCTCGCTCTCATTTTCTCTTTCTCTCACCCCAGCTACTGTACCCCAGCATAGCGCGCGACGTGCGCACTCTCTCTCGCTCTCATTTTCTCTTTCTCTCACCCCAGCTACTGTACCCCAGCATAGCGCGCGACGTGCGCACTCTCTCTCGCTCTCATTTTCTCTTTCTCTCACCCCAGCTACTGTACCCCAGCATAGCGCGCGACGTGCGCACTCTCTCTCGCTCTCATTTTCTCTTTCTCTCACCCCAGCTACTGTACCCCAGCATAGCGCGCGACGTGCGCACTCTCTCTCGCTCTCATTTTCTCTTTCTCTCTCCCGAGCATAGCGCGCCACGCTCCGCGAGGTGCTTGCTAGGCAACGCAGTGGCAGGCGGCACACATTGCGTTCGGCTTAAACAGCTCAGCTGTTAAAAAGAGATAGAAAATGTCGAGAGCCAGTGGGGCTATACTAGAGATGCAACCAAACTAGGAAGGCCCACTAAGCTTGAAAAAAAGGCACTCCCTCACCAGAACAGGAATTCGCCTCCCTGGTGCATCATTCAGCCACTACCTCCCTCAATCAGCTAGTGCAATACAAGGGTTATTGATTGGAGATTGCCGAGAGACGCCTTCGTCCTGCAGTGGACATAAAAATAGGCTGACACCTGCCGCGGTGCCTTAGCGGCTATGGTGATATGCTGCTGAGCACGAGGTCGCGGGAACAAATCCCAGCTGCGGGGGCCGCATTTCGATGGGGGCGAAATGTAAAAATTCCCCTGCCCCGTGCAGTTGTAGGCACGTTAAAGATCCCCTGGTAGTCAATGTTAATCCGGAGTCCCTCACTACGCCTTGTCTCACAATCAAATCGTTTTGGCTCGTTAAATCCTAGAATTCATTCAAAAGTAGGCTGGTGATCACGATGATCTCGCAGCTGGTGCTATAGTCTCACCACCCACCACCTCCATTAGCGCGTTGCTTTATTCCCGCCATCACAACGTTTTTTTCTATGGCAATTAACGAAAATTAATAATACGAACATACTCAAGGAATTAAACACTGCGATGATGCCCACTACTTCAAGTAAACCACTCGATGAGGCGGAATCGATGTGCCACCGGTGATCTTTCTAAACGTGTTCGCTATAAGAACGAACATATACCTGGTACCTATATATTGCCAGGTGCGTTTATTCCATGCTTTGATCCTGCGCTATGGCAGTACCGATTTGTTATCGCTATTCTGGCTGTTTTTCACGCAACGACGCACTAGGAGATAACGCCTGCGTCTTGAACTCTCTCGGCCTTTCTAGAATAGCGGGACCCGTCATATCGGTTTGCATGATGCTTGCAGGCTCCGAGACGATTGTAGCGATTGTAGCACTTTCTAGAAAATATTTGGTCGCCAGCGTTGCGTCAAGAAAGTTCGCCGACGGATGTATAAATAACGAACCGGCGAGTGCGATGTCATTTGATCGACGGATGCCGACTACGCTTGCTCTCATCGCTGCCGCTGAGTTATTCTTCGCTTTGCTTTCGGGTACAGCTTCGCCCAATAAACTGTTCGTTTATCGTCGAACTTCGCCTCGCTGTGGGGGTTCCTGCCTGGGCACGGTCACCACTATACGTGGCAATATGGGTAGTCATTGGAAGTGGGCGAATATAAGCTTTTTAGAATATGAATACAAAAGTTGTCGCAGTTTCACCTGAAAGGCGAAGCATCAATTGCGATAGCAAACTTGTAGAGAGCTATACGGAGTAATGATATTAGCTTTATCAGCTGTATAAACTTGGACATGCAGCAGCATCGGCAACACGCAAAACTGTTGTCGACGCCATCGGCGTTTTGCCCGCGTTCGCTCAAAATGCGTGCGGCGTTGGTGACTGTTGCCGGAGCCTCTGATATAAATAGGCACTTGGTGCCGCAGCTAAACGTCGCCTCCCTTCCCTCCCCCTCCCCCACGGCCTCTCGCGCGTCGGAAGAAGGCGCGTTTGCTCTACATATATGGTGATTGTAAAGGAGAAAAGAGACGCCTACTTCTGCAGCCCTTAAGCGAGCACGGCGCAGAACGCGCGTTTGTTCTCCGCCGTGCGTTCAATCCCCGTGAAAGACGCGCCCCTCGCTCCCTTTCACTCGCACATACAGCGTGCGGCGCGCGGCGACGATTTCATCTCCATATGACGTCATACGGAACCTCACGGCGACGGCGACGCCGACGGCAGAAATCTGCTTTTGAGTGTCCATATAATTGCTATCGCAATAATAAGTATCGAATCGAACATAGAGTAGGCAAATGCAGACGCACATAATTAGAGCAGGAATATTTGTTTTGGTGTATAATTAGGTACCATGCTCGTACTGACCAGTGAAAAAACAGCTACCTATCAGGGAGAATTTGGATCAGTTTCATACACAAGATTACTATATTGTCATTAAACACTGCAGGAATAACTGCTCAACATTTTTAGCTTTAGATCTTTTTTGCAAACAAGCTTTCCAAGAATGAATGGCGCTGCTGTACAACTAACTTTCCAAAAACGCTAAATAACTGGTTGCCGAAAAAAGTTTTGAAGTTACGGGAAAAGAAAAGAAGCTGCTGATGAACTTGTGTGCCGTAAAGCCGTGTAGTAGGGCCCGTTGCAAGGAAAACATCACTGGCTGTAGCGTAAAAGATAAAACTGCTTCACGAGTAGACTCCCAAAAACGCTAAATGACAGACTACGAGCAAAAATCACAGGGTATCATGTAGGCTTCTCCGCGAAACCGAAATCAAAGCTTTCGTTACCCATTTTGTTTCTGCGTTGCTTCGAAAACTTTTGTCGTTGTTTCACATCTGATAATTTGCGATGCTTTGTTTAGCCGACGGAGAACAGTTTAACAGTCGGGTTTCGAGAAATATTTGGTTAGTTTAGATATTCGAAAATACTGAATAGCTCATTTCAATACGAAGTTCGTGTGTATTATTCGATTTGTATTCGAAACTTCGAATATTCTTTTCGAAGTTGTCATATTATCTTTGCTTTTATCTCTTACGTACGCAGCAAACAGGCAAGTCCTGGTGGACTTCAACGTTAAGGAAGAGTACAAAGACTGTGGATACCCCGATGGAATGACAGTGGACACCAACGGCAAGTTGTGGGTTGCATGTTACGCTGCGGGCAGAGTAATCAACATCGATCCCGAAACAGGTGAGTGAGTATGGGATCTGGAGATAAAGCACGTGCACCTTGTGATAAAAAGCAACAGCTCTGTCTGTCTTCAGTCTACGCGGTGTGACCCTGAAATACACTCCCTGTCTATCTTATTTCATATCCCTTCCATGATCGCTCAATTCGATCGGCACCCCCTTCGGCAGACACCCACGGATGGATTCTAGACTACGATACCATAAAGAACAAATCTCCCATCTGTAGATACTCAGCTTTACGCGCAATCTCGCTCGCCACCGTTATAGCATGAGGGCCGTGATAAGAAACGGGGTCAAGAGGTTGCGCCGCAAGAAGGCGCATTGGAACAATACATAAAAATTGAATAAAGGATACAGAGGTGTGGAAAAAGATTACGCCAGAGATACCGCGTGGTGAGGTCGTAAGTAACGCTTCAGCTTAGTGGAGTCAAACTTCGAGATGAGCTGCCACTATACGTATTGGTATAGGCAGCTTTGGGAAAGTTTTGTCTTATATAATGAACTTTGAACTGGCTTTGCTTGGAGACTGGTGAAGGCGACAACGATGATCCTAAAGTAAGTGGCGCATATATATCCGCTCTGGCCAGGAATCGAACGGCGCAGACAAAATGCATTGCTGTAATAGAAGCTTAGTGGAGCGGCGTCCTTGAGGTATTTATTCCCTATGGCGTCAAGTGGGAAGCCAACGAGATCGCTCGTCCGAGTGACGTCACTTGTCCATTGCACGTAGAATGGGCAAAGGCAGTGTGAAAACGCGCAGAGTGGCGCCGCTGCGATCTGTAGCGATGGAGATGTTTAAGGCCGAATAATAGTTAAATTACACAACCTACGTAGTGAGCGAGAATAATATAATAGAGCTTGAGGTTAGGGGGCGCAACCCGCACCCAAGCGTTGGGGGGCGCACCTCCACTGTGGGCGCTTCGCTTTCACAGTGGTCGTTTTGGGTTCTTTTGTACGCCCGGTGGTTTGCGTCCCCCAACGCTTGGGTGCGGCTTGCTTCCCCTAACCTAAAACTCTCTAATAAGGGAATCCGAGGGTCTCGATTTTTTGCCAGTCGCAACCATATGACGAAACAGAGCGAAGCCAGAGAAAGCGTAAGGGAAATAATTTGTTGTATGTAATAGAAATGTACAAATAGTGGGGTGAATGGAAATAAAACTGGACGAAAAGGTAACTTGCCGCAAGTGGGAGCCGAACCCACGTCTTCCGCATTACGCATGCTGTGGGTTACCAATTGGGCTTCCGCGGCGGCCACCCTCCTACACTTTCTTGGGTATTTATGTATGTCGACTAGCCCCGTGAGCATCAGCCAGTGCTGCATCGGCCAAGGCGACTGATGGGGGACATCCTTTTAACAGACGTCACGTAGGACGTGAGCTTAGGAGCAAGCAATTGGCAAACCACTGTATGCTACCTCATCACATCAAGACTGAGAAATTCGAGGCCTTCTCTATGCAGTTAGCGAGAAGATTACGGAGACCTGATGAGTTCGATTTTTCGTCTGTATAAGGAAGAGCGACGACAGGCCAATCGGTCAACTGAAGGTGTGTGGTACATCCACGTTTTACAAATTCGCTGATCTTTGTCACTCTGTTCCCTCTTCACCGTGCTTATATACTTCCGGTTTCCTCTCACCATACTACCCTGTTCGTCCACAGGCAAGCTGCTCCGGAGCGTTCTGCTGCCGGCGTCAAAGACCACGTCGTGCTGCTTTGGGGGCGATAACTACGACGAGTTGTACGTCACCTCTGCCTGGAAGGGGCTGACGCCGGACCAGCTTCGCGCCGAACCCCTGGCGGGATCGGTCTTCAAAGTCACCTGTTTGGGAGCCAAGGGTTTCGAGGCGCACGCCTTCAACCGCTAAACGAACATGTGCACAAGTTTTGAAATACTAGGTAGATACATAATCTTAGGACAATGGCTGAGTGATCAGCCTAAATAAATGCTTTCTTGCCATACTTCGCCATCTGGTAAGCGAAAGAGAGCAAGTTAAAGAAAAAGAAGGTTGGTGAAGATAAAGGTGGCCATGCGCCATCAACAGAGGACAAACAGAACAAATCAAGTATAACCGTGGAGGGATCTCGAGTTCGATACTCAGTCGCACTCTCAGGGTGGGCGGAATGCGGAAATACTCTTGTAACAGGTTATTTTTCGGCTACAATAGATGTCTTGTGCCGGAATATTTTTTTTAAACAAAGGTTGTCAAAAATAACCTGGAGCGCTCCACTGCGGCGTATCTCATAGCCTGTGTGTTGCTCCAGGACGTCAGCCAGCCCTCCAGTGCAGTCCAGTTCAGTTCAGTCAGTCAAACGTATCTAATTGGAGCCGCACTGAAAATTAGCGACTGTTTCGTAAAAATACGCAATGGCCCCGCCCCTATCGCACGGCGATCACATCGTTCTCTGGTCGTGGAGTTTGCGGTGACAACTTCCCATTCTACTGTCGCCTGCAAGGTACAGCTATGACCCGTACTTCCGAGAAAAAAAAAAAAAAAAAAGCTTGTCTTTCGCTGCTCTTACGCAAGGTCCTATGTCGCTTTTAAATTTTTATTTTAATACCCTAGGCTGGGGCCTTACTATGGGGCAAATTATCATTGCACGGAAGTGGTATATTGTGGAGCGGTCCGTGATGGAATGGCCGGTATGGCGCGGCATTACGGTGAAACGCAAGTAGGTTTCATGGCGGCCCAGAGTATACGACGCCTCCATTATCGTATATATAGAGTACGCTGTAACCAGCTACAACGCCCTAAACAGCATATATATATCACGACGCAGGTTCTAAGCTGTTAAACAAGTTCGGGATGTTCGTAGAACCCGGCGCCGCTTCGATTGAATTGTGCCACTTCCTCGAAGGCATGCAGTTAGAGTTGTTCGGATGGGAAAAGCCGACGAAGTCGCAGCGGTAAGCAGGTCTATATGTAGAGTGAACTGCAAATGGTCGTTTCAGCTGTGCCGTCGCTCCACCGCGAGCACTTAGCACCTTGCTCATTGCTCTTCTCAGTTTTCGCTGCACCAGACGAAGTGCCGTACAACTTTTATTCCCGTCGTCGTTAACGTTCACTGTGGAATTCCACAAGAGCATCGCGGAGCGTTACATTGCGAAGCAATTGGGCGGCAGGCCCTTGGTGCCCGGTATGCCGGATATCTTGAAGATTGCGCCCGCGTCAGGCTGACTCTGTAGCTGGTCGCGGCTGAGTCCGATAAAGCCAGAAGTTACGAAGAGGTCCTCGTAACGCGGGCCGCCGAAGCACAGCGAAGTCACGAGCTGCGTGGGTATCTTCACCTTCTGCACCAAGGTGCCTGGTATAGAGAGAGAGACGGGCCACCTTTAAGGTTGACTCACGAAGGCAACAGGCGTGTAGACGAGACTTCACACCGCCAAAAATATTGCGCTCAGAGTGCAAGTTGTGACATAGCGTCATTGTTGTGGGAGTCTCCCTCTCTTCAACATTGTGTGCGTGGCGCCTTATTAATATACCAGAACCCGCTTGACGCGCGTTATTTCGTAAATATGCAAACGAGTATGGGGTACAATCACAAAACGTATAGTTTATCACTAGATGCGGCGCCTATCTTGCCCAATGCAAGTTAATTAGCGTATAGTGGATAATTATCTAAGAAATCCGCCGGTATACAAAATCCATCGGTATTTTTTTCTCCGTAACGCGGCTGAATTTATCCTGACATTATTCGCTGAACTGTCTTGCCTGCCTATATTTAAGTTACTGTCCAACACCTCATCTGAAGCACATTGTTATTAACTTAACCAAAAATTAACGTCGTGTGTCACCGCTTCGTGTCACAGGTAGCCTGAATGTCCCTGTGCTGCCCGTTCAAACTCGATCGCGTGATGAACATCAGCGTGTTACCGGTGACGGGGTCTATCTTGACCACGTGACCGCCGTTGTAGCAGGCGACCCAGAGCTTGTCCGTCTGGTCGATCGTGATGCCGTCCGGGTAGGCCAGCTCGGCGAAATTTGGATTGTTGAAGTCCGCAACCACCTTCTGGTTGCCTGCGTTCAGAACAATATGTTTCCAGAACGTGTTTCCGGCGAGTGTGTCTTTCCAACGGTATATATGTGCGTGTGCCTTTCCTATGGCAGCATCAACTGCGGCTGTCTACTGAGACTATAGCAAGACGAACTCCTTTATATCTCAACTGTCTCCCTCCAGCTCAGTCTAAGAATAAAAGGTGTGCTGGCAAATTATTTTACAGGAGTTAACTGTTTGCCTCCATATTTTCCTACCCTCTTACTCCAGCCTCTGCTTGGGCTTAAGCAGCGTATTGAACTCTATGGGAGCAGAGTAACACTCGAAAATATGTATAGGGCAAGCATGCATTTACTTCCGTAGAAAAAATTGCCAGCGCGACTTTTGTTCTTGCAGTGTGCGCTCGCCTCTACTCAACCAGCCTCAGTTAGGCATTAAACTCTGTGAAAGGTAAACACAAACATAATGTTCAACAGCCTGGCAAGAGAACAGGAATTCAGGATCACCAATCAGCCTCTAGAGTCTGTACAGGAGTACGTTTATCTAGGTCAATTACTCACATTGGACCCAGTCCCTGATCATGAGGGGGAAACTTACAGAAGAATAAAAATTGGTTGGAGTGCATACGGTAGGCACTGCCAAATCCTGACTGGGAGCTTACCACTGTTGTTGAAAATATATGTAATTGTACAATCATTGCATTCTACCGGTGCTAAAATATGCAGAAACTTGGAGGTTAACAAAAGTTCGAGAACAAGTTAAGAACAGCACAAAGAGCGACGGAACGAAAAATGTTAGGCGTAATGTTAAGAGACAAAAAGAGCGGTGTGGATCAGAGAGCAAACGGGCATAGCGGATATTCTAGTTGACATTAAAAGAAAAAAAATGGAGCTGGGCAGGCCATGTAATGCGTAGGATGGATAACCGGTAGACTATTAGAGTTACAGAATGGGTGCCACGAGAAGGGAAGCACAGTCGAGGACGGCAGAAAACTAGATGGGTTGATGGATGGATGGATGGATGTAAAACTTTAATGAACGTCCTGAGGTACGCGACTCAGCGCGCAGCGGGCCGCTCCCACGTTGGGACAGTCAGGCCATGCCCGACCGCCGCATCGTGGGCCCTCTGGACAGCCCATAGTTGCGCCCCGGCATCGGGGCTCTTGATAGCGGAGTTGATGGGTTGATGAAATAAGGAAATTTGCCGGTAGAAATTGGAATCAGCTAGCGCACGACAGGGTTAACTGGAGATCGCAGTGAGAGGCCTTCGTCCTGCAGCGGGCCTAAAAATAGGCTGACGATGACGAATAAGGTGAACACGAAGGAACCTTGCAAATATCTACGTCTCACCGACGTTTAAAATGGCAGGACTGCACTGAGCCTAGGGGTAATAATACAGCTATAGAGGCATCCGACGCGCTTCCCTCAATACCCGATGAAATCAAGCGTTCGATGGAATATCTTGCGATCGGGTATAAAAGCACGCGTGCTGCTATCCTCTACGTTCCAGGCACCAGCGAAGCACTTGCTCTTCGGGAAATGCGGTCTACAAAAAATGCACGTACCCACAAGCATGCTTCGCGCCCACCATATGTGGATGTGAAGGACTCTCTGCATCGGAACAAAATTTCCCGGTGCTGTGTGCCGAGTGCGACTGCTTGTACTTCGGCGAGTCAGGGAATTGGTGAAAAAAGCCTCCAACAGCGCCAGAATTACGTAAAGGACACGCGCAATCTAACGCGCTTGCTGAACACGTGCACGTACAAGACTGGACAGAAGTTAAGCTTGGACGGGACTGAAATTGTGGCCACCGAGCGTTACCTTCAAGACTTCATCTGGAATCGCTGGTAATTCAGGCCACGTCCCATTACCCACCGTTAGAAATTTTTTTTATCGTGATCCTTTAAAATGAGTTTCATTTTGTCGATAAAACTCTATTGTGTTTCTTTCCTTAGTCTATTCAATTTGCCTATTCAGTTTCAAAAGATAATTGACCGGATAATTGACGAATGAGACCAAATCTATAGAAATGTTCTATACGGTTACTTTTCACTCTAAAGAGAGGTTCAGTAGAATGGCTTTTGAGTTTTTCTGTGGAGCCCTTTTTGAATCTTGAAAGAAATTAGGTCTAGAATATCTTTGGATTTATCCTTAGATGTGCAAAAAAATATTTTTGAAATTTCCTCGCTCAAATAGATAATGTTGATAACGAGCTCCCAGTCACTCACTTATATAGCCATCGAAATAAATAATTAGAAATTAACGTAGCTGCGTTCACTACAGACATAAATGTGAAAAAAATATCTTATCTCGAGGCTGTCAATCTGGACACTGGACTGGTAACAATAACGTCACCGGAAATTATATTGCTCTAAATTAAAAATATGCCTTCAGCTCATAAGAAAAAACAGAACCCCGTTATATATCCACAGAACTCGCCGACTGCAGTGTGAAATAACCGAATCATTCGCACAAACTCACTGATGTCTCCCTTGGCGAGGTCGAAGTCGTAGACGTACAGCTTGCCGGGCACCGAGTCGACGAAGAACATCTTTTTGTTGTCGGCCGTCCAGGCGATGCCGTTGGGCAGCGTGATGCGCTCGATATGTTTACGAATGTGCTTCTTCTCGATGCTGTACATGGAACCTTGTTCCGGTTCCACGTTCATCGGTTTCTTGTCGATGGCCATGGTGCCTGCACATTGAAAGGCGCCTCAGATAACTGACAAGTCACTGCGCATTTTAGTAGTATATAGTCTAAAAATAGCGTGGCGACTGAGAGCAGCAGCTTAATTTTTTTGTCGCTTTGTTATTGAGCCCAAGCAGTTCACTGAACGTACTCCATCGAGGAGCACGAGAGCTTTCGAAAAGGGAGTTAAATATGGGGCATAGCAGTTACTCCCATAAAAGGAGTCAACAATACTCCATTTGTTTTTAGAGTGATAGGTGTCGTACATCACTGCCAAAGAGCGCAACTATAGGGGTGCTACGGATCCCGAGCAGTGAAATTTCTGTGGCCTACTTGGGCACCCTGAAGCTTGACATACCTTCCAATTCTTAATAATTATGATCTTTGTGAAACTAACGTGAACCCTACATTCTAAAAACATTTTTACACCCTTTGGGGCGTAACTTGTCCAAGCGATAAGCGTAATCTGTGTTGCTCGCGTTTCCTTTCTTTAAAACTCCGCGCTCGGAACTTTTCTGTCAGAGCGCTTTGTCACGCAGGTACACACGTGTCGTTAGTGCTCTGAAAGTACCGGGCGCGAAAAGGCATCCAAGTTGGACGACGATTATGGTTTAGGGACAAGATAAGCCCCAAATGATGCAAACTTTTGTTCGAGTGTACTCCTTCGAGGAACACGAGAGCTTTCGAAAAATCAGTTAAATATGGGACAAAGCATTTACTCTCACAAAAGAAGTCAAGAATGCTCCTTTTGTCATTGGAGGGGTGCTGCTGAGCCGTGTAGTGAGTTTCTGTGGCCCACGTACAAGCTTTGTGCCCCGAAGCATTGGCACGCCTTCCATATCTCGACAATTATTAAAGGTGAGGAACTGACGTGAACTACTGTAGCAAACGCGCAGTGTAAACTGTGCACAGGCCATGTTTTTTTACCCGTCCAGAGTCGCCCGGCGGCGTCACACTTGGCGTCGTTGAGCCGGGTGCCCGCGTTTTCGGTCTCCACCATGGCGATCAGCTCCTCGTGACGCTTCTTCATGTCCGTCAATTTGACATAGTGGTTGTGTCCGATGACAATCTTGTGGTGGTGGTTCGCCAGCGGGATCGCGAACGGGATCGTGCCCTCTGAGGAAAGATGCTATCGTTACCAAAGAGGCAGTGTTGCCTACATGCGTTGGCGTAGCCGTGAGCAGACATCTACAATCGTCCGCTATCGCTTTAAAATATAGCTTGTCATACTGACAATAGAGAGTTTTAGAGGTAGCGTCCCCAAGCGGTTTTGCGTACCATACTTAAACTCAACTTTGAACGCCAGCGTAGGGTAGCCAACTGGACTCTGACTGGTTAACACCCCTGCTTTCCTCTTATTTCTCTTTATCTGTACGCCTTTTGAATTATTTTACATCCTGGCTGCTAGCATCCCCTAACTTTTTGTCCCCTATTTCGAAATGCACCACAATGCGACACCGGCAGTTAGTTCAAAGGCACCGTGCGACTTACCGAAGTGTATGGTGTCGATGTCTTCGTGGGTCTCCGGGTCAAGCCGGCTCACGCAGCCGGCGTAGCAGTCCACGTACAGCAGCGCCTGAGCCTTCTCGTCCCAGTGTGGGCCCTCGCCGATCTGGCAGCGCCGCTTGGACGCCACACGAACCCGTAAGCCCGGCATCATGGGGCGACGCTCGGCCGGTTCTCGCTACACACGACCACGGCTCGGCTCGAGCGCCCGCTCGGACCCTTGGCTGGGTCTGCGACCCTTACCGCTGGCGCCGCCTGCAGGGCGCCCGGCTTCAGCGGCGAGCGCTCATCCCGTAGGGCTGGCACCGCAGGCTGGCATGACGGCGCGAGCGCGGAGCGCGAAACGACGCATCATCTTCTTCCTATAGTGCTTCTTTCGACTTCGCCTTGATTTCTTACCGTTCTTGTTCTTGGGAACAGCGACAGGAGTGTTTGCTAAGCAATGCAAGATTTCCACGAAGGTTCCATATGCGGTTTCCCTTATTAATCTAGTCATTTTGGTTTTATTGTGCTTTATTTAAATAGCCTCATTAATATTCTTCTATTCCTTTTCGGTGATAAAGATGATGATCCAAGACAATGGCACATACCCACAATGGGGGATTGGTCAGGAAGCGGGCAGCCTGCGTATTTAACTATTGCGCTTTACCTGCTTATTTATGTCATCAGGACAAAAAGTATTTTGTACTACAGTGGCGCAAGGGACAGTTTTGGTCAAAGAGTATGAAGGCAATAACATTCACGTGTACACAGTAGTAATACACGTTTAAATACAATAACTAATTATTATTCACCACACAATTCGCATTGGCCCAACTTCAATATTTCAACTTAAACAACAGGAAAAGATGCTGGATGAAGAAAGGCTAGTGTCTAGCTAGTATTGAAAGATTAGTCTGCAACTGCATGATAAAATGTCACTGTTATGAGCGCACTGTTATTTATTTATTTATTTAGCATACCCCCAACGCCCAAGGTCATTACAGGAAGGAGTGGTAAATAACAAATGTTTGCAATCATTCCATTCTACCGGTACTTAGATGCGAGCTGTCGAGCACCTGGCAACACGTCAAATTGCCTCGGCCAAAGTAGAGTGACTAGCCAAAGGAGCGTGTCGCTTGCAGTACAAATGTACATATGGTGCGTGTAGCGCTGTCTAAGCAGGGTCGCAATAATCTGCTGCGCACGCGCAGCCAAGTACAATGAGCTGCACATCACTTGAAAACGATCCATTAAATTTTCCATTGTTCTTGCCCATCGTCATTGGCTTTAACAAAACCGTTCCGCCCGTATTGTTGGAATCGGGCATATCATTGCAACAAATTAAATGATAAGAATAAAAAATTCACCGACGATTACGATACTCTGTAATGCGAAATTTGAGCGCAGCTCTATACGTGTCTTCATTTCGCGATATATTGTCTGGCGCGGACAATCTGTCTCGTGCGGCACGTTGCAAACAGAGCGAAGTATGGCGCGACCGCCTCGCTAATCGGAAGATCGCGAGAGGTAGCGCGATTCACAGTGGCCGCCGTAGACAAGCCTCCGCTCATGCAGTGCTTTGTTTCCATATATGGTATCGTTTGACGCGCTCGCCACATGCCACCGGTGAAGAAACGAGGGCGCGCTACTCTGGCGCCATCTCGTAGCGGTCGTCGCCCGTCTTGCGCGGCACTACGCTTTTCTTCTCCCGCTTACGCCATACTCTCCTCCAATTTCTTCTTCGGGCTCTCTTCACTATCGCCGTCTTTCATCGCCCGCTGCGCTCCGTGTTTGCTTTTTCGTTCTTCGTCGTGCTCGCTCGCTCGGTTACGCCGAGGGACAATGCCGACGCTCAACGCAGGAAAGGGCAGCTAAGAGCAGGGCCGGTATTTTGTAGCGATGCCTTTCCGGTAATAATGACTTTTCGCGCTTATCGCGCTTTGTCAGTGGTCAAAGTGACGGTCCGCTCGCGTTATCAACGGGATCAGCCGGCCGTGAGCGGTGGATGGTAAGACTAGTATAAAATAAGTCATAAGGCATCGCTACAAAATCGCGGCCCTGTGCTCTAAAATAAAAAGGATCGTTACAAATTTGTAACGATCCTGCGAACCATGATCTGTGGTCGCAAATAAGTGCGACCACAGACATGTTCTCGGCGATCACTCAGCCTATCAGTGCTTCTTTAAAGTGCCGGCAGGTCGTTGCTAGCCCTTGGTTCAGTGCAACGCGCTTCTCTGGATGTCATCAAAGTTATCCTTTTCAGCATTTATAAGATTTCACTTACGTACAGCAGCGAATGCTACACAAAATCAGAGGCTTGCATTGCTCTGCCAGTATGCTTACGAAACATTGCAATACATGTGACGCCACTGCTTGAGTGTGCAAGACGACGACGAAAATGGATTCGTGTTGATAGTTGCAGCAAGAAAATATTTGCTGTCCTTAATGGCGTTGGCGCAGCCATCTGCACACTCCCGCTTTCCCTGGTCGCCAATATCGGCCTCACATGAGCGCGGACAACCGTTATAACGAAGTAACGGATATAACGAAGTGAAGCTTCCACTTCATTATTATCGAAGTTGTAGTGAATGTACGTGTGACACGCAATCTAGTCTGAAACTCATCAAAACCCGTTGATCATGAATCACTTGACCAAAATAGGCATAAAAAATTATTGAAAGACATACTAGATAAATAGTTTTTGACGATAAGCAGGCTCCGAGAGGTTAAAAATTAGATTGCATCGACAACAGTGCGTAGACTACAGTTGTCATTCGCGATGTGTGCCCCTATATGGTTCTGGCTCACTGCAAGTTCCGCTGTGCGCTCCCTCATCGACTACCTTGTGTACAGCTAAAAACAATGTTCCTGCATCTTTTTCATTGTTTTTAATGAACTGCATGCAGGACATGCTCTTAAAGGTCCAATATCAAGAGCAAGCACTCCAAGCCATGTGACAATGCTCAACCATTCTATCACTACGCACATGCATAGATTTTGCAATTCATGTCCATGAACCTGCAGAGTGTTATCACCCACAAATTTTCTATTTTGTCAACCCTCACTTTCCGAACCATCCTGGAGCATTTTCGTGTTGCAAAAGGAAAGCAGCTGCAACCATGAGCACGCGAAAACCTCGTATGTAGCAGCGGCGGTATCGTTTATTCGGTCATACGTCTCACTTTGTAATTACGAAACCAAAGAAATTATGCGACATGCATTTCCAGATTACATTAGTTTAATCAACAGACTTAATTTGGAAATTTAAAAAATAGAGGATGGCCTCTGTTAAAAAGGAATTTTAAAATACTGCTAATTGAGCAAGGGGCCTTAACTTGAGCCCTTCACGTGATTTTTGGTGGCACCTAGGGCAAAGATATTTGCTTCAAATTTCAATGCCTTTCATGGAAACAGGCTGACAAAATTTGAAAAAGTCTGGACTTCAACCAATATTGTGCAATGTTCAGTTTTCACAATACTTTTTTCTCCCCATCATAACGATGATATTGACATGTAATAATTCTGTAATAATTAATTAGAATTGATGCTACTGACCCGTACACTAGCACTAAACATTTTTAGACTAGAGCCGTAGCCATGACACTTTTTCTTTGGAAGCTAACCAAAATGTGCATTCCGTAAAGTTCACAAAAAGCACTTCCATATTTTTTTTCGCGAGAACTGACTTTTCCCCCGCAAAACTAAGAAACTCGGGCAGCGAAATATATATTCTTCTTCAAAATTAGAAATGGCCATCGAACATGGCCGACCGGCAGTTATCTGAACACACCCCCTGAAAGGAATCATGAAAGAGACATTAAGGGGAAGCTATAGCTTACATTTGCACAATGTTTGGCAGAACATTGGCACAAAAATTGGCAGAAAAAGATGTGGTTGATCCCTCTTATATAGGAATCGGTATAGAACACGAAAGTGAAACGTGTCTTCACAGAAGTAGTGTAATGTTTATTGCACATTGATATATAATGTCTATTGGTGTTTTGTGGCTAAAGCGCCCTTAGGCGTTGATGCACCCACGCTGACGCCTGGTGGCACGTCTCCTCCATCACGACTACCAACGTCGATGACCATGAGCAACCGTCGTGCATATGGAAGCTGCACTACGCTGCAGACGCTAGCACAACGCGAAAGACGAAGCACGTAACTGACACACTAATACAACGCGCAAGACAAAGCACGTAACTGAATCGTCACCGAGTCAAATCAGCGCGTACAGCGCGTCGTAATTGCAGCCTCCGCGATCAACTTCAGAAACATTTTCAGAGCTAATTGCGGAGGCCACGCTCCGCTGCGCTGAGTACGGTGAACGCCACCTAGGTGGCGTTGGTAGTGCTTCTTGATGCCAGCGTCCCTTCGAATGCTGGCATCGAGGCGTCGTAGTGCTGAGACCACCGAAGCGTTCACTGTCGGTGCGCGTTAGTGTCATAATGCAGTACTTCTCTTTTCTGCTCGTAGGCGGCGGCACCGCCCCGAGCAAGAGCGCGGGTACACGGAGGAGTGTTAGATATATAAGGCGCGTCTGTGTAGCTCTCTGCAAATGCGTTTGTGGCGCAATGGGTTAAACGCTCGGCGATCTATCGTCGCGGACCGAGAGGTCGTGGGTTCGATTTCCAAATTTTGCATGTTTGTGGAACTTTTTCTTCTGGTTTCTTTCTTTGTATTATGTTCTATGACGTATTTCCGTGACGGAAATACGTCAGTGAAGTCTTGGTGGACCCCGGCATAAAACACTTTCGTGTTAAAAAATAAAAGCCAATATCTCCCCCCTTCCCTTTTCAAACTTCACAACCAAATTGTAACCCCCATAACAACAGGGTGAACTCACAAGTTTCAATATTTCTGGCTCAGTGAAACTTTATTTTTTAAAGGACTGCAGGAAAAATTCAATAATTAGTAGGGAGCACTTAGTAAAGTACTAGGTCAGATACATTAGGCTAGGTTTCATCTCTGAGAGATTCAGCAGTTAATAAAGGTGTGAAGCTCGATAGGTATTTACATTCCTTTCACTGCTCCACAGATGCATGGTTTGTGCAATTGGTTGATATGTGCCAGCTTAGGCTTTATTTTTCCTTCTTGTTTACACAGGGTGCTTCATACTTTTTTGTTGATCTGCTCTAAGTTTGCTCTGGGTTGTGCGAGAATGTTGAGGCATGTTGTATCCGGGAAGGTCATAATAATGGTTATCGAGAAGGGTAGCAATACATGGAGGTCTAGCAACATTTTAGCAGGAGCTGGCTTCATTGATACAACCGCTTATAAAACATATAGACGCGAAGCATATCAATGGGATTCCATTTTACTAGTGCAGGAAAACGTCCACAAATATTGCCAGGTTACATTACAATGCAACATAAACCTTTCCAGAACTTTACTTAAATCACTTAATTCTTGTCGGAGAAGTTTAGCCTTAGTTTATTACTCCAATTACGAAAAAATATAACATATTCTGGCCGAGTGAACTGCATGCTTGTGTATGCAGTTAACTGCGTGCCGTTACAATATAGTGGCCCATATCGACCAGACTTTCAAGAATGGATATGTTTTTTGTAGTTTGTGTTGCTCAAGAACACAAACATAACCTTAGTAAAAGTCACGCGCAAAGTTGGTATTGAAGATACATGCACCAGTTTACTGTTGTTTAAAAGAGTGTATGAACAAACAGAAGGCATAGAGATTCTTTATTGTATCCTTGGCCTTGAATGGTCTATAAAGTCAGTCACTCTGCAGAAGCACCCACAAATAGATAAATAACTGCCTGACACACAAACATGACAAGGTGCAGACATCCATGAGCAAAAATAAAGTTTATAAAACAAAACAAAACAAAACACCCCACGCGGGGCAGCCATGCCTCGAGTTGCTTCAGTTTGTATCCACTAACTCACAGGAAGATGTAGGCACACACACACAATACACACAAAAGGGATGATGTGACCCTAAAGTTCATCACTGAATCGGCTGGTGTTGTGTAGATGTTCGCCATAGTCGGTTGCTTCGCTTCCAACAAAGAGTTCATGGTGGTCAACAATCTCTTGTATGGAAAGCTTGCCATCATTGTCAGCGTCGCCATTGGCTATGAGATGCTCTGCCTCTTGTTCTGCAACTTCACTGAAACGAAGCAGAGGAATGGAAAGGAAAACAAGAGAACATTAGGGTTCAGATGCACAATTTCTCTAGTCCATCAGAAAATATGAAACCTGAAAGGAGGAGAGTTTTGGCATTGACCAATATGCAGTATGTCGCACAACCGGACAATGCGATGGAAATTCAGGCAGCAGGAAATGCAGATAAGTTTGGGCAGAAGAAACAGTAAACTTACATCACAAAAAATGTTGAAAGCTAAGTGAAATAGTTCTGTAATATTGTTAAAAGCAAGGACAACAGAGCTACATTCTTATTTAGCCAATCAGGAGAGCTGGTCCCTAAACACATCTTCACCTCAATACTTAATGAACCTTTAACGTTTTGTTTAATGGTTCAATAATTTCCAATCCTCAATTTTACCCGGGTGCACAGTACTTTCCAATGGATCCCATCATTGTGGACCCCGTTGATATAGGTAAAATTATCGATAACGTAAAGCAATCATGTTTGTCTGGCACCAATGGCAATATTTTGAAGTCTTTCCAAAACACTAAACATGTATTTTCTATTTCTCTGAGTTGCATTTCTATTTGATCACTTCGTGATGGGCAACTGCCATAAGACTAGAAAACAGACAAGGTTGTTCCACTTCTCTGGTGACACACTTAACCCATATACATGACTAGAGGCCGGATCCTTAGGCATTAAAAAAGCGCGTTTTAGGCGCCAAAAATAGGCAGGCAAAACAACATTTTAGGCCTTCAACGTCGTAAATATAGGCACAATAAATTTTTACATAAATGCAAATAATTTCAAACGAAGACGTGCGTGGCCTATATCTATGATAGGAAAACAAGAAATGTTATTGTCTATGATGGCACAAAGGTGCCAGCAGTTGAACGTAGCCGTGCAATTGTCCCATAATACTGCTGGACTGATGACGATCGATTGGCTTCATTCAATAAGCATAGTGCTCATATTCATGTTCAATGGCCACTGTACTCGAGCGTCGTATATAGTGAAACAGGCATGAAAAAGAATACTTGAAAGCTGGGAATACTGATTAATAAAAAAAACCCGATACTTTATGCCTGCCTGATGCAATTAAATTAAGACACAACAAAAACAAACAAATAACAAATGCAAGAGAGACTACGATTTATTAAGAAATTAGCATGTTCTTACATGAGGACTGTTATATGTACAACTCTTCGTAATTTTCTCATATACAATGACATTATCCAAATTGTACAGGCCAGACGTCCCAACACTGCCAAATACACTTCCGCCCATTTGAAGTGCACGTGTTTGAAGAAATATATTTGGAGAGCACGCAGAACGTAGTCGAAGAATCACTGTGAAGATTGTGGAAACAATAGCAAACTACCACCATCTCCAGATTTTAGAATTCAAAATTGTGCCTCTTGTCCCTGAGAATGACCTTGTACACTGAGAAGGAACGCCTGACGGCGGTGAACACCTTAAAAAGTAAATTACAAGCAAAAGAAAAGCCGCGTGCACATCCCATTTTTGTTCTTTTGCTCTTCACTCTCCTTTCCCCTGACGGTTCTCTGCGGTTTCGCATTCGCCAACCGCTCGCGCAATGTCAGCGTGTCGGCGTATGCTGGCCGGCGCGTCTCATTTCAATGCTGCTAGCAGTTGTTTTCCGGGAGTTGGTTGAACTAAAGGACTAGGTTGAACCCCATAGAGTTCCAAACAGTCAATGTTGCCCGATAACATGTATAACGGTCCCTAACTGCACTCGAAAGTGAAACTTGAGGCTAAATAGTGTTCATGTATCTAGGTGCCGATATTGAAAATAGGCATTTATAGGCATTTAGGCACAAACGCCAAAATAGGCATTTATAGGCACTACTAAAACGCTATAAAAGCCTTTGGTAACCTCTAATTCATGCTCATATATCAAAGTGGGGCGATAGGAGTGCAAGGAACAAAAAAGGCATTTGCCTAAAATCCGGTCTCTATACACGACTATCAGCCTATTTCGCTTATTATCTGTTCCATGTAAATTATTTGAGCACATTATTTTCACACATTTAACAAGCTCGCTCGGTTCAAATTAGTTGAATCACCACACTCAACACAACTCTTGGACACATTTTTCATGCAACATGCAAGTGATTACATTTACTAACGACTTACGACTTGCATGCATTTGGTATTCTGGGCTTCTAATCGATTGCATATCTTTTAATTCTTGAAAGTTTTCGGTAATGTTAACCGTAACTACTAATGCTTAAATTAAGCAAGCCATCTGAATATTGGCCCATTAGTGCTTCACAAGACTACAAACATTCCTTACTAGCAAAACTTGGTATGTCACCGTTAATGAAGATAACTCACCTGAGGCACCTGTATGATCAAGTGCGCCTCAGGGATCAGTTTTAGGAGATTTGTTATTCTTATTTACCTAATGATATATCTTCTTCTCTTTGCCCTTTTGCTGATGACTGCATGATTTACCAGAAAATTTCTTATTTCAATACGGCTAATTTCCAAGCTTACATAATACCATTACTGCCTAGTGTAAAATATCTAATATGAAAATTAACATTACCAAATGCAAATTAATGAGAGTTTCCCACAAATGACCACCATGTTCAACTTATTCTCTTAAAGGCATTTCACTAGATTCTTTAACTGCCTATGAGTATATCGCTGTACAGATTATACCAATAATATCTCTTCCAAACTGCACATTGACTCACATCATATCTAAAGCCAGTCACCATGCTTGCTTTTCTAAAATGAAACTTCTTACTGGCTACTGTGCAGAGCTCAAAGGACAGCTACATCACTTATGTTTGCCCCAGACTGGAATATGCTTCATCAATCTGAGATCCCAGTCATGTCATGCTAATCAGTAAGCCTGAAACTGTGCAGAATTGCTCAGCTCTTTTCACTATGATTTAGTGGTCTTGCCACACACGCAGGTAGTTTAATTCCTAGCCCCCTTCCAGATTTAGTGCTTTCCTGTGCTTATTTCAGGCTGACTACCTAGTCCCCACAGCTGGTGGTGATATCAACGCAGGTGTGCTGGAGGGTATAGGCCTTATCTGGCAAAACATCATGAAAGATGCCGCAGAATACAGAGCAGACCTCCCTAGGTGCCGCACTCACCATCACTCATTCCATGCCTTGGGAGCCTTCATAACACAACTCTGATTTCTGTGTTACCGTATATACTCCTGTATAAACCACCCCTGTGTATAGCCCGTACCGCCCAACTTTCGGGCGCAAGAATTGAAAAAACTAGAACGTGCCAAAAATGCGGCTAGTCTCACAAGTGCTACAAGATGGCACTAGTTAGTTTTTGCTACTTGCCGCACACAATTATCATCATCGTTGCGCGACACGACATTTTCACTGCTTTCTGTTTTCTAGTTTTCACGGCTCCATGCCCAGCGCCATTTGGCCAGTGCATTTTTGGGAAGTGTGTGCACTGCTTGCGGAGTCTGTTGTGTTGCGTGCACCGCGTCACTCTAGTGTCGTGTGGCAGGCTGCGTGCTTTTGAACACGAAGAAACAGAACCAACGGGCAAGCACAGACGGTCCTACATTGCGGGCTTCAAACTTCTAGTGGCAAATTAGGCTGAGGAACACGGTAAATGGGAGGCTGGGCGTAAGTTCGATGTCGACGAAATATGCGTTTGCTGCTGATGTATGCAAATGCAAGACCTCGCCGAGACTACCCGAACCCGGAAGGCTTTTCGTGGAAAACAATGCAAGTTCCCGAAATTTGAAGAGGACCTCGTCAAGTTTGTTTGCACTACTAGGAGAAACAGTTTTGCGGTGTCTACAGAAAGGATTCGGATGAAAGCAATCGCTTTTGCTCAACACGTGAACATTCAATCTGCGGATTTCAAAGCGTCGGTGATGGCTTCAACATTTCGAATCATATGACTGTCTTGAATGTACCTCTTTACTCATGTAAGGCCCCCACCTTGGAGTGTGAAAATGTGTCACTAAGCGTCATGCGCATACCTGTGTGCTAGTTAATTTCCACAAGCAACAACGAGATGGCACTAGTTACTGTCTCGTTCACAATGACATTGTTATTATCACCATATCTCGCAAGATCACGATTTCGCCATCACACGGCATAGAGCATAGATCCAGCGTGCTTTGATAATATCGGCCGTGCTCAGATGCAATGTTCAAAAGGTTTAGCTGGTGGAGGCGGAACTCATGCTGGCTTGCGTGGCATACCCATACCGTCAAGTAGAGAAATCGTGCCTCGTGGAGCCAGTGAAACAATCGAAACAATCTCCAAAGCTGTTGTGAGAGAGGCCATCTGATACAAAAGGCGGTACCCGCACATAGCCAACAAATTCCGGCGATTTGCGGCAGTCCATGTGGAAGGAGCGCCAGAGGCCATGAAAAAGTGGAGAGTGCTTGTGGCTGGCCCAGCTTCCTCCTTGGGAATAGCAGGTGTGTCTGAGCTGGGGCGACGACTCACAGGCTGAAGGGAGATTGGAGGCTTGGGCTGATGCATGATGACGAGCTGCACGGATGCACACTGACAGTGTGCATAGCGAAGATGCAGGATGAGGTGGCTGTTCATGTGGCAAAGGTGGTCCTGACGCCACGCCAAGAGGACAACATCATGGGCATGAAGCTGCATAGTAGCTGATGACAATGTGCTGCAGGTCCTCAAAGATGCTTGACCCAGGAGGTGGCAGTCGCAATTCTGAGAGCAGGCCTTCTGGAAGCTTCTGCTGTGCATGGTGGTAGTGCAGCAGTGGGTCTGCCATGTTAACCCTTTGAAGGTTTTTGCCGTATCTGTACGGCGGCGGTTTTCTGTCCCGCAAGGTCTTTGCCGTACGGGTACAGTTTCGATCCTCTGTTTGAAATTTCGCGCCATAATGACGATGCATGCTCACTGGGAGGTGCTGCCATCTTTTAGGACTTACAAGAAGCGTTTGACATTTGTGCTACCTTCTTGCAGAGATAAACAGAACTGATTTCTAGTTTCAGCGCGTGCGTCGCGCAGACTGCGGCAACACCCCTTTCGCGGTTTCGGTTTCGCTGCGTGATCGCAACGGAGGCGTGCGAAACATGATTTTTCTCTTTGTCGGCACTCCCTTGAAGGGGCGGCGGAAGTTGATTTCTGCCTTTATTGGCGCTGCTCTTAGCTTGTTTATCACTGTCGCTCACAAGGTATTCTTGCTCTCTGCGGCAACGCACTTTCGGTTCCACCGCATGATCGCAACGGAGGCGCGCGAAACGTGAGTTTTCTCTCTGTCGGCACTGTCTTGCAGTAGCGCTGAAGTTGATTTCTATCTTGATTGGGCTTGTCTTAGCTTGTTTATCAGTGCCGCTCACGAGGTATTCTCGCTCTCTGCGGCAACGCGCTTACACGGTTTCAGTTGCGCCGCGTGATCGCAACGGAGGCGCGCGAAACGTGAGTTTTCTCTTTGTCGGCACTCTCTTGCAGATGCGGCGGAAGCCGATTTCTACCTTGATTGGCGGTGCTCTTAGCTTGTTTATCACCACCGCTCACAAGGTATTCTCGCTCAGAGGGTGCCTCAGACCTCTGCCCAAGGCAGCTGCACGCAGAGATGTCATGTGTGTGCCAACACAACTCGTCGCCCCAAGAGGAGAACAGACACGCGTTTTTGGTGTGCAGACTGCGATAAGGCGCTGTGCGTAGAACCGTGTTTCAAAGAATACCACACTCTGAAATATTACTGAACATTTGGAGTTCTGAGTGATGCCGACCATCAAAATACTGATTCTAAATTTTTTCACTATTCCCGACTTTATACATATTGTACATTCAATATCCGCAACAAAGTAATTTGACCATCTGGGAAAGTTTTTTTCAAAATAATTCGACCTTCAAAGGGTTAATGAAGAAGTGGCTGTCCAACTGCATAAACCATAGGGCTGGTTGGGCAATATAGAACTCCTGGAGGTTGTAGTGTAGTGGGCATCTGTAGTTGCCATCGTGCTCGCTGTGTCCCAGTTGCTGTGCTGACGCTGACACGGCTGGCTCGGTTCTCCTGGTCACCAGTTAAGTGGAGGCGTTGCACCGTGGCAGCCTTTGTGTCCTATTGGATCAGGCCAGCCATGGTGCCAACAGTTTCTAGGAGCAGTAGTGACATGTGGCTGCTCTAGACGGGTGCACCAGCGTGTTCTATTCACATGTGAATCTGCACATTGTGTTCTTCTCCGCAGCAACACTGCAGCTAACCGTTGCACTGCTACAAGTTGCATTAGTATACAGTGGAATCTCGATGATACGAATCTCACGGGGTCATGAAAAATATTCGTATTAGCCGAAATTCGTATCATCGAAACACAAAACTAAATTATGGGGGGATGAGGGGATCAGATCACGAAAATTGCCAGAAAAATTGATTTTTGAAAACCATGCGTTTCGGTATCTGCAACGCCTAATCTGCGCTGTATCAAAATGGTTTGGCTGAAAACGCACTAAAAGTGGCCGAAAAAGATTTATTCGACAGTGCGCAGGGCGAGAAAACAGCTTTAAATCGCGCCAGATCACCGCAATTCACGGAGACATATCTCGTATTTCCCGCCACCGAGCGCCGCCATCTTGGTATCGTTCGAAAGCTCAAAAATTCGCCGTTCCGCTTCTCAATTTGTCCGTCGTCGCCATCTTGTAACAAACGCGCAAACTCAAAAGAAGCGCGGGTCTGCGATACGTAGTCACACGGGCCCTCCAATGAAAGCGGGCTTCCGATTGGCTGCCGTGCTGAAAGGAGTCTCTCCAGTGGTTGCTGTGGCAGGGGCAAGATGGCAACCGCAGTTGTCTGCTTTGTAAACCACGCCGGCGTCTTCACTTGACACGCAGAATTCGGATTACTGAGAGCTCCCAGGTTAGTGATGGATCGTCGCTTGTTGGAGAAGAAAGTTTGAACGAAGCACGCCTTCGGAATACGGAAGTGCAAGCCTCCCACGGCAAGAAAAATACGGCGATTAGCAGGAGAAGCGGAGGAACACCCGACTGAACGTGCCGCGCTACCTTGCACCGTGGATTACGTGCTGCGCTATCTTGCACCGTGTGACTCCAGCAGCAAAACCGACAATCGCCCTGTGCCACCGGCACCGATAACGCAGTCGACGGAAGACGCGCCAACAGAGGCTCCCGCGCCTCGGCGTACCGCCACGCGAATCAGCCGAGATCGTATCTCGGTCAACATAGCTCGCTGCGACTAGGCAAAATGGCGCAAACGCAAAGAACGCGGCCCGAAGCACAGCAGCCACTCCGTCCGATGGGCAGCCGCCGAAAAGGAGGAAAAGCACAAAAGCGCCACCACTTCAAAATCTTCGCGCCCAGTCGCAGCCTCTGCGCTGTCTGGCATCGCGTCCGCGCCTCCGAACCAAAAGAGAAAGGAAGAAAGCGCGCGACCGTCGTTCTCTTTCGCGGCCGTCGGTGGGGCGGAGTTTATTCGTATCAACTAACGCGGGTCGAAAATCGATTCATAACAACCGTACTCTAGCACGCTGCAAAGTAATGGGGCTCGGCCGGGACCACGGGAAAATTCGTATCACCTGGAAATTCGTATTAGCCGTGATCGTATCACCGAGATTCCACTGTATGCTTTCAGGTGCATTAAGAGGGCATCGCTGCAAGAATTGTGTGCATGAAATTTGAATGCGTGGCATGCAGTTTCATTCAAGACTGTCATCGAGAACCTCAAGGTGACGAGAATCTCAAACAGTAATGCAGAACATGGAGGAAGAGCAGCTTTGGGACCCATATGTCAAACGATGAGGGCAATGGTAACAATGAAGACGAATAAATAAAAGTTAATACATGACTAATTTTTCTGACATGCCCAATAATTCAGATGCTTTTGCGGCACCGCCACGTACCAAATATAGGCAGCATGTAAGAATGTCTGAAAATTCAGACGCTGAAACCCTTCTCCATCCGATTTTCTGGACTTCTTGCCGTGACCATAGGTCCAAAAACGTGAGTAAAGCCAATACTGGCACCATTTTGATCATCTCGCAGGCAATCTATCAGAATGTCTGACAATTCAGACACTGAAACCATCCGCCGTCCGATTTTATGGACTTCTTGCTGTAACCATGAGTCCGAAATTGCATTAACTCTTTCCTTACCAGGCTCATTGGGCGTCGTTAGCCCTCTATTGATGGTTCGAAACGCCGCTTTCGAGAGCTTCACGGACATACTGCACTATCGGACGTGAAGGAGGAGAACCATATTTTAGTTTTCTAAGCAGTTCGCTTTATTCCCCCCGAGGCGTCGATTTTTGCTCTGCAGCAGCTGCTCTGCGACCTCATGCTCTGCAGCAGCTGAAAACCATTGTTATAGAGTTGTTGCAACCAGTAAAACAGCTTGTAACCACCCTAAGATACGTTGAGTGCAAGTTCGTTCATGAAAATTGTTGGTTGCACAACTTCCTTGAGTTGCACATGTCGTTTTTGACAGGAAACAAGTGACAAACAATTTGAGAGATGCGCTTGTCCCCTGCCCATTTCTTATTATTTGTGGTGTGTGCATGAGTGCTGGCTTACTATGTTAAATATGAAAATGAGGATTCAGCCTGATGACGATGCAATAACAACACACAAATGGCGGCGGCGGCATGACAAGGACTGCATTACCGAAAGAGCAGACAGACACAGTAAATCCAGTTTTCACAGCTGCGGCACTAACAAGAAAAGAGAGAGAACGATGATAATGCTTACTCATTTCCTGGTAGCAGCCAGTTGAGAGTTTCTTCTTTGTCGAGCTTTCTGTCACCATTCTTGTCATAGTCCACCTCAAACCGCTCCTTTTCTGCAATATACTGCTCATTGCTGAGTGGCTTGTCTGGGTCTTCTGTCGTGAACTCTTCAAGGCTCAGGTAGCCGTCTTTGTCCACATCCTTGCGTTTCATTGTCTCCTCATACAATGTCTGGAGAAAGAGAAACATGCTGTCAATGTGATTCAACCAGAAGAATTGAAAGAACATGAAATCCAGCAGCTAGTCTGCAAGCTGTCTTTACAAGGCTTTTTGTACACATTCTCTTGGGTAGTGCAACACAATTTTAGAGTGCAGCTCTTAGGCGCCCGTTCCTGCGGCAAGCGTTGGCGTCAGCAACCTCTGCGTAACAAAGCGAACGAGCACGGCGAAGGATGAAAGACGGCGATAGCGAAAAGAGCGCGAGGAGGAAAGCGGAGAAGGAGGAGGGTATGGTGAAAGCGTGAGACGAAAAGTGTAGTGCCGTGCAAGACGGGCTCTGCGGCGATGATGGCTACGAGATGCCGCCAGAGTTGCGTGCGTCGTCTGTATTGAAAAAAAGCGCTGCATGAGCGGAGGTCTGTCTGCGGTGGCTGCTGTGAATCGCGCGCATGCATGACCAATGCAGTACCTTTTGCCATCTCCCAATTAGCGAAGCAGTCACGCCACACTTCGCTCCGTTTGCAGCCAATACATCACGAAATGGAAACACGTATAAAGCTGCGCTCAAATTTCACATGAGGGAGTATCGTAATTGTCAGTGGATTTTTTTTAATGGATGCTCTATAAAAGTACAAACAGGTTGGGACCACACTTGGCATCCCCAAATGTCAGCATTGGTTTCGGTGTTTCCGGTGCCTTACTATGCATATTGTTGCCTTGGTGTGCAAATTTTACTGGGTGTTTCTTGGTTTGCTCGCCACTAGCAATAAATTTATTGCATCAGAACAAACTCTGTTATTGCAACGTGTTTCAACTCGTCAACAACATGTTTCACTTCTTTGATGCCAAGCAGTGATGACTGCGATACACGAAA
Organism: Dermacentor silvarum; assembly: GCF_013339745.2. NCBI lineage: Eukaryota > Metazoa > Arthropoda > Arachnida > Ixodida > Ixodidae > Dermacentor > Dermacentor silvarum. Next base: position 11,824,082 of record NC_051163.1, read on the forward strand.
CCATGGCCTCCGACATTTGGTTGCGCTATGCATTAGGGAGACAACAGTGCAATGATATAGCAGAGGCCACAGAAAACTAGAGCACTTGCAGTTAACGGAGTACTACTACAAATTGAAAAGCACTTTATAAAAGCAAATGCCTGTGCATAACTTCCCAACGCACTTTACTACAATGAGCATGCCAAGCCACAGCTGCCAAACACTCGCACATTTATTTTTCATTGTTTTCATTCTATGTGCCATGGGTCTGCACTGTATGAGAGAGATCAATGGCTTTGCTTTGTGCACTTGTGTTCTGCGTGATCTCTTGGCTTGTGGCCTCTCAGATTGGGTAGCACATGCATGCTTGAGGCTATGCTCTGCTTTTCTGTGTTTGTTGAGCGTGCCAGCAGACCCCTGCGAGCCTGTGTTTTCTTACAACAATTATTTTTCGACACCAGTGTAAAGAAGCTGATACTGTTTAGAAGTGTCTGCCCATGTACAGCGACAGGTATTTCATGACACCAGAAGACTGCAGTGCTCCATTAGCATGCTCACAAAACCACTGATAATTCGAGTGACTGATTTATGCCAGAAGAGTAAAACCATGGTGGGCTGTTGCACTGGTGTTGCCTTACCTGGTGGAAACTACTCCCTTCTACACGAGTAATGTTGGCCATAAGGGTGGGTAACAGATAACAAAGTAATGATTATAATGAAATAATTTCAGTTCCCCTCCAACTTCATTACGATGCGGGTCTATTATTATAGTTCATGTGTCATCATCATCAACCTAATTAATGTGCACTGCACAACGAAGCTCTCTGCCATAGATCTCCAATTACACCTGTCTTAGACCAGCTAACTCCATCTTATGCCTGAAAATTTCAGAATCAGAATCATGATTTATTGAGGTATTAAAGTGTAATACATAAATGAAGATATAGAAGGAGGTCCCAGAGCACAAGGCTGTAAGGAACTAGGTGTAATCACATGTAATTCTGTTTCTGTCCTCGACTGTGCTTTCCTTTCCCTACACATTATATATGGTCTACCCAACCTCTTTCTTCCTCTTCCTATTGGCTATCCCCTTTTGCATCCACATAGGGGTCCTTATTGGAGGGCCTCTTCGTGCTATATGCAGCTGATGTCAGACTAAAGAAATAAAAGGGCAGAGAGAGAGAGAAAGAGACCCTCCCCCCCTCCGCCCGAACATAGCGAACAACGCATTGCAACAATTTTTCAGCAGTTATAAAATTTAAGGGTTTTCAAAGTCTTGAACATTGCACTTCCAAGGTTTAAAGAATTCAGCAATTGCTGTGAACCTTTGTAACAAACAATGTTTTAGAATCAACACACTGATAGATCCTTTGGCGCATTTCTTCATGTCGCATTTCTGACCAGCAAACGACAGAGCTGAGGTCAAGATTCGAACAATGTCGAAGTGCGAACTGTGCATGCTAGTGCTTTGCTGCTGCATGTGATTTTATTGAGGAAGCCATGGAAACACGTTCCACTCCACAAAAGACTCTGCCTGCACACATTCGAGAATTTGCTGTGCTAGCTACAGCCTGGCAGACTGTGTTGCTGGAAAGCTGGGCAAACATTAGCATGAAGTTATAAGAAAAGCACACAAGTGCTTCGGTTACCTCCTGCATTTCCGGGAACTCAGATGGATGGGAGAACTTGGGAAATTCATTCTTGTCCAGCACGCCATCTCCATTTGCATCTGCTGCTTTGAAATAACGGTCATCTTCTTCGAGCAGCTGAAACAGAAGATGTGTTTTGCATAAAAGACCTCTTCACGTTGGCATGCCTTAAAACGACACTACCAAGTAATATCAAGTTAACCTGTATTAGTAAATTATGCGACTGCAATGACAAAGCAGCTACCTGTACCATAAGAGCAAGCTTGACAAGTCAGGAAAGATGTAAAAAATGAAAGACAGGTGGCGACGCCTCACTGAATTTCCAACACCATCTTTCCGTAACATGGACAATTTAGACAGTGTCTACCCAGATCTAGCCAAGTGCAAAAAAATTTCACTATGGCTAAATTGGTCATAAATGAGTACAGACCACTGAAGCAATCTTGGCAAAGCCGCAGGGCTGGTAATAGTATACCTTTTTTTTTTTATTAGCAGCCTCTAAGCAGACGACGCGGGCACCTGGCAGTTAGCAGCTACGACGCAAGTCCCAGCACGCTGCCTCAAGAGATTTTACAGTCACCATAGGCGGCCACCACCTAACTTCGGGGGTCATGCTGAGGAGCCGCATGTTTGTGAACTTTTTGTGATGTATCCAATTGTATTTCAAATGTAAAATTTTGCACAGAGGCTCACTATATCTACAATACCTTGAACTAGAATATTATACAGCCAAAACTTCACTGCAGTTGGCCATTAACCCTTTAAATGTTAAGCCTGAGCTTCGCCCCTCCTGCCATTTTGTACCAATATTACCAAGGATGAATTCTGCTCGTTTAATGCACACTTTGCTTTGTAGCAATGAGTCGTGCGTGTTAGCACGTTTTACTATTAACTGCTAGCTTTGAGCATTTGCATATAATCTTGCAGTTTTCCAATGACATCACATAGTGTTACTCTAAATAGTACATAGAGCTGGGAGCTTCACCTGTAGGCTGCACAGAATTCTCGACATCTTTCTGTTTTATACAGCGCCAATGCTGAAATTGAGCCCAAGAAGTTTTGCAGCTGCCAATTCTGTCATGCCAGATATTTTTCTGTGGGCAACATGAAAGAATGGCTTAAGAGAGCAACATAGAAGCTGGCAGCATTTTAGGTGTTAAGCTAACATAAAAGAATGTATTTCATCTCAATACATTAAGCAAAAGAGAAAATAGTGCAGTAAGACTTATATAAACAAGGAAAAAGGGGTGTAGGAAAAGGGGGGAGAAAGGTTAGGCAGCCAATTTGCTTATTCTGTCTCATCTTCCCACCTCAGTAGTGCCCAGACTGGCAGACACAAAGATGACTAAAATTCATACACCCTGAAATTACTGTCATTTGTCATTACTGTCATTCAAGAGTCATTTGTCTTTTTGTCCATACTGAACAAAAAATAGCAAAGGTCGAAGGAATCTCGTCACTGCGTAAAATCAGAAGCAAATCAAAGAATGCTGCCATCCAGGGCCTCTTGAACATGCTGCCCTGGCTCTTAAATCTGTGCACACGTGTCCTACAGGCCTAACAATGCTTGTAGGGGAAATATGAACACAAAGGAATATGGGTACAAAGGGGCAGGAATTGACAGATTACTCAGCCTTGAATTGCAGTAGTACAAAGGCTTGGTTGGTACATAGTTATAACATAAGTTGGCGAGTACATTTTCTGCCTTTTCATGATCTTGTTTTACTCGCACCATTGCATCTAGTATAGCTTGACTGGCTCGTGCCTCTCTTTACGGATAGCACACACAACTTTCACTTGGGCTCCGTTCCCAAGTTGGTTTCTGCTCTGCCCGGAGGCCTTGCCTTTGCGCTACTGTGAAATCTGCCAGGTGTGGGTGTTCACATTCACATATGCTGATGTTTGAACTGTCGTTACTGAGCACAAAATCATTTGGCGTTATTTGTTATGAAATCCCCTGGCAGCAGCACAAAGAATACACACTTGCTTCCGGCTTCTTCTTACAGAATCGACAAGACTTGACAGAGATTGGCTTGGGTTTTGTAATACTGTTACATGCTCTAAGTTCTGAAATTAAAGAGCCGCCACATCAGCGCAATTAGACTTTTGCAGTTGCTTCAGATGCTGGTCAAAGCGACAATTCAATATAAAAAGCATTCACGCAGCTGCTATACATAAAAGAAGGTGAAAAAACAACAAAAAACAAGGCTGTGCTATGAAAAAAAAAAAGCAATGTATTGTTTGCAGCTCAAAGTGCGAAATGTGCTTTGAAGCTCAGATAGCATAAAGCAATGCGATGCGCTCGAAAACTCGAAATAGCACAGAGCTGACATACACAGGGCTACGTGGCTCATTGTCAGCTGAAAAGGTGGCTTGAATGACAAGCACTTCACAACTGCTTCTTCCTGCCCTACCTTTGTCTGTTTCGCCTAACACCTCGAGCAACACGTAAGCAATGCTGAAAAGATAGAAATACTTGCAGGTAGAGGTGTTCCAATAGTGAAATTTCCTAACTGAATTGAATACTATACAAACATTTCAGAAAAATTACCTTCTAATAACGAATTGATTACCGAATACTTTATAATTTCTAAACAAAGTGAAATATAAATTTGAATGGAACCTGTTTCGTAAAAAGAACCTTGTATTTATATTACTTAAAATACATTCATGTAATTCCATTCAGAACGGGACGTCTGGTCAATCGAGGAGCTTGTAAATGACAACTTCTATCTGTTTACGTCACCAATAAGTGTTGGTATCCCTTGTTTTCGAACAAAAAGGAATAGTATTTGACAATTTCAAATGGTGAACTCTCGAATCAAGCAGCAAGGGCTATTCAATTTTTGTTCGAAGTATTAAATATTCCCACATCCCTACCAACTGGTGAAAACAAGCAGTCATTTCCTTCTCACCACCAGCATAGAGAAAACAAAGTAACGAGCATGTCAAATAAAAAAAGCATGTCCAGATTTCAGGAGAATTCACTGACAGCTTAATACCCAATGTTTAAAAAAATTCCTTGCTTTCTGCACAAATGAGTAAATTGCAAAAAAATTCTAAGATCAACAACAGTCATCCTCCTCAACAGTCATCACCACATCAGTTGCTCGCATCCTTTTGCGCGAGTTGGCAATGCTGTCTCTGAAGACAAAAATACAAGTGCACATGTGATTAATGGAATGCTGTGATCATGAAATCAGCAGTCTCATTCAACGTGCAGTGCTACAATGCTTCAAGAAAAAAATAAAAGCAGTTGCTGTGTACATGGAGTTAATGTAAACTAAGCTACCAAGCTACCACCACTTTTCTTTCGTATTCAACCTCATTATAACGAGCAGTTTTTCGACACAGTGCAGTAGGTGCTATTAGTATTGTAGAATGCCACACACGTGAAGCAATGCTATGCGTGTAAACTAAAGATGTGACTCAGTTTCAGTTAGAGTCACACACCCTTAATGACAAAACAACATTATGCAGCAAAAGGCTAAAGTCATCTGCTACTTCTGTTTGTTCAAGAGGCAACGGTGGCTACATTTTTTAAAACTAAAACACGACAAAAAAAAAAAAAAAAAGAAAGAGGAAAGTACAACCGTCCAAAACAAGTTCAATGCAATTGATTTGTTAGCCCCCCCCCCCCTCCATAACTAGAGAAATTTTCATTACTTCACCTGGAGTAGTAATCTCAGTCAATCACTTTCACTTATACTAGTATCACTTTCGCGAGATTTCATGCGACTATTAACGGACGGGTCGACCTCTATGGGTGACAGCGGTTCCCGACACTGCTTAGTGGGATGACAGCGTACTGACAGCGTGCTTGGCATTTTACCAGGAACACTGGTGCCCGTAGCAACTGGTGCTAGTCATGCCAAATCTGATGAAAGTGACAGTATTCAAAAAAGTGGTCACTTGTGAATACCACCCCTGGTCTCACACTATGAGATCATTCCCTCTATGGGAATGTACAGCAGAACAAGCTAGCACATGGCAGCCTAAGTTGCTCAACCACATTTCATATGTTTGATTTTTACTACGCATAAGCCAGTAAGAGTATCAAATTTGAGCAGCATGATGTGTCTACTTGTCTACTGCCAACTTTACTGAACTAGCACAAGATGTGCAACTGCAAACGCATAATATTGCAGAGGCTGTATCAACAGGGACCTATCCACAGCTGCTTTCAAAGGCAAAAAGGGCAGAAGTAGGTCACATACCCTCAAGTCGTTATCTTCACTGTCGCTGTCTGAAATCTTCTGTGGCGATCCAAAGGCCTCACTGACATGCTCGTCCCATGTAACCTTTCCATCACCATTCTTGTCTTCATCTTCAAACCGCTCAGCTGCCTCCTCTTGTGTAAGCAACCTTTTGAGAGCAACAGAAACCGTATGGATACAACGCACGTGTAAGGTCACCAAAAAGAAGCTAGGAAGGAATACCAGGCATTCACACAATACATAGCTGCAGATTATACCCAAGGTGACACAAATAATAAGAATAAAAGAAAAATACCTAAGGGAATTATAGGTGCCTGCTACACTGTTCTACACAGAATTCTCAGAGCAAGGGATTAAAAACAATTCAAGCCAGTGTACTGTATGCAAATAGCACTCGTAACAATTGGCTATAAATAGTAGCCAGATGAGGTGGAAACCAACTTGAAGTTGTTCAGTTTAAAACTCATTACGGAAAAAAAGAGAGATGAACAAGTATTTTTATTGCGATAGCAATTATATGGACACTCCAAAGCAGATTTCTGCCGTCGCCGTGAGGTTCCGTATGACGTCAATGGAGATGAAATCGTCGCCGCGCGCCACCGAACGCTGTATCTGTGAGTGAAAGGGCGCAAGGAACGCGCGCTTCCACGGGGAGTGAACCCACGGCGGAGAACAAACGCGCGTTCTGCCCCGTGCTCCCTTAAGGGCTGCAGAAGTAGGCGTCTCTTTCCTCCTTTACAATCACCATATATGTAGAGCAAACGCGCCTTCTTCCGCCACGCGAAAGGCCTTGGGGGGGGGGGGAAGGGAGGCGAGGTGTAGCTGCGGCACCAAGTGCCTATTTATATCAGAGGCTCTGGCAAAAGTCACCAACGCCGCACGCATTTTGTGCGAACGCGAGCAAAATGCCGACGGCGTCGACAACAGTTCTGCGCGTTGCTGGTGCTGCTGCATGTCCAAGTTTATACAGCTGATAAAGCTACCATCATTACTCCGTATAGCTCTCTACAAATTTGCTATCGCAACTGATGCTTCACCTTTCAGGTGAAACTGCGACAATTATTTTTTTTTAATTCAACAAGTGACCGTGTTTGCATCCCAAAGTCGCACAAAGGGATTGAAGGGTGCCATAGTGGAAGGCTATGTATGGACTAATTTCGATTAAGCACCATCGTTGCCAAATGAAATGCGAGCAGCAGAATGCGCGGCTGAAGCATAACTGAAGGTACAGTGCGCGCCGTTCAGTCATCACCTCTGACAGCACATCTGGTTTGACCGCACTTCACGGTGATGCTCCCCCTAAACTAATATTTTCATTTGTGTTCTGATTCTCTGTTAGTTGAAGTGAGAAAAGAAAAATCTAGGAATACAGAAGGTAAAATATTGTAGTACTGTACAGGGCGAGTATTATAAGCACAGTGCCGCGAAACCGTGTGCGCCATTGGCGTCAAATGAAATGCGAACAGCGGTGTGCGCGTGTTTACGCCGTCATCTCTTCTCGCTCACAAATAAAATAGAACCAGAACAGAAACAAAAATATTTCAGTACAGGGGGAGCATCATCATGCAGTGCAGTCAAACCAGATGTTCGCCGTGCCTGTCAATGGTGATGACTGGAGCACTATACCTTCAGATATGCTTCGGCGATGCACTCTGCTATTCACGTTGCATTTGACACCGATAGCACATAAGCATTCTTAGATTCCACTTCAATAGAATGTGGCTGTCATGTGTAGGAGCCTAACCTTTGACTTCTATTTCCCGTAGCAGAATGGTATAGCCGATGCGGCACGCCTTTGCATATTAAAAATTTACTCAACGGTGTCTTTATGTGATCTGTGAGGGTACCAACAGGTCTGCAATAGTCTAAAGCTTCCGAACTTCTAATCTATGATGTAGATTTTGGATTAAAACATACTGCTATTTTTATTTAGCGCAACCTTAAACAAATGCAAGGTTTTCTGCCACTGCAGGAATTAATTTCGGTTTCTTTTGTAGCTTTTGTTTGTTGGTACTTTTGAATGGATTACATTTTTTCACTTTTGTGAAACTTCCGACACCTTACAGATTCCTGCAGAATTGATTTGCTTATTCAACCTTGAAAACATGGGAAAATATAGCCACATGAACAAAAAATAACTAAATAAAAAAAAGATGAAAACGTGTTGACAAAGCTACAAACACCACATGAGAGGAAGTGAAAGTTAAGTAATGGAAGTACTGAGAGTTTCCTGGAGAAAAGGGATTTTGACATGGATTCTTGAAGTCAAGGTGTCCCAATGATTCAATTTCCATGTATGTCCTCATGCTTTCCATCCTGTCTCAAAAACAGGGTCTGCCTGAAGTACATGCAACAAGATACATTTTGCAGGTAGCTGGCTGTCCAGCATCATTTAGAATTCATAAAAGAGCTACCAGATGGACCAATGTGTTTGTGTAAAGCAAGCAATTGCGTGTTTAACCTGAGAAGGTGTGTGGTGATAGAAGCATGACGACGACGATAGTATGACAGCGACAACATGACGACAGTTTTGTTTTTACTCCAAAGAAGAAACATTACTTGTTCTGTTATCACCTGGGCCGATCCCAAATGCTGTACAATGCAACACAGCATATTCGTAGAGTTATCTGCTGCGAGGACAGGACTGGGGAATGTGGGTCAATTCAGAAGGCAGTACAGAACACAGTGCCTCAAAGTATTCACTGCCACGAGGCAAGAATGGGAGAAACTGGCACGCTTACGCTCTGGTACTCGAGAAGCAAAGTGGCAAGTCTATAGGTGAACAGAAATTGGCGTGTGCACACAAGCTCTTGCTATGTGATGCACACGCCAGTTGTCTCAAAGAGCTAGTTGGCACCGGCACAAGAAAAACATGCGTGTGACTGTGGCCAAACGATTAGAGCATTGAGTTGCTTTGCTGGGAGTCACAGGTTCGATCTCACCATCGCACACTTGAATTTTTTTTGTATTAAAGAGGCCCAAAACAACGCGAGGCAGGAACCTACCCATCTACCACAAAGCGTCTGGGATGAGCCAAAGAATGCTTTGCATTAGAATAAAGCGGATGAGAAGACAGCAAGCAACTGGTGGGAGTCGAAATCTGCAACATGCATGCAAGGCACTACTAGTGAGCTACTGCGGTAGCCATCCTCCCATCCACCTGCTTAGGTATTTGGGTGTACTAGATCTAGCCCTGGGAATGCTAGCCAATGCCACTCAAGGCTATGGTGGAGGATATGGTGTATTCTTTAAACCACAGGAGTCGTGCAGTATGTGAAGTTAGGAGCAGGTAGCTGGCCAATAAATCCTCGTATGCTACCTCATGGCACTAAGGTTGTGAAAGTCAGGATCCTAGCTATGCAGTGAAAAAGAAGAATAAAGGGAACCCGAACTTTAATGCTCAATTTATGTTAGAACTATACGAAGCCAACAGACTGAAGCCAAAAAAGGTCAAGGAGACAGCCATGTAATGTAACATGTGGTTCTGTTTTCAAAAACAATCTTTCCACTAAATAATCCCAGAATCAATTATTCTTAATGTAAAGTTTTTGCAGTAAACAGAGGCTGTGGAACGAATACCAGGCTAACAAAAGGGACTTATCAAGTTAATTTGTGGGTCCCTACAAGAGAACCCTTAAATTCATGGTATGATTGTTGCAGCGCAAAGCACTGAAGTGTGGATAGAAAAGAAAAAGAACAAAGGGTTAGCAAAAGAAGGGCAAACATGAGTTTTTTTTTTTGTTTTGATAACTTTTTGGTCTTTCTTTTCTTTCCCCACTTCAGTGCTTTGCACTGCAAAACTCTCTTTGAACTTAGACCAACTTGCCCGAATTACTATTCTTACCCTAAATTCATATGTATAAAAGTGCATGTGTCCATCCATTTTTCTTTTTTTAATCTTGTCTGAGGTGCTGTTCTTCAAAAACACGGAAGACTAATGCGTTATGTTAACTTCCATGGAGTTTCCTCAGCAAGCACAGCAATTCTATCATGACAGCACAGCGCACTGCACATAACAACCTGACTCAATAAAGTAGCTGGTGTTGAACTGCGAATATGATGCCATATTTCCCATCTAGCTAGATGAGAAAGAAGTATGTGAAAGCTGCAATTCTTTATGGTCTGATGATGCAGTCTCATCAGTGGGCGCTGTTTTGGTGCCCATTTCTTCCAATGCTTATGAAAAGCCCATTGTGCAATTCTGCAGCCTAGCTTCAGTACGGTAGTTGATACTTACTTGAAGGAACGCAGTATCCAGTCAATGAGCTCAAGCCTGTCAACAAATCCATCTTTATCCTTGTCCATTTTAATCGCCAGCTCTTTTAACCTGGCCTTAGCTTCCTCCGGGGGCAGCTGGTCAAACTCCTCAGCCGCATCTTTACTACCTGCAAAGACAACCGATGAAAAGAATACGAAGCGGGTAATTTTGAATACTCGTTTAGCGTAAGAAAGCAAGAAATCAAATTATCGCACGTTTTGGGAGAATTACGGAAAGCGATTACGAACAAAATATACTTCGACTCTCAAATCCTGTTATTAACCATTGCGGCCTACGCACCACATGACAGCGATGCAAAGCCCCGCAATCGGTCCAGCAATCGAATAATGTGCATACGTAGACGAACGTCAGCACGTCATCTTATGTTCTTTTGAAGACAAAATCTCGCCGAACCCGTGAAGCTTACCCAGGATTGCTTCGTGATCAAAGCTCGTGTCGTGCTGCTCGGCTTCGAAGTGCTTTTGGCCCCTGGATCCGACTGCACCGTCCTGTACCCGCTCTTTGTTGAGTTCGTTGTGATGACTGTGACCGTGACACGAAACGTCGAACACAATCAACAAAACTTGGAACAGTGCCACCCATACTAAACCACTCGGTACCTCACGCGAAAACATCGCAGTTCTTCGTCCACAGACACTTTCACACACCGACAATCAGCTTCCCGTGCTGCTTCTGCCCAGCTTCAGCTGCTTCTTTCACCACCCTATTTTTCTTTTGCTACAGCAGCTGCAAGCCACAACGAGGCGCTGCCACAACACAATACGTGACAATCACAGCTCCAGACAATAAAATAGAGCCGGCGTTTCCATGAAACGACTGACGCGCCCCGCTTCGTCTGTGAAACATCTTTAGTTTTTTGTGTTGCCTCCGAGACTAAGGTGCAAAGCACTGTATCTCGAAGGTCATTAACATGTTCCGCATTTTACGTTTTCGTTGCAGTCGATTTTCGGTTGCATGCCGATGGTTTTGTGGCACTTGCTATTTTGTTGCCGTTGTGTGATACGGTGACGGTCCCACTCCCGATTTTTGTGACATTTACGAGTTTTTTTTTTTTGTTTTTTTCCTACTTGCAGGCCACTCGCTTACTCACGGTACATTAGGGAGAGGGCCGTTCTCTTCCTGCATGACTGAGTGAACCCCATGAACTATATCTTGGAGCGTGCAGGCACATGGGGCACGTGCAATGCGATTTTGTGGGCGTAGCTCGTACACCAAGTGTAAGAGCGCAGCGACAATTACAGTACTCCAAGGGGTTGTTTGCTATATATATATATATATATATATATATATATATATATATATATATATATAGCATATGCGTGTGTGTCTGTATGCAGTACATATATCTGCCGCAAGTTTAAAAGTTAAATGGCTCGCCAGCTCTGAAGAAATAAGTTGTAAATCAGATATATTGCCTCCAGTAATAGAGCTTGAAAGTGGCAAACAAACAATGCAATTTTAGGAATGGAAAGTAGGGCCTTACCTTACCCATCTTACTGAAGTAACCCCCAATTACATGAAACAAACAAAGCAGGGGCACAAGACGAACAGGAGCAGGAACACGCCATTATTGCTGACCAGTTTATTGGAAAAAGTGTGCAGCATATATACATTCACTGTGACCAGCATACAACCATGGTGCACGACAACTTAACAATGATACGAGGTGATGGTGCATTTCTTTCTGTCCATCTCATGGCAGTGTGCTGTACGTCTAATGAAATTCTGGACTGCCTTAGTCAGATAAATTCAGTAAGAGCAGGACATGTCGTATACATATAATGGCTGATGCAAGCAGAATGCAGTGTTAGGAACAATAATATAGCCTATGTCTCAGAGCATCAGCAACGCTTTAAGGTCTGAAAAAAATAAATAAAGCATGCTAGAAGGAAGAAATAATATGAAAAGGATGGTCACACCATATATAACGAACAATTTATAGCAGTGCCAGAAGAACAGCTGCAGGCGTTCAGCAAGAGGTCTTTTTTTTTCTGCCACAGATGTTTGCGACTTGTCGCAACCATTTTACTGCTCTACACGAGATGGACAAACGACAGCCAATAAACACTTGCTGCTGCATCTCGCAGCATCATTGCTAGGCTTTTGCTAGGCTTCTTCAGTGCCTCCTAAAGCCAGTATATTAAAAGAAACTTGCACAAACCTTACTATGCAGAAATGTGGCAATGAGATATTCATTTAAAAAAGAATAAAAGGTGAAAAAGTTACTACTGCAAATACCTTCCTGCATAATAGATTGTGGTTGGTTGTATAATGTACAGCGAGTATATGAGTAGCACACGATAACTCTGCACTACCTCCAATATGGAGCTGGGAAGTGTGCACAGACATGGGTCACAATTTTGTAGCAATGCCTTTTCCCGATAAAAGTGCCTTTCGGCGCTTGTCGTGTTTGCTAGTGGTGAAGCGATACTCCGCCCAGGGTGCAGCCTCAAGTATAAACCGCATTCACGTGATCTTGTGCGCGACAGCGACAAGCGACGCTATGGAGATGGCTGTCGCGGTCGCTCGTCGCCTACAAGTCGTACCGCATGCGAGCGACGAGACGAGCGACGACTTTGAGCGAAATCTCCCCGGTGTTGCCGGTATGAGGGCAGTGAATACTTGCCGAAACTGGCGTGACGCTTGCTTTATTAATTTAAGTTGATGTGTTTTAGTGTAAAGAGCACCACAAATATTTCTAAAGGTCTTGCACTACGTTATTATCCTTGCACGTATCAAAATCTAGTCGTTCGCTCGTTCCGTGCAACAACCGGTAGTACTTGACTGTATTGGCTAGTCGCTCATAGCACTTCCGTGCGACGAGCGACGGATTCTAGATTTCTAGAACCGAGCAATTGAGCGAAAAGACTGAGCAATCTGTTCGCGCGATGGCCCGTTTCGTCGCTCGAAGCCGTCGCTCGTCGCTGTCGCGCACAAAATCGCGTGAATGCGGTTTGGGCTTCAAATGAATGGGAAAAGAGTTGAAAGGCATTAGCATTGATAAAGGCAAGGTTACAAAATACCGGCCATAGTTTGAAGTGCCTTTCATCTGCCCCCATGATTTCATAGCATGCAGATGGCACTGCAGCTGCAACTTTCATAGCGGAGCATACGTTACAACTGAATTTGTATCATATGGAACTAATTGTTTAGTCGTGAGTGATACAGAGCATAAATGCTTTGTTGTTCCTTCTGGCCAAGACTGATTGATCGCAGAAATGTTTTATTTGGCTTTATGGATTAATACGAGGAAGCGGAAGTGACTTGGAAGGGCAAGGGGCGCCATGAGGAGCACGATCCTTAACTGATGCAAGAAGCCTGGATTCCCTGGCTAAAGCCGGGAAAGGCTCCCAGGTGGCGTCAGGGTCCTCTGGCTGCCCAAAGGTCAGGACCACTTCTCATAACTTTGCAACTCATACTTATCAGGTTCTCAGGTTCATGTCATTTCATGAACCTGAGAAGCTGACATTAGATGTTTGGCCTTAAGTCTTGCGGCTGCCTGCAGACAGGGTAGTTGTGGCTGTGGCTTTGTGGTCCTTCTAAGCTGCAGTCAGCATGCATGTTTTGCTGATTTGCCTTGACCCTACATGTTGCTTGTAGACGTGTGCCATTTTTCAAGCACGTTTGGCATAATGGTGAACCCAGACTGAAGCTGAAGTAGAGTAGTTGTCCAGGTGCGAAGAAGGCCAGGCAGTGGGTGGTTTTTCAGAAGTAAAATAAAATGTGGCTTCTGAAAACAGCAGTATTTTAATGAAATTCATCATAAAATAGGTTTAATTAGCATGTCAATGCCAGTCTGATATTGCATTATTACCAAGCATTCTTTACATGTTTAAAAATCTGAAAACAAAGGGGCTATCCTTGCGCCGATAACATTTTGAATACTTCTTGTCTTCCTTTCCTGTATGTGTTGTCTTTTTGTTACGCTTATTTTCCTCATCAGCGATGAATACTTCTTATCAGTGTTATGCAAGTTGTCAGTCGTAATCCTTCATGCATCATGTAAACTTGTAAATAGCAAGTGCTGTGGGTACAATAACAGTGGCGCCCCACTGCTGGCTCGGATCCCTATCCTCCCTCAAAAATCCCAGTCCCCTCTATTCAACTTGTTGAGACTGCTGGAAAATTGAAACACTGGGTCTGTTCCCTTATAGCGTCCCTTAACACTATCACAGTCATGATTCACCTAACACAAGTAAACATCACAGAAACTGGTGAGGTGACGATAACACCAATAAAGGTCCAGCACAGACTGCACCATCTGCTTCAATATATATATATATTTTTTTCCAGCAAAAGAGATTTATTTGCTACTGACAAGACATTGTGTACTAAGCCGTGGCTCATCAAGAGTTTCTATCTGCAAAGTTGAATTGATCTTATATGGCGTGGTTACCGTCACCTATACTCACAACATCGTAAAGATCGTCCCTTTTCTGCTTCGTAATCGGTATTTGGTTTCTGACGGCCTCTAGGTGCTCCAGGTCAACCTCGCCGATGACCAGCTCTTCCTCGGCACCCGCTGAGGTGACCACTTTGCCCAAGGGATCAACCAGCATGCTGTGACCCCACGCAACGTAAGAGGCACTTTCATCTCTAGCCGGAGACGCAGTGGCCACGTACACCTGATTGTCGACTGCCCTACCGCGCTGCAGCAACTCCCAGTGGAGTGGCCCGGTCGTCATGTTGAAAGCGCCCGGGTAGAAGAGCAGCTTGCAACCCTGCTTAGCGTAGAGCTGCGCCATTTGGGCAAAGCGCAGGTCGTAGCAGATGCCGAGGCCCACTCTGCAGTAAGGGGTGTCGAACGTCGTCAGGCTGTTGCCGGCCGTGAAGCTGTCGGACTCCTTGAACGTTATCTTTCCGGGAATGTCGATGTCGAAGAGGTGAACCTTGCGGTGCTTAGCGAGCATCTTGCCGTCGGGACCGTAGACGAGACAAGTGTTGTAGAGTTTGCCGTTCTCCGTTTCAGCCATGGAACCACCGATGAGATAGACGCCGTTTTCTTGCGCCGCTTTAGACAGCATTTCACTCGTTTCGCCGGGGATCGACTCGGCGTACTTGGGGAAGTACTGAGCGCCGTATGGGAACCCGAAGCATTCCGGCAGACACACGAGCTTGGCGCCGCTGGTTGCAGCCTTCTTGATTTCATCCCCGGCACGTGCTAGATTTTCTGCTTTGCTCGCTTTCACTGCGAGCTGGACGAGCGCGACACGAAAGCTGGTGCTGGCCATTGTCAATCTTTCCTGGCAAGCGGGCAAACTTACAAGTAGGCGGTGATGCACGGGGGTGTAGTAGAAAATCACCTGACTCGCTGCAGAGGCCGGCTTTTGCAGCAGCGTATCATGCCAAAGCTTAAAAGCAAAACTCGAAAACAGCTGCGCGTGAAAGAACAGGGCAACAGATAACACCTACACAAGCAGCTATAAACGTTGGGCACAGGAACAGACGCCTTCCGAGAGCAAGGACTTCATGTAGCCCCTCGTCGAGAGCTCAAGCACAGACCGATATTACGGCGGCTAGCTATTCAACAGGTATCAAGCGCCCAATGTTATTTCGACGGCCGAGAGAGGAGGTGAAGGAATCAATACCTGAAAATGCCACCAATCTCTAATATATTACCGTAGAGATCGCTGGGAAAAGCCATGGAGCACAACAAAAAGCCATAAAATAAAACGTGTGTGACTTAACCGGAAGTTGCGTAATCTCAAGTGGAAACGTCACATAACGCGGGTGTTTTGAAAACGCGCAGATGCGGTCGGAACAACGCCATGTGTTGTGGCTCGAATGAACAAAACTACTTATATAACATAAATGGCTGTACGTGTTTCCGGACTGTTGCGGTGTGATGTGCCTTTGAAGTGTTCGAATTCCTTCAGAGCGGTCGCACAATAGTGCGCGTCAGTTTTTTTTTTTTTTTTTTTTTTTTTTTTTTTTTTTTTTCTTCCGAGACGGCTGAGTTCTGGCACGGAACAAGCAGGCAGGGAGCAGAGGTAATCACCTGCTTGAAGCCGACGTAAACGTAAAGAACAATGCCAAACATGCTTTACATAATATTCTGTACTAAAGGTAGCTTAGCCCATACGTATAAAGGTTCCAAAGCAAGTACACATCATAAAGAATTGCAATATATTTAGTTATGCAAATCGTCCGGCATTCATGGCTGTACAGTGCAATATAGACGAACGAATAAATAAATAAATAAATAAATAAATAAATAAATAAATAAATAAATAAATACTAATAACAAATAACAGCATTCAGCTGTTAGTAATTGAGACCGGGGTAAATTTTTTTAAATACATAATAATACAATTGAACTGCACCAATTGTAATTTTGCACTAGTCCGGCCTAGCAAAGGGTCACAATTTCGCGTTCAAATACAGGGACGTGACATATCCCGAATAATGTTGCCCGATTTTTCACAAATTTTTATCGCGATGGCGGTCGGTAGCGTTCTCCCAGGAGAACGAGTTGAACTGTGCGTCGTTTGCAATCACACTTTTAACGCTGCGGAGGTCTTGCATACCTAATTTACTGCGAAAGCCGCAATTATTCCACGCATTTTGAACTTCACATAGAGACCACCCATAAGCTGTCTTTTATTTTCACTAAATATGAACAAGGTGACTCGATTGGTTCACCAAGGACACCGGGGAAACCTACGTGCCTCATGGAACGTATGAAAGCAGGCAGAAGAGAAGTATTCAGTGATTATTTACAACGATCACATTTAAGCCAGACACTTTCGCCATACATCGCTCCTGAACCCTACCACGGCCACCATTTCTACCGAATTTCTACAGAACGTACAGTTCTACTAGAGAGAGGATAATTTAGTAGAGGATACGCAGAGAGGTCGGCCTTAGGTAATACACCTCTATAGACTGCTACTAGATCTGTTCAGAGGGAAAGGGGGAAATAGAAAACAGAGTTATTGTATTGTTGTATTAAACGGACAAACGACAAACATGGTCTGCAGTAGTCACGCAAACGAACAAAACGGTCTCTAGAGATGTAAGTTGTTATATTAGCGATATCACAAATTATATCTACGATATGTGATATTCGAAGCGTGATCCTTGCTATATAACGACCAAGTTGGCGTGTAAACTGACGTGTTCAATTAAACTGCTATTTTATTTTTGACTATTCATTTCTTTTGCATTAAAGGAATGCGGACACAAAATCTGAAAATTTTACGAAAATGCTGAAAATGAATCCTCAGTGAGTGATTACACCTAAAAGATGTAGTCACTTAGCTCATTTTTGAGCCGATGGCTTTATTTTTGGCGTTTTTGTGAGCGCGCGCCTCGCCACCCGACCCGCGGGAGTTGGAAGGCGTGACGTCACGACACCCTCGTCGGATAGCCAGCCGGCCGGCCGCGGTCATTCGAAGCGCACCGACGCCGCCATCGCGAGCATGGATTCGAGTTCTGGTGCGTCTACCAGCAATGAGTACACGTCTGAAGATGAGGACCATTCCAACTTGGCAAGAAATATTACTGCTTACGGTTGCGAGCCTTCCGTGTCAAGCGACGAAGAACAGGCAGCCGTGGAAGTGCCGGTCAGGTTTTCGCGAACCGTAGCGGGAATATTTCGCTCTGCACTAGACACACAATCGCTGATGGGCACCTAGCTAGTTCTGGCTTTTGGGCTAGGCTAAGCACTACCAAGTCATCCCCAGCAATTTCCGGAATTTATTGATTATTGATTGATTATTGATTAGCTATTGATTGGCTATCGATTGGCTATCGCATGGTGAAGCGAGGCGCAGCTGTGCGCAGTGACGTCATTGCTAGGTGAGTTTTTGCGAACGCTACGCGGGGAAACGAAAAGCTTAAACAGCTCCGCTGTTAAAATTGCGGTCTGTCACACCCATAACACACCCCACCACACGGCAATGGGAGGCAGCGCTGTCCAGCTCCTACTCGACGGACCAGCCCAACCTGGTCAACCGAGCGAGAAGGGCAGCTAAGGCCGCTGGACTGAGGGGACCACCCACTGCAGAGTGGAGGAGCTACCTACGCTCGCGTGCTGTTTTGCATAAAGTTTATTCTCTCTCTCTCTCTCGATGCAGTCTTTTTTTTAACACGAAAGTGTTTTATGCCGGGGTCCACCAAGACTTCACTGACGTATTTCCGTCACGGAAATACGTCATAGAATGTAATACAAAGAAAGAAACCAGAAGAAAAAGTTCCACAAACATGCAAAATTTGGAAATCGAACCCACGACCTCTCGGTCCGCGACGATAGATCGCCGAGCGTTTAACCCATTGCGCCACAAACGCATTTGCAGAGAGTTACACAGACGCGCCTTATATATCTAACACTCCTCCGTGTACCCGCGCTCTTGCTCGGGGCGGTGCCGCCGCCTACGAGCAGAAAAGAGAAGTACTGCATTATGACACTAACGCGCACCGACAGTGAACGCTTCGGTGGTCTCAGCACTACGACGCCTCGATGCCAGCATTCGAAGGGACGCTGGCATCAAGAAGCACTCCAACGCCACCTAGGTGGCGTTCACCGTACTCAGCACAGCGGAGCGTGGCCTCCGCAATTAGCTCTGAAAATGTTTCTGAAGTTGATCGCGGAGGCTGCAATTACGACGCGCTGTACGCGCTGATTTGACTCGGTGACGATTCAGTTACGTGCTTTGTCTTGCGCGTTGTATTAGTGTGTCAGTTACGTGCTTCGTCTTTCGCGTTGTGCTAGCGTGTGCAGCGTAGTGCAGCTTCCATATGCACGACGGTTGCTCATGGTCATCGGCGTTTGTAGTCGTGATGGAGGAGACGTGCCACCAGGCGTCAGCGTGGGTGCATCAACGCCTAAGGGCGCTTTAGCCACAAAACACCAATAGACATTATATATCAATGTGCAATAAACATTACACTACTTCTGTGAAGACACGTTTCACTTTCGTGTTCTATACCGATTCCTATATAAGAGGGATCAACCACATTTTTTTGTATTGCAAACGAAATCGGACATGACAAGGCAAACACTTCTGGGGCTGAAGCCAAGAACTGAGGCCCCGAGAGAAAACAAAATTGACGAACTTGAGAAAGTACAAATAAGCAAAACGGATCTCCGAGGACTCTTTTTCATTGCATCTAGAATTGACTGCAAAATAAAAAGAAATTACAAGTTGTGTTAGACTCACTATAATCCTCAGAGCAGCCCTATGCAAATGAAAATTTAACAGTGGAATGCGGCATCGAAATCTTGTAAATATCGTGCCTTGGGTTTTATAGGTGCTATACTAAAGTGTAGGTGGGACAGTGTTTACTTTTCGTGATCGCTTCGTTACTGCCGCAAACCGAATTTTGTTAAGGCCCTTTGCCTAAAAAATGTCGATAGAAATTCGATTCAATCCATACTCAGCATCGTTACGACAGAACGAACGAAACTGATATGAGTAGATGTACTATCGACCAAAAAGTTTATGAACCAAATAAGGGATCTGAGAAAAAGCTCAATATCTGGTCTTTTGGGTCACGTCAAGCTACGTATGTAGCTTTTAGCCCAAAATGACCGTCCAGCATGTAAACTGGAGAATAAAATTGATTTGATTTGATTGATCTCAGCAGCCTGAAAACGCCCAGCCTGGTATTCCCATTTCCAGCCTCTGCAGTTATATGCGGACAACATTGCGATGTACGGTTTTACTGGCTACTTTTAAAGGCTGCTCGGATATTTAGCGTTTTCTGAGATTCCGTGGTCCGTAAACTTTTTTGGTTGATAGTACATCCAGAGTCATGTTGAAATTTAATTAAGCATTGGATTCGTCTTAACCAGAGGTCTTGTTATAATAGCAATTCTGAAATTAAATTTTTCATTATAGCTTGGAATAAGCCACCCATTCTTTATATTTATATTTATGTCCTGCAGTGGACATAAATGTAGGCTGACGATGATGATGATGATGAAGCCACCGATTTCTTGGCTAGTCCCCCATAGTGGGTAGGGGCCGTATGTTCGATAGGCAACAACAACGAGCAAAGGCGCAAGAATGGGCAGTCCCGGACTGCGTAGCTTGCGCCCAGTTCTGTCTACAACTGTGGTCTAAATGGCGCAAAATGGCGGCCATCTCAAGTACAGCCTGCATTCTCTTCCTACGGTTCCTGCACAGCTTCCAAGACAGGCCGTGTAGCCCGACAATGGTTCCAGGAAACTCCAGGTGCGCCTGCCGCGTCAGTTCTTCACTTACTGCTGAGTCTTTCCATACAAGCAGTGTCGTTATGTACAGCGCGTAGAGAAAGGTCACTGGTAAGGAAAATTCGAAGACGGTCATGCAGGCTGAGTAAAATTGTAAACGAATATGTGTCAAGGCGTCGAGAAGAGTGCGCCTGGGAAAGGCACGTCCAAACAAAAATCAGTGAAGTCGAAGAGCGAAACAGCGGATGACCATACGAACAAAGAAAATGAAGAAACTACAGGGTCACTTCGGCCAAGGAACGTGATGAAGACAAATGCAGGCAGGGATGGAAAAACCACTGTCGCGAAGGCAACGTCCAGAGGTCGGATAGAACAAGTCTCGTCAACAGATGTGATAGCTGAAAAGAAGACTGCGAAGCGTGGAAGGCGGGCAGCCGAGAGCTCAGTGACAACAGAAATCATTTCGACAGTGTCATACACGGTAAAGACAGGGCGTACGTGCCCTCGCCGAGCCGGACGGGGGCAATCTTCTAGCCGAAGCACATCAAGGACATGTCGAAGCAAGACGCCGAAGACGTCAAAAGCCAATCGCAGCGGTAAGAAGCTCCACCAAAGGAAAAGCCGACGCTCAAGGAGCCGGTCTGCGAGCAGTTTTAGGAAAAGCGGGCACCCATACAAAAAGGGTCAACGTCGTAAGAGCAGCTCGACTGAGCAAAACCAGCGTTGAAGCATCGACGCGCAAGCTGAAACATCGCCCAAGGAATGCGTCTGGGAGTACCAAGTACAGTAGCGAAAGTAAGAGCTGCCATCGCTCGAGATCTACATCATCGAGTGTTAGCGGCGAGAAAAAATACGGAACCGAGAAGGCTAGGTCAAAGGGCACATCTTCGAGCTGTTACAGCGGAAAGAAGCACGTGACCGGAAGGCAACGACGGTTGAGTTCATCATCACAAAGCAGCGGCAAAGCAAGCTCGAGTAATAGAAAAAGGAAAAAGAAATCAAGAAGTGGCTCCTTTAGCAGAAACGCCGGAAGGAAGCCTGTGAGTAGAAGGTATCGTCTGTCGAGTAGTGAGACATCAAGCAGCGACAAGGGGAGGAAGCGCGCAGTTCAAAAGCCACACTTATCAACCAGTAGACAATCGACCATTGGCGGCAGCAGGAAAAAGCACAAGGTGGGAGGTGAACATGCGTCACCCAAAAGTAGGTCCTCCGGCAGAGGCACGTGCTATATCAAACGCACGACTCGCATGCAACAATCGCCAAGGAGCCAGTCACTGCGCTGCAGGGTTGGTGAAAAATCCAGTGCTAAAAAGCGACTTGGTTCGACGTCGAAACGAGATCCCACGAGGTTACGCAGATCGACGAGCAGCTCTTCACGATCGAGAGCAGTCAGGTGTAAGCCAACCAGGAGGCATGGATCGCAAGGAAGTGAGTCATCGCTTAGTAGCAGCGAGGTCAAACGAAGGGCGAAGATGCGGCGCCGGTCACTTCACAGCCAACAAACGAAAGGTAGAAAGAAGTCCAACGTCACTAGCCAGTACAAATCGTCAAGAAGCACGTCCTCGAGTCTAAGAACCATGAAGAGGCATAAGACTAGGAGGAAGCGGCTGCCAAGCAGTGGTTCATCAGTCGTGAGTGATGGTGATAAACGCAGGGCTAAAAGGTTACGTCTGTCAAAAAGCAAAACCTCGACAAACGGCAAACGGCATTCACGAGCAGCCACAAACGCAAGCCGCTCAAGAAGATGGTCCTCGACCGTAAGTGTACGAAGCAAGCACAGTAACGAAAGCAAGCGTGATCCTATGTGTCGAAGGTCGACTGTTGGTAGTAAAAGTAAGCGTGAAGCTACGCGTGCACGGCGGTCAAAAAGCAGACATTCGGGAAGGAGTGCATTGCACAAACCAACGACCAAGAAGATTCGTCGGTTATCAGGCAGTCATTCAAGAAGGCGTGGGCGCTCAAGTAGAAGTTCGTCGACCAGCAGTGCTAGGGGCAAGCCCAAGAGGCAGCGCCGGACCAGATCAAGTTCATCGAGCAACATCAGTGGCAGCAAGTACCTCTGCAGAAAAAAACGACGTTTCCCAAGCAGGAGTTCCAGCCGATGGAGTGCTAGCCGGAAAAGCAGCAAACGAAGTACTTGGGCATCGCATGCAGACACGCGAAAGCGCACTAAGAAGGCTGCTAACGTTAAGGAGAGACGAGAAAGCGCGAAAATGAGCTCGAGATCGGCAAATATGAAAAGACTAACTATGGCTGAGATTTTTTGTATGTTACCACGGCAGCAGCGAAAGTAGAGCTTCCATCCAAAGGAACTGTGACGACGCTATCGACAAGCCACGCTTCAAGACTGGATGAATAAGCGCCGTGCTCCAATCGCAAAAACGATGACATTTTTCAATGCAATTAACTATTCGTAAATTTTGCTATGGCTTTGGGCTGAGTTACGCCTGAATTATAAATTTTATGCTCCAGTCACATGAACGATGACGCCTTTCAATGCAATGAACTATTCGTAAAGTTTACTATGGCTTTGGACCTGTTACGCCTGAATTATAAATTTTGTGTTGCGTATCATGTAATATTTCTCAGGATGTCACTTTAGTGGAGAAACAAATCTCATGAATTCGTACTGTGTGGACACATATCTGGCTATTAATGGGTGCAGTTGAAAGCTCTAGCTTGGAAGTACAAAAATCGGTAGTGTTACTGTATGACTATGCCGGTATGGAATGGTAGATCTGACTTGCTTTGGGACGGCTGTGACAAACGAGTGTTGCCCATGAGCCGGGAATTCAGGTGAGGAGTGAAGCTGTTCCAAAATGTCTATCAGCGACCCTAACACATTAAGCTTCATCATTTAGCCTGTTAGTACTCCAGTGTCTTGCCGAGTGCGACATGGTCGTAAGGCAACAAAGCGTCCAGTCATCTTAGATATTGTCGCATTGATCTCAGCCTTGCGAAAATGAGACAGTATATTTGAAATGGGCGCACTTTATTGATTTAATAACCTACGTATTGTACTATTTTCTCGGAGACCTTGAGAATTCGTAAGCAGAACTTAAAGCTAACACGCCCTTGAGGTTCCCTAACGAAAGTATACCGAAACTCTAACTAACTAATTAATATAGATAAAAGAAGAATTTAGACAACTTCGTGTTCCACCAGATGGGGGCGTGGAACATCATTCTCGGGGACATTCAACTGCGGCACTTCGAGCTCGCAACACTTTTACGGGCTTGACGTCACCAACCTTTATCCCGTTAAACAATTCACGCTTTGAAATTTTGTAACAACGTTTCAAAACAAATCACTTCGTGGTTAAGATAACAGAAACTCGGGAAAGAACAGCCGCAGGATGAGAGAAGAGAAAGACGACATGAAATGCAATGCAAGGGCAGAGCCACAGCCAGACGCTGCTTGAAGGCCTCCTACAGGAGCCGCCGCGACCACCCGAAACACCACGCCGCCGATTTCTCGACTGGCTCCCCTTCGGATTATCGAGCGCTACGCAGTCTTCTACCAACAGTGCCGACCATGAGGTGCGGAACTTTGTGTTGTTCGCCTGCCTGGTCAGCTTCGTCTTGCTCATGTCTTTCTTCGCCGTGCCGAACCGATCTAAAGCCAAGAATGCCACTCAAGCGGCGAGGCAGCTGTCGGCGCCTGGTGTTGACCCCAGAGTAGCGCAGGGCAGCGTATCTTCGCAAACCGAACAACGTGCCGCGCTCCCAGGAAACGTCATACCCGTGCACTATGATTTAGACCTCAACGTCAGCAATATCGAGGTGGGAGGCACGTACCGGGGTAGAGTGAACGTGGTTATTGACTGCGTCGAGAAAGG
The DNA here is from genome assembly GCF_013339745.2 of Dermacentor silvarum. Lineage (NCBI taxonomy): Eukaryota > Metazoa > Arthropoda > Arachnida > Ixodida > Ixodidae > Dermacentor > Dermacentor silvarum. The sequence goes on from NC_051163.1 coordinate 11,848,200, forward strand.
CTCCACAACAATCACAGCCCATGCCGTCAACGTCACCGTTCAAGAAGCCAACATCAGCACGTACTCCGGCAATCAGAAGATTAGCAATGTGGTTATCAATCAGCGCTCATCGCAGCCCGATCTCGTCGACACGGTTGTGTTTGATCTGGGTTTCGAACTGGTCCAAGGCACTGTATACAACCTCACAGCCTCTTTCACCGGGACTTATCGTGCCGAGAACGCGGGTCTTTTAGTGAAAAGCTACACGGGACAAGGTGGGAAGATGACCAAGATATTGACAGCCCATCTATGGAACGGAAACGCCAGGTACGCCTTTCCTTGCTTCGATGACCCGGCGCTGAAGGCCACTTTCAACTTGACTCTCGTGCGCGACAAGGACTTCGAGGCCTTGTCTACTTGGGACTTGAAGAACACCACAATATTGGCGGGAAACGAACGTATGGATTGCTTTGAAATGTCGGTGCCCATCACGCCGTCCCAGCTTGTCTTCGCTGTGTTCACAGGGCTTGAAATGATAAATGACGGTTACTCGAAGTTGTTCGCCATTCGTTATGACTTGCCTTACCTTGACATGGCTCTCAAGTCCTTCGTCAAGATGTTTGGCTACATGGGTCAGTTGCTGAATGTGCCTTTGCCGTTTCGAAAGGTGAACATTATCGCCATTCCCGATGCAAAGGAAAGCGTCTCTCCAAACTGGGGACTGGTAATTCTCGGCGCGTCCACCGTAGCCTACGACGAAGAGTCCCTGAACACGCAGAGGCGAGAGTCTATCCTCACGAAGCTCGCCCATGTCGTTGCGCACCAGTGGTTTGGAAATCTCGTCTCATCGCGGCAATGGGACGACGTCTGGCTTTTCGAAGGACTCGCTTTCGTCTTCCAACGAATGCTGCTTCGTGACATCTTTCAGGCTAAAGTGTCCGACAGTCATTTCGCCAGAAGGGTCGCCGATGTGTTGCGCGCAGAGGACATGAAAAAGAGACTATCGAGGCCTCGCAGGTGGCTGCCTGGAATTTGCGATCATCCGCTCTTGTCGAGGTCAGAAATGATCATGGACGTCGTTTTCCAAAGCTTAACTACTGTGGACTTCGTCAAATCAGTTGCCGCCTTTCTCAATAGAACTCGCTACAGAGCAGCAAGTGTGAAGGACCTGCTGCTCGCCTTCCGGCTGCAAAATGGTTCGTCGGATGTCGCTGACAAGATGGAGACGTGGATTAACAACATCGGATATCCCCTAGTCACAGTTAAGAAGTATACTCACCGACCTGGTTTCAAGAGACTGTCACAAGTGTCAGTGTGCTACGGCGGCGTCAAGTGTTTCAACCAGTCATGGCAGCTGCCGCTGCACTACGTCGTTTACAAACGCACGGGTGAAGTCATCGAAGGTAGGCTGTGGTTGCTCCAGTCAGAACTAAACTTCTTCTTGAATGCTATAGATGACGACATTGTCCTCTTTAACAAAAAAGGCCTCGGATACTACAGGGTCAATTACGAACAAGCTGAGTGGACTTCGATCATCAAGGCGCTTCATAACGCTACACTGTTCGATTCTGGCACAAAACTCCGCCTTCTAGACGACATCTTCAAGCTAGCTGATGCGGGAGTGACGCCATATGCCAACTTCTTCGCTGCCGCTTTGCACGTGAAAAACGAGAAGGACCAAAACGTGTGGGCAGCATATGGGGACATTGCTTCATACCTGGACACAATGCTTCTTCAAAGCGAGTTCGAGGATTCGTGGCGCTCTTACAACCACAGACTGCTCGAAGACGTGGTTGGTGACATTATGAAGGGCAAGAACAGTGTATATTCTAAAGCATTTCAGAGGCAGATCATGGAACGAGCCTGCTGGTACGCGGAACCACAATGTCTTCTGCTGGCGCGAGATGTACTCAATGGTTATATGACCGGCCAGAGGAAGACGGTCATTGGAGCTCCGTTGCCAGATGGGAAGCTTCTGTGTGCCGCGATATTGCATGGCTCTGTGGAACTGTGGGACATGCTGTGGTCCAAGCTGTTCTCCGCGGCCAGCCTGGAACACTCGGCCGTTCCGCTGGACGCCGTGCTTCACGGGCTTAGTTGCACACCGGATCGCCACCGATTATGGAAGCTTCTCAATGAGACAACGGTATCATCCCTGCTCAAGGACCACCGTACCTTCGTGATGCACAATGTCGCGGCTTCCAAGACGTCCAGCGAGGTGATGATGGAGTTCCTTCTTTCCAAGTGGCAAGAGACAGGGAAGAACAACACTGCTAGCATCGATAAAAACGTTCGCGACGCGCTGTTCGGAATGGTGTCCCGAAATGCCAAAACAACGCACGAAGTCAGCCTGCTCACTGCCGCCCTGGCGACTACGACAAACAACCGGCTCTTGTCGGAAGCGTTCACGCTTGCCGTTGAACAGCGAAAGCATTATACATCGTGGCACAGAGACCATGATTCAGAGCTTGTGAAAGCCTTCGCTGCCTAAGACACTGGTTACGAGCGTGGCTTTAAGTGCGCGTGCGCTGACCTGTTTGTATGTGTGTGCGTTTTGTTGAGTTGCCTGCAGAGAAAACTTACATCGCACTTCCGGACCAAAGGTCGTTTATCTAACCTCTGTAGCTTACCAAAAAGAACAAAACATTGACTCATAAACCAAACTTTCACCTGTGTATGAGCAGTCAATGACTCTTTCCTAACTGTCTTGAAAGTTTTGTGGTGTTCCAGGCAAACTGCGCTGGAAGAAAGAAAACACTATTTGTGAAGTTGCGGTTTGTCTGCGTGAATTTTCACTACATTTGAAAAAAAGTTTGTTAAAGCTTTTTACCGCGGTAAGCAGTTATGAGTTTGATGGGCGGGGGGGTCTCCCTGCGAGCATGTAACTGTTGATAAAAATTACTAGAAGGAACTCGTACGTTAGTGTCTATGAAAGCGACAAGCATGGCGGTTCCGTCAGCTTGGGAATGATGGTAAAAATAACCTTTGCTGGAACGCACACGCTTCCAACATAAGTCGCCTCACGGCAAACGTTGCTTGCTCAGATATAAATTAAAACAGGCTCCCCCTGACACTTGGTTAACAGTTCATTATTGACATCAGCCAACCTAAACTGCAATATTCATCGATTGTAGGGACTCTTACGCTAATACCAACACCAACGCCTTGAAAAAGATACAGCGTAAAGGGGTAAGATAAACGTTCGCTAAATTTCTCACATCTAATTCCGCAACCAGCCGAATGCACAAAAAAAAAAAAAAAAACAACTTTCAGGCACTGCAGTTTTGAAGGAAAATTCAGTCTACAATTAATTTTATCGCTTAAAAACAATAATTTCTTTCTGAGTGCACATCTTTATCTAAATTCACTTGTAGCACGCAGGAGAAGGCATCGTCGCGTTGAATCTTTAGCGCCTTGTATCGCCAGAACCAACTTAATTTTAGAACTTTCTTTACGTGTACAGGGACAGGTTGGAGCAATTTATCTGCATTGCATTTAAGCATCATCGAACAACATTGTGGCTAAATTTGTTTTGTGTTTTTTCCTAGTTGTTATGTGTTTAGTTATATGATGTTGCTTCGCATTAGCCCAGTTTTTTCTTCGTTTTAGATCTTTATTTGCTTGATTGTTTCTTATCCTATTTATTGAAAATTTTCATTGTTCAAAGTTGTTTGAGTGATCAGTGGTGATTGCGTATATTGGAGAACCTACGACACTATTCGCGTCGCGTGCGCAATTCGATTATACAGTTATACAAGACTGTTTCAGTGTAGAATCGGCGGGCAACATTCAGGAACCTTCGATTACGGTAAGCGCATCTTGCTCCCAGTGATATCTTGATAACAGTGAAAGCCCGGTGGAAAACAGTCACCGACAAAAAGCAATACAATGTAGAGGGCGGTTCACTGTTTAAGGGGATACCTAAGTGTTGAGCATGTGCAAGTTCTTTCCTGTGGCAAGTGCACAATCGCCCGGCTATGCAACTGACGACTTGCGGTTGGTGTCGCCGGCATTGACATAGCTTCAACCGGCACGAACTGCAAGAACTGCAGTCAAGTGAGAGCCGTACATTTGAGGGTTCCCTTTAAGAGTGGACCACACGCGACAACATAATCCTAGAAATTTTGTAGTATTGAAGATTTTTCAGGTGATAACATGAAAAGTCCATGGAATTTTCTCTTCCTTTTCTTACTGTGTACTGCAATTATGGGGGTTGTTGGTTTTACGCGCTCTACGTGTACGTTCTACGGGAATCCCCGAGTTCACGCTGCTGCTGGCTATAGACTATATTGACCCTTTTCGCGGAGCAGTTTGCTCTAGAGGAACGAGATGGCGCTTTCGGCGGCGCGCCATACGTTGCCTCAGCGAATGCGCACGAATACGAAACCATTACTGCTTCTGCCGCCCTGCTACTGTGCGATCAGCTGTTGGACATGCAACTGGATGTTCGCTAATGCACGGTGGCCAATTCATACCGCAAAATCTGTAACGGTAAAGGGAAGACGTGCAGTACTTAGCTGCAAAAGTAGTGATTCGCATATTAAGGAATGGAATCAAACTGTGTCGCCGCTGATACATAAGGACCTGCCTGTGTTGTCGGCCCTTCGCGATTCACTGCTTTCCTCGAGGATAAAAAAAAAAGATAATACATCCGCCAGCGCTGTATAGCTAACCTCCAAAGAAAGGACTTCAACTCCGGAACGTCGGCACTTAAGAGGGAGTACCGCTCGTTAAAAAAGGAAGTAGCGCCACTTACCAGAATAGTAAGTTTCGGCCACGTTATCTACACACGTCCACCTCTACTCGCGCGCAAGCGTACGCCCACCCTATCGCCAACGTAACAATAATAAGTGAATGGGCGCTCATCTGAGTCAATGTGCCGAAGCATGAGTGACGGCGACTACACCGACAAGACACGAATGTTGGAAGCTGAACGTTTCGTCACGCTCCACAGAGTAAGCAAGCGACTAGCGATAATACGTCTTTGCTACAAGCTACCACAAAATGCTCAACATTTACATTCCGAGCTTTGTGCGCAGCAAGAACAAATCTATCGCAGCAGAGCACACCCGCGAGTGATTAGGCAGAAAATAAACAATCAGATTGTGGCCGCACCGATGAACTTAACTGAGTCAGCAACATGACAAGCCGCTGCTTCAAAATGTTTGCCAAATAAAGGAGCGCACTAACCCTTATTTAATTAATATGCGGGAAGTTTGGACAGCTTGTAATACATTTCTAGCCCCGCTTTTAGTACAAGCACCGTATACGCCGCTCGCGCCGTTTGGAAAAGGCGCAATGAGCTCTGAAAGCACTTACATGTCATCTAAAGCAGTGGCCAAAGCTTCGTGTCGTGCACACAGTCACCGTCTACGATATGCGTCGAAGCGGAGGTTTGCTGCGCCGCACCGGCATCACGCACTTGCGTTGTAAACACGGAGGCAACGGAGGCTGCTGAGGCAAGCAATGGACGCGTCACCACGTGATCAAACATGGCAGCGCCCACGGGAGCGCCGGGAAAAGGGTCGAATTCGGAGCCGTTCCCCGGAGCCGCCATTTTCTCGCGACGGTGGCGCCGCGGTGCGAGCATTGGCTGTGGACTGCGGACACCGCGAATCGCTGCACTGGCGGAAGCAGTAGCGGTGGCAATGAATTGTTCTTCAAGCGGACCGTGACGCTTAAAATTGGTAAGTGCATGGTCATTTCACTTCTGTTTTGCCATGACGAACTCAGTAGAACACGCGTCGGATCGAGGGCATGCTTGACTTTAGTTCTAAAGTTCGCGGTATCATGGTCGCAATGAGGGCGACGCATTTTCGTTTGCGGAAGACGTATGCATTGGCTTCCGCGTGTCGTAAAGCGAGATATTTTGTTAGATTAAGTGTTCTGGCAAGTGCCAGCCATGGTGCAAGATAATTAATGCCAATAAGCATGCTACAGCTACATGTAACGTCGCTGTGCGCTATCACCGAGCCTTTGCAGTGACATGACACTGTGTTGTGGCGAAGCTTTATAGTTGTTGACAAAAGTAAAACTCACAAGGTATAAAACTAGATTTCATTCGTACCTCGACAAACTCATCCAAGCAGGGCAGCGGTTTTCAAAATGCGTTTCACATCGTGTGAGGTTACTGAGTGAAGGATGCGATGAAAGCAACAATATTGCCGCGAAGCACTGTTTTTCTTTTGAACCGCCTTTGAAAGCTTCTCTAAAGCCCGTTTCACATGGTGCGATGTTGCAGTGCGTTTTTCGCAGCTGCGATTTCCGCAGATGCGAAATTCGCAATCTCGTTTCACATGAATCTACGGCAGCTGCGTTTTTCGCATACTCGTTAAGCATTCTGATTGGCGATGACGTATGAGCGAGCCGCCTCCTATTGGTCGTCTGTTTCCACCGCCACCGCATCTGCGTTTTTCGCAGATAAGTTCAGCACGCCGCACATCGAAAAAACGCACGCACGAAGGGTCCAGCGGCCTATTTTCCGCAGCTGCGAATTCGCACGTGCGAATTCGCAGACAAAATCGCACCATGTGAAACGGGCTTTATAGCGTCGTTGGCTACGCGATACGTGACCAAAGCGCGCTTGCTTGAACACTCTAATAATAATAATAATAATAAAAAAAACATACTTGGGGAGCCCTGCTGACACGCAACAATAATCATTATCTGCTTTCCTAGCGTTTCATTTCTTGAACACTCATCGCTCGGCGCCGCCGCGTTGGCGCAGTCGTTACGGTGTTCGGCTGCTGACGCGAATGACGCTGATTCGATCCCGGCCGCGGCAGTCAACGGAGGCGGAATGCTAGAAGCCGGTGTAATGTGCGATGTCAGTGCACGTTAAGGAACCACTGCTGGTCGAAATTTCCGGAACCGTCCACTACGGCGTGCATCATAATCACATCGTGGTTTTGGCACGTAAAACCCCAGCAGTTTTTAAGACGAAACCTTTGTGCGTCTCATGCTGAGGTGTCCTTTAGAGTTGGCAATGGCCTTGTCGAAAACCCGGCGTCGCCGCGGATGGCAAAAAAAAAAAAAAAATGTCACGTGGCCCTATGCATATACCCGATCACGTGGGGCGCATACCTCGCTCCATACCCAAGTCCGGGATATGCAGGTATGCGCCATATAGAGGGTGTAGCGGCAGAGGAGAGGTTCCCTGGTCGAGCGCTTTCTTTTTTTTTAATTTTTTTATTGTGCGCTCACGAGCCGCGCTGCCTCCCGGATCGCCTTCTTTCTCCTTTTCTCGTGCCATGCATGGCTTTTCCGCCACTGCTTTTCCCGCGCAGACTCAACATCGGGTTTTACATGTAGCTAAAGACTATCATTTGATAATGTATAATCTAATGTGCAACTTAATGTGTAACTCAATGCATGACAAAATTTGCACCAGGCTTCCGCCTTCAAATGTTACGAAGAGTGTAACGCCGAGCGGGATTTTTAAATATTCGCGCTTGCCACATTCCTATCATGAATGCCGACGACGGCCCAATGCCGCCCTGACGAGTAGCTTTTGTACATCGTTGCTACTCACTCAAACCGTGAGTAGCAACTACACAAACAAGCGCCGCGCACAAATAAACAGACGCTTGTCCGCCGATTCCCGCAGTTAGTACCGCAGTATACGCCAGAAGGTGGCGCCTGGTGTCGAGAGTACTGACCCTTTTCGCGGCGATCCCGTGGGCGCTGCCATGTTTGATCACGTGCTGACGCATCCATTGCTTGCCTCAACTGCATTCGTTGCCTCCTTGTTTACAATGGAAGTGTATGACGCCGGCGCGGCTTAGAAAACCTCTTTTTTCGGATATATCGTAGACGGGGACTAGGTGGACGACACGAAGCTTTGATCACAGCTTCAGAGAACATGCAAAAGCGCTTTCGGAGCTGATTAAGCTATGTCCAAACGGCGCAAGCAGCGTATATGGTGCTTGTTCTAAAAGCGGGGCTAAATATGTATTCCAAGCTATCCAAACGTTCCGCTCATGAATTGAATCAGGATTAGTGTGTTTTGCTCTTTGTACTTTATTTGGCAAATAGTTTGAAGCAGCGGCTTGTCAGTTTCTGACTCGGTGAATTTCCTCGGTGCGACCACTATCTGATTATTTTCTGCCTAATCGCTCGCGGCTGTGCTCAGTTCCGATAGATTTGTTCTTGCTGCGCACATAGGCTTGAAACGTAGCTGTTTTGTACACTGTAATACCTTGTAGCAAATATATATTACAGCTACTAACTAGCTTACTCTTGTGGGCCGTCACGAAACATTCAGCTTCGACCATTCGTGCGCCATCGATGTAGTCCGTCATTTGTTGTGCGTATACAGTGTGCACATATTCAAGTGTGCGCTCACTCACTTATTCTTGATACGTCGGCGATAGAGTGGGCGTAAGTTTTCCTGCCATTTGAGACAGATGTGTATAGATAACGTGCGCGAAACTTACTATGACACGAAGCGACGCTACTCCCTTTGTTATTGTTTAACGAGTGGTACTTACGTCTTGCCGACGTTCTGGGGATGAAGCCCTTTCTTTGAAGGTTAGCGATACAAAGCTGGCGGATGAGCAAATTTCTGTATCCTCGAGGAAAGCCGTACGTACATCACGAAGTGCCGGTAACACGTTCGGACAGTTGCAGCAGCGGTCCGCGAACTTGGCCACGCAGATTCATTCTATTCCTTAACATGCCAGTCACTATTTTTGCAGCCAACGATTGCGCACGTCTTCAATCCACATGATTCAATCTAGCATGATTGGAGCACAGTGTGTTAGCGAAAACTCAGTTGCATTTCCGACAGCTGATCGCACAGAAGCAAGGTAGAAGCGGTAATGGTTTCGTATTCGTGCGCGGTCGCTGAGGAGGGGTATGGCACGCTGCCGTGAGCGCCATCTCGTTTCTCTAAAACAAACTGCTCCGCGAAAAAGGGTGAATAGGAGCGCGCCTACAGCCTGCTTGCGAGGGTACAATAATCTGGTCTTACGCATTGACGTCATCAAGGCCACCATATTCTTGTATGCAGCCAGCACGGTGAAAAACTGCGCTATGTCTGGATTGCCTTATCTTAGCGGCGCAGTGCACGGAAGCTGGTACAAGAAATGGCGTAGGTGACATCACGTGAATACTGCGTTTGTTCGCTGTGCGCTTCACGCGTGCGCGAGAACGGCGACGTTGTCTCCGCTGGTGGGGAATTAATTTTTTTATTCGGAAAGAAGGTCACGTGGGCTCTCGCTGAAGTCTGTAGGCGTTTCGCGGCGTACAGCTACAGCGGAAAAAAGATTTGCACAAGCGACCAATCACCCGAGCAGATAAATTGCGCTACGCGACTGCTGTTCCCTAGCTCGTCTAAAACGAGAGTGCCAGGCACTCACTCTTCGAGACATGAATCATCTGGCACTTTAGATAGCAGTGTGCAAGGGAACAAGAGCGCCGCGTACCGCAATTTCCCTGCTCCGGTCATCCGTCACTTGTGCTAATCTTTTTCCGCTGCAGCTCTACGTTGGTTTAATACTTTGCAGACTACGATTGTGACCACTCGATCTGTGCATCGCGGTTGTCCGTTCACAATGCTAGACCCTGGTGAGATGTGCTATAGACGTGCTATAGTCTTTTCATGTAAATCTACTTGATGCAAATAAAGTTCAAAGTTCTTAAACATTGCCTCCATTTCGCAGTGCAGACCACCTTTTTGTGATCGGTGTGTTTGTGTAATAGTAATGAACGGTGACGTACATAATTTCTCAATAATTACGCGAAGCTTCAGAAAGTCTGCGAAGGGCGTGAGGGAATACTAGGACCGGACTACCCCTTATGCAAATTGAACTCTACAGAACAAACGATAGAATTGACATAGCATTACCGGTGTATGCAGTTTATTTAGCCGATACTGGCGCTTGGCTTTTGGCGTCATAGGCAGGAGGTGGTACATAACTCAAACAGCATGCGCATATTGCACTACAGCGGAAGGCGCGCTTTTAGAACGTTTTCAGCAAGATGAACAATTTGCCGTTATGAAGGTATTATTGCATAAGGAACAGCAACGAAGAACAAGAACAAGCAAAAGTAATATTCATGCCCGAGCGCGCCTCGGCAAAGCAATGAAGTTAAAGAAAAACTGATATTTGTGAAGAAAATCGTGTATATCGGCGTAAGACATACACGCATGCTACCCATGTTCGCGTTGACCCTCTGTCCACGGCTCCCTCCGAACTTTATTTGAAGTTACGAGTCCCAACAAACGGAGATGGCGACAGCCAGTGTTTCAAGGTTTCGTACACGTGCAACGACACTTCCCTTTGAACTCGTATGGGTCGACGGAGCCTGAAATTGAAAACAGAGGTATTCATTTGAGTAAGGCAGCGCTTATGAAAAGAAAAAAAAAAGCACCTGAAGTAGATATGCGTGGAGGACCGAGCTCACATTTTGTTTGATCACTGTTCACACATGCATGTATATTTCTCACCACCTCCTCGTAGACACAGTGCAGGGGAGCGCTGTTCACGCCGTGTCAACAGCAAAAAGGTTGGTATAATAACGCGCTAACCGTGTATTAAGGCGAATGTCGATAATACGAATACATCATTTGCCATCTCTGCTTCAATCAGTATGGCAGTACGCTAATCGGATTGAACAATAATGACGAACGCTGGGTGTATCCGTCATTTTTTTACCGGCTGCTTGTCTTGAAGATCACTCAGAAGTTACGCCAATGACTCTCACTGAGAGCTCATAAAAATATACTCATGCACCGTGAATACTTTACAATAGCGAAAAGAAAGCACTACATTAATTTTGTTTCCGAAAACACTATTCTTACCATTTTCATCCAAAATACTCACCAGTATTGATTCGCCGGGCATAGACACCTACCCTACCAACCGATGCTATTCAGCACCACATTGAGAACAGTCCGAGCGAAACGATGCATCAGGTATGTGGCCAATACAGGAACATACATCATATTGAGGATGCCGCGAAGCACTCTCTTCTCCACATATCTTAAATTTCGCAAACATTCCATCCTGCCTGCCTTACACATGGGAGAGCTGGAGCACTCCGTATATCAAGAGTTGCGCTGTAGACTGTCGGCACTGCTACTGGTCCACCTAAAGTGCGTTAACTGGTCCAGACGACTGGACTGAGAGCCACGAACCAGGACTCATCTGGAACATCCTTATAGATGATTCGGAATGTGTCATTTAGAAATAAAGCTTTCCTGTCCTTTTAAAACAAATTATTTGCATTGCAATACACCTAAATTGTAAATATTATATACACGCATAAGAATTAATGGGAACTACGAAACTGAACACTCGCTTCCGGTGATGTTTTCTGAAAAAGTTTGAGCCTATGGTTAAGCGGCCAATTATATCCCTTGTGCGCGGTGCAAGGGTACGATCCTTTAGTACACGATCCGTTACATCACAAGTAATAATGCTTATGGTAGCCAGCCATTCCAGGTTTCGCTGGCTGTCTCACACTTTGTCCAAGTGTCTCGAGTTACCCTCATTGGGACAGCAAGTATTCTTGTACTCAAAGTTGGACCTTTCCTCACAGTGGCAGCGTGTTGCTGCAACAACGTGTTACTTGCAACCGCAATAAGGTAGACGCTTGGTCCGGTTGTCTCAGCATAGTTCAGATATTGTGGGGCCCGATGTAGTGAATTAGAGGCTTTGGCGTTGCGCTGCTGTGCACGAGGTCACGGGATCAAATCCCGGCCGCGCAGGCCGCATTTCGATGGAGGCAAATTGTAAGAACGCCGGTGTACCGTGCATTGGGTGGACGTTAAAAAAAACATCAGGTGGTCAAAATGAATCCGGAGTCTCCCACTACGGCGTGCCTCATAATCAGATCGTGGTTATCGCGAACCCCCATTTTTTTCTTTTTAGGATCAGCGCTTTAACGAAGCGCACGGAACGAAGACACACAAGTTGCGCTGTGTGCGATTTTTGTCGAAGCGTAGCTTAAAATGAATACACACGAATCAAAGACATGCCGTCATTCGCGTCTCGACAATTTCTAAGGGGAGGTTATTGATCTATTGATGGCACTGGACGTCCAATTGAGAGTTAGGAGGCTCCGGAACGATTGTGACCACTTATGTTTTATTAACCTGCACCTAAGTGAAAGCAGCAGCAGGTATTTGCACTCCGGCCCCTTGGAAGTTGGGTTGAGGCGCTTGGTTAAACCTCGTATCGAATGGCACTGACCTTCGAAGAGCACTTGACAGACGACGTCCCTGCTACCGTCAGCGCGCTTTCCGTTGGCACAGTTGATCCTGACGCCCGTGTCGTACTCGCAGAGGTAGTAGAATGACGTCACGTTCGCCACGGCGTGCCAGTGGATGAACGAGTGGCCCGGTTGCAGCATCCGCGAACTGCAGTCCGCGTTGGCCTCTTGCTGCAATTGTTCGAGGGTCGCAGCTCCCGCTGCTGATGCACGAATGCGGCAGGCCACGCCGACGGCACCGCAAGGCATGCGCAGTATACCGCCAGTTTTATTGGACGGTAATTGATATCGAAGTCTTATTAATCAATGGCTTCAAAAATACATTCATCAAAAAATTTAGGGCGTCTATCACAGGCCATGTTCCAGGTCGTGCAGTGCTTGTCGGCACTCTCTTTATAACTAAGCCAGACTCGCAAGAAAACAAAAAACAAAAACAAACAAAAGCAACTTTGTAACCAGAGATAATCCTGAACGTATATGAATGAAGCTTGTTGCATTTAGGAGAGAAAGCTGAATTCTATACCGGCTGCAAGAATCAGAATTTTGATTAGGAGCCTCATAGTTTATTAAAGAAAGTGTTGAAAATTGGAAAGCTTGAAGAAAATTGCAGCACAAAGCAGACAAATGTATAACTCTGCGCCGAAGACTGATGTCGAAATTTTGTAAACTGCATTTGCTTGAGCATTTGGAGTGGGCAAATTTGATGTATGAGTTCACAGCTTATGGGAAATTATTTCAATGTTTACGAGGGTTTTGCAAAAGTCCTATCCGAAAGTTAGAGGCATACTTTGAAGTGGTGCATAATGAATCAATTTCGTACGCTTTAAATGTCTCAGCAGGTGCAGTTTTACATAACTGTTATGTCGTTCTCATTTCAATTGCTGGTTTACAGTCATAGACTTGATGCATACGTTTTGATTTCTAAATGTCGGCAATTTTTTCAAAATATTGATATTCTAAAAAAAATCTGCTCCTACAGTGGGTAGATTTTAATCTTTCCTTTTAAGTGCAGAAACCTCGTGGAATTGTGCGCTGTGGATGCCGGGCAAAAAGGTTTCTCCGTTCTCATGAATAGATAGGAGCTCCAGAGGTAAAGCTTTCCCTTAGGGGTGGCACCAAGGTTCTATTTCGGCTGCAAAGGGGATATGCACAATTCTGCGTGTGTTCTTCCCCGCACACCTTCTCTCACCTAACCAAGATGGTGGACGTCACGCTAGAACCGTAAATAAGGAGTCAACGTGCTGGTTTGGTGGCACCATTCCTGACGCCCTGCGTCCCCGCACCATCCAAGCTTTCAAAAAACGCCGTCTCACCCTTTAACCGTGCTACTTCGCGGGAACGCAGCCATCTTGGTGAGGGCAGTTTAGACGTTTGGGGAAGCCTGCTTACGAAATTTCGCATATCGTCTATTGTATTATGCTTATGCCTGCGCTGTCCGCTGCAGGCGCGAAGGTTGTGCGCACAAACGTCAGTGTTCTTGCTTTGTACGTATATGCACACCACAGTGTGGTGCATAGCATAAAGTTTCATACAATTACTAGAAGGAACTTTGGCGCTTGTATCTACGCGAGCTGCAAACAGCGCAATTCAGCCTGCAAGGGAATGGATGGTTAGTACATGGATTTGTCTAAACTTCGTCATTCTGGCTTTAAATGGCTTCGTGGCTTTGCAAAGTGATCATTTTTAAGAAAGTACCGCGTTGTAAATGATTAAGTAAACATTATTAAAATTGTCCGACCTCTAGCACAGACGCCCGATAATGAAACCGTTACGCCACAGACGTGTGGACAAGCGGAACCACTGCATTAGCAGCGATTGTGCATGCTTGCAGAGTCTTATTACATGTTGCATTACAAAAAAGTGTAACCTGCTTTGAAATTTAGGCCAATTTAGGCCCAGATGAAGTGTGATAAACGAAGCCACAAGAACGTCCGAATCCCCAAGCGCGAAGATTAGCCAAATCCTTGTACTACGTACCCATCATTCCTATGGTGGCTGAACGCCCGCAATTCCCTCTAGTAATTGTAGGAAACTCTATGGTGCATAAAAGTCTGAGCGGACAGTAAATTTGAAGCCACGAACGCCAACGATTTTCCGTCGAATGCATCTCGATCGTGCGTCATCGATGCCCGTCGCTTCCAACGGCGCTGGCGACATTCCTCATCACGTCAGCGTTGTGAGATGCCTGGCTGAGATGCCAGGGGGCTGTTACTCTGCTGCAGAGCAGCAGTTGCCTCGCATGCTGCTTCACCCCGCATTTGGTTAGAACACCGGCCTATGGACTCGAGCGCGTCGTTAAACATTACCATCGCTGTTAATGCTTCGCCCTTTGGGCAATACTGCGAATTTTTGCGAGAGGATGATCTTCATAAAACCGTTGACTATCTTAATATTCGGCCCTTCATTTTAGAGATCTGAAGAATGGACTTTAAGAATATTTGAAACGAACTCTTGTTTTAGCAAACCAGGCAATTTGTGCTCTTCACAGCGTATATATCTGCTCCCCATCTGTCACAGCTCGAAAAACGCCGAATTTCTGAGATGTCGATTAGATCAGACCGTAACGGTTTTGAAAAGGAAAATATATGCCGATAACTTATTATAAGGAACACGTGCATTTGATGATTTACTGTCTGCTAGTAGCGCTCGGGAACTTTAATCGGCGACGGGACGTCCAGGATACATTTTTTACCGTTTCAGGCCACAGGGACGTGACATTTATAGGTTTCGGTCGATTCGGTGAGCCGAGGGGCTGCTATTCGACGCTGTTACGCACGCAAGAGGAGTCCGGAACTGCCATTTCCTGTTTCCCAGCGTCACGCAACCCGCTCATCGGCTGCGAATCGCTGAGCACGTCAGAAGCAACCTACTTATTTTTTTCTCCCCGTTTTGGCATACAGCGTTGCCGCCTCCCCAACTGTCTTTCCTCGAATGCAATCATCAACTCCAGGTCTCCTTTCTAAGCACTTACTTTTACCTCTCCATTTTCAGTACCTTCTCTCTTCCTTGACACAATATAGAAGAAAGATATAGAAGGGCCATCTAAAAAAGGTCACGCGGAGAGACCGTAGCTGCTGCGCATGACACTGTGCACATCGTTAGGCAATGCCTACTGTATAGCTCGGTCTCACGCCTTGCAGCATGACGACGTCTACAAAGACGCCACGACTATTCGCTAAAATGACGACCACGATGACAGCACAGCGAAGAAGACACCGTCGGCGAGGCCTCGGTTTTTACACGTTACTGGCCCGCTATTGAATCTTGCATGGGCGCAGATGGAGTGTTGCAGCAACTTTTTATTTCGATCGTGATGAACTGGAGAATGCTATAAGCGTCACAAAGGCGGCTCAAAGTACTCTGAACAACTGTCGCTTAAAAAAAAAAGAGAAGAGACTTCGCACGGGCACTCATTCTGGTCGCAGAGACATTAGCACGGGCACTCACTCTGGTCTCAAAAAAAAATTCACTTGACTAATATCTCATTGAAATAACCTGAAAGTAATTAAGTTTGTCATTAAGAAGCCACCGCGAGCAAACTCGCCCAGCCTGTGTTTCAGTTGTGTGTGGAGCACTCAACACCCGTACTTAGGCTATTATATCAAAAATATCTTATCGACCTGCTGATGCCTTTTTTGTTGTTTTGAATGACGCTTGTTCTGCGTTTTTGTAACCATAGTCACTCCTTACCCAATGCTTTCCTAATGTCCTGTAAGATATTCCTAGATAATTCAAACAAAAATATCTTCCTGCTCTATTCTTGTCTGATTTGAACTTTTTAAATTTTTTTCAACTACTAGAATAGTTAAAGGGAAAATGAGACATCCACCCAAATGCAGCAATTGGGTGGATGTCTCATTTTCCCTTTAATTACTTCTCTCCACCTAGCGGGTTTCCGCTGAACTATTACGTCAAACTACTAGAATAGTATACAGAACCTGTTTGATGAAATATTGTTTTTGCGCATCGAATTTTTGCGAATGTCGTATTGTATTGCTCCCCACACTAAATCCCCGTATATATCTTGCAGTGTAGGGGCCAGGTCCCCTCTACTCTTATAAACAGCTTTTTCCTTTTCTGGTTACCTGCAGCACCGATTTTGTTGCTATTTGCCAAATAAAGTTCATATTGAAACAAACTTTTCCACAAACATGCTGAGGTTGTGAGTTCGTCTCCTACCGGCAGCAAGATGTTTTTCGCCCGCTTTCATTCCCCTTTAGCTTATTGTTTGTACACTTCAAGGAGCCTCCTCGCGCATGGACTATATTCTGCGATTCCAACCCAGCTCTGTGTCCTCAGGCGGGGCCCGTATTATTCAATGGCTATAGAAATCGTAGAGCTTCTCGACCATGCAAATAGAAATGGCCATATTATCACCTTTCAGCGGATACCTTCACACTGTGGTGTGATAGGGAACGAACCGGCAGACGCTGAAGCGAAAGCTGCTTTAAATAATGCGACTGAAGTATGCATTCTATTCTCACGAACAGTCACAAATGCCCTACTTCGTTGCGTAATACGCAATTGTACGTTGGAGCACTGGACCCAACCATATCGTCAACACAAGCGAGTGCATAAATGGGGCCCAGAAATGAAATACCACATTTCTCACAAGCTCAAAAGAAGCCAAACAAGCATGGTGCACCGGATTCGCCTTGGTGTCGCATTCACGAATCGTTATAGACATATGATTGGTTGCAGTCACACTAGCCCCAATTTTGAATGCTGCCAGTACCAGAAACACTTCATCATATATTTTGCGTTTGTCCCGCGTACGCGCAAGAACGACAGAAACTGGTTTATTCAATTGCAAAAATCGATAAGCCCCTATCAGACGAATTTCTTTTAGGTCCTTGGCCCAATGCAAACAGCGCAGCCCTGATAATCAATGCCGCTATATTCTTTCTACAAGCTACTGGGCTGGACGCACGGCTTTAGAGATGCCACAACGTTGTAAACTTGTGTATACACACCTCCTCCTCTCATCATCATCATCATCATCATCATCATCATCATTCATTAACCCTTTTCCTCCGCGTCCCTTTTCCCCAGTGTAGAGTAGCAGGCCAGAGCAAATTACAGCTCAGGCCGACCTCTCTGCCTTTCTGTAAATAAATTTTTCTCTCCCTTTTTTTCATTGGTTTCATCATCTGTTGGCTTGATACCGGCTGTGGTTAACGAAAATTAAACCTGTTAGTTCCCATTCTTCTCGTACATCCCACGTTTTAAACTGCGTAATAATTTTATCCCTTAAAAAATAAAAAAAAAAAACCTGGGCAGCTTGCACTAAAGCCCCTCCATCCACGCGCGACCGCCGCTTTTGCTAAGTAGCGCCAACCTTTCATGTGTGCCGCTATTCCCTGATTCGTCGCTCAAACCAGTTCCGCTTCCGCAGTTTCCGCTTCCGGGGTTTCCGTTTCCGGGTTTTCTACTTCCGGGATTTCCGGCTCCTGAATTTTCGCTTGTTGCACGCTCGCACCTCTACGCAGCAGTGACGTCGCTTCCGTTAGAAACGGAAGCTGGGACTACGTAAGTTCCGCTTGACGCCGGAAACTGAGGGGGTGAGCGAGGGAGGAGCGTGGATGAGGAGGGTAGGTTGGCGGTACTTAACGTGGTCGGCGAAAACACGTATGGAGGGGTTTTAGCTTGCACTAGTGGTGCAAGCTGGAGTAAACAGCAGAGCTGGTGATCGACCTAGCTTCTTCCAGGTTTTACTAGGCTTGGCTAAGTTTTGCTAGGAAATGCTAAGTGCTGCTAGCACGGTATTCCGAATTGGCTCGCCGCCGACGCGCAGATTATCGCTTGGCCACGCGATGCGCTTCAAGATGAGCGGCTTCTTCGGGCATCCGGATGTTCTTTGGTCGTCCCATGTCAAGGCTACATGTACTCGCCACAGAGTCAACGAAAGTTCGGCCGCCGTCACGGCGGCTCCGAGCTTTATCTCCCCGGTGACGTCACGGCCAAGCTGCGCCTCCATACTTGTCGGGGCATGGCTGGTCGAAACCTGCCGAGCCGCCGCCAGAGGCGCCTGCTGCAGTCACGGACACCGCGCGCGTTCGGCGCGAACGCGGGGAAACGGGGTAACGCGGACGGCGTCAGCAGCAGCTCTGCGCGTTGCCTCGTTGGTGCTGCTACAATTTCTCTATCTCGCTCTAATTTTATCTTTCCCTCTCCCGAGCATTGCGCGCGCCACGCGCATGCCCTCCTTCCCCCTCCTTATCGTCCCATGTCAAGGCAAGATGTGCACGGCACGGAGAGGAGGCGAAGCGCACGCCGCTCCGCGAGGTGGTTGCTAGGCAACGAGCGGTGACGTCATCGTTTAACGAGGTTTTTAGGGGCGAAGCTCCTTAGGGCGTGGGTCTGTCCTTCCTCCGATGTAGTATGTAGCCACCTGTAGTTTTATGAAGTGTTCACTAGATGGTGTAAGTGTCGATCTTTCTATATATAAGTGTATATAATGTCACTAGATGGCGCTAGTTTTTCGTATAGTTGATGAGAAAACCTGCAATGTAGTGCGACGGGTTACCGCTAGGGTTGTTATAATAAAAGGTGCTCGCTCTTGGCGCGCTTTCTCTTTCGCTCGGAGTCGCCGGATGGAAGACAAGGCTGCGGAGCGGAGAGCACGGAAGGCGGCGGCGGCGGCGCACGCTCGCAGGCGGAATCCCGCGGTGAGAGCCCGCGCGAGGCCGCGGCTTCACGGCAGCGCGGCGGTGGCGCGAAGACTCAGGCGTTCGCGAACGCGAAGCAGCGGCGCTACGGCGGCGGCGCGAAGACCCATGGTCTTCTATATACACGCACTATATACACACTGTATATACTATATACACGCACATGGTCTACGAGGCCAGACGAAGCGTGTGTCTCCTTAGACTATAAGAAACTCACGACAATTAGGGGGACTTGCATAGATCTTGTCTTCTCTAACTTCCCATTGAGACCTATAGAAGAACCGTTATCCCTTCATTTCACGGACCACAAAGCCGTGGTAATGAAGGGACTCCGCAAACCAAGCATCTAAGAAGAAGCGTCTAAGAAAATAAAACGTATTGTATATATACACACACAGTTTCTCACGTGTTTACTTGATCATATACTGGGCGAATTACTCGGAGTATTCACGGTTTACCGATGATCCCTCCGGAGCTTCGCCCCATCATCATCATTCACCTCGTGGATATGCTGTGATTTTTTTGTACACGCTCCACGGACTGACGGTCGGCTTAAACATCCGCTGTTAAAATCCACCGACGATTACGACACTCTCTAATGCGAAATTTTAGCGCAGCTGTGTGCGTTTTTTTTCACTTCGTGATATATTGGCCGACGCGCACAATCTATCTTGTGCGGCACGTTGCAAACTGAGCGAAGTGTGGCGCGACTGCCCCGCTAATCGGGAGATCGCGAGAAACGGCGCGTGGGTGACACGTGGGCGCGATTCACAGCAGCCGCCGCAGACAGACCTCCGCTCATGCAGCGCTTTGTATCCATACAGACGACGCGCGCTACTCTGGCGCCATCTCGTAGCCATCGTCGCCGCAAAGCCCTTATTGCGTGGCCCCACACTGTTCGTCTCACGCTTTCGCTTACCCTCCTCCTCCGCTTTCCGCCCTCATGGTTCCGCTGCACACTCCTCCTCCACTTTCCTCCACGCGCTCGCTTCGCTATCGCCGTCTTTCATCTCCCGCTGCGCTCCGAGTTCGCTTTCATCTCTCGCTATGCTCGTTCACTTGGTTACCAGGTACAACGGCGACACTCTCAGCAGGGACGGGCGCCTGAGAGCTGCGCTCTAAAACAGATGCAGAACTGTTTTCAAGGACATTCTATCTTAAACAGAGGTTTTACAGACTCATTGAATGGATCTTTCAAATCTGGTGCTAGTCTTGGGATACCTACTAAGCATTAACGCTTAACCTTGAAGCGCTAACGCTTACGAGCGTTATTTGATTTTAGGAACTACTTAAAATCTTAGAGCTCGTCGTGTACTGGGCGCCACAGTGTTCCACGGGCAAAAGCGACTGCTGAATGTGTTTTGCCTCTTCCCTCTGTCGTCATCGTCGTCCATCTTGTTTATCTTTGTTGCCCTCTTCCCTTGTGGAACCGCATCGAGATTATTCCTGAAAATATTGTGTCGCCTGTGAAACTCAAGGTTTTCTAATAATTCTCTTCAATATATAACGAAGGAATGGAACGAGCTGCCATAACTTGTCAGCATACCTGAGGATGATGCCCCACCGATCATCGTCCCAGAAGGCAGTGAAGGCGCTTTTGAGAACGACTGTATTTTGCGAGCGCCTTTGACTATGTAGTGCTGTTCGCACCGTGCGTACATTCACCGCATTCCTTTCTCTCTCCCTTCTTTATGTTTCCCTTTTATCAGTGTAGGGTAGCCAACCGGATACGCTTCTGGTTAACATCCCTGTCTTCTCTCTTTCATTTCTGTCTCTCTTCTAGCCAATTTTGTTTTCACCAAGAAACGCTGCTGCTATCGTAATGAATTTGAGGAGTCACATTGCATTCTGTATAAAAATGTTTCGAGGTTATACGGTTTTACGCTGGAGTAGCTCTCGACAATTATGCATTTAGCGCATCATTGCGTTCTGTATTAAAATTATGCTCCATATGTTCTTTTAGTATGGCCTGCCTTTATCACCCCGTTTCTATAGCTTGCAAATAATTTTTATACGCTAAGCTATCGCTATCATAGCGTCCACTTTATACGTTACGAATGACAGCGAGCTTGTCAACCCTCACTGATTATTAATTTGCTTTCAGTTCTTTTTTGTTGTTATACAGTAGCTGCTGTGAAGAGATTGAGGTAAAGAGTAGCTGGACTATTCTATTTCACTATGTTAAGCAGCAAGAAAACAAAGGAATAATTAATAATGCTAAACAAATAAACGAATGCAAAGCGAAATGAAACCAATAAGGATAATATCACTACAGATAGTTCACTGACGTCTGTCCATGTTGCTACCCGAATGAGATATACACTTGTAATCCGTGGGCAATATCAGAGCGGCGTACTTATTCAGCTTCCTTGTTTAGGTCGTTCCTTTTCAGAGCTGCTTAGGTTGTGTAGGAGATTGCTGAATTCGCTGAGCTACCTAGAACGTGGGCAATTGCTAATACATAAGCTATGAGGCATTGCCCAATGGGCCGCACCAACATTGCTTCCAAACAAGAACAAACAAACAAACAAGGAAATTAAATAAGACCGCGGAAAAACAGTGAGAATTGCCCAGATTAGCGGCGCACTGAGATGTACCCGGA
Organism: Dermacentor silvarum; assembly: GCF_013339745.2. NCBI lineage: Eukaryota > Metazoa > Arthropoda > Arachnida > Ixodida > Ixodidae > Dermacentor > Dermacentor silvarum. The sequence continues at coordinate 11,869,665 of NC_051163.1, forward strand.
TAACGGTGGCTTAGCTAACGCAAGCCGTGTCCACATATTCTTACCGATTTCCGCGGTCCTTTGCGAACCTTGCTAATCCTGATTCGCGGTCGCGAAGATTATGGCGAGGCCTCGCAGATTATCTTGAAGTTCATGTGATTCGGGAAGAAAGAAGGAAATTCTTCCGGTAAAACATCGCCAGCGTTGTAGGTCGTGGCGTGCACGTGTGGCGAATGGGGTAATAGGGCAAAAGGTGCTTTGGGAATGTGCATTGGAGCTTACAAACCAGTCTAAAGTTACCGTTATTTAAGCTAAGCCTTCCAAGTTATGGCATTTATCAAGCGTCACATCTGTTGGGCCTTTCGCAACTATAGAACAACCCGGAGTAGACCGGAGGCTTGTGCTGTGCGATTGCAGTGGACACATGTGCTTTAATGAGTGTCACAATAAAATGTTAATGCGAACTCTTCGACTGTTACTTATCGCGCGGCATGGTAGCTGTGCACCTATGGCGTTACACTGCTCCGCATGAGGTCGAGGGTTCAATTCCCGACCGTGGCGCAACATTGCAAATTCTGAAAGAGTCGAAATGCACGAGTGCCCATTTCCTACTACACGCTGGAACGCAGGAAAGCCAGGTAGTCAAAAGGAACAGCTGCACATTTCCTATGACTATATAGTCCAAAGAAAGCACCAGGAATGCGGGAGATGGAAATTCAAGACGATGAACAACACGAGGACAAGGAAGAGCAGGAGCCAACGTTTCGACAAGTGGACTTGTCTTTTTCAATGGTCGAAAGTACTTTACATCCAATTAGCAACTTGCGCAAGTGTGCTTTCGAGACATTCGCTATAAGAAGGGGTTAATTGTATTCTGTCCTCACTTTAATTTCGTCGCGGCTAGCTATCGATGGACTTAAGAACGGCTTGGTGCTGTGTATGGCTTCAAAGTTTGCAATCGCAAATGCAGCAGGCTTACTTTCATTTTCAAGGCACTTTTGGAGAATTACAGTGTATCGACTGAAATGAACATGCCGATTCAGCTGTGTGTTAATGATGGAACTATCGGCTGCAACCTTGCACTAGAAACTGACAGAAAATCACGACAAAAAATTATTTGCGTTGGTTAATTATACCTAGCAGCAGCCTATATTTAAATAGCCGACGAGATGATAATATTAAGCGGAGGCAGGACATGTCACTATATGTTGCTGGGATAGCTGATTCATACTTGTAATCGGACGCGAAACAAAGTGAAGACCAGGACAGAAAAGAATGTTCCTCTTTGACGCTCTTTCCTGTCCTAGTATTATTTTACATTGCGTCTTGTTACACCACAAAATGCAGAACAGTGCAGGATATGTAATGTCATAATTTGCTTAGTGTTTCTGAAGACTTACTAACTCACATACGCTTAAAAACATTTATAGATGTACGTTCTTTTTATGATGCTTTCCGTCTCGTCCCACTGTGTGCTGGCGATGTACTACGGCTTTTGAGTTGAGGCTAATATAAACTAGTGCAATACGCGCTCGTGCGGTATTGGGTTACAAGGTGTCCCATTACATAACAATTAAGCTGCATGACATGATTTATGGCCTTTACTGTAGCGCCCACCCTACACCATAAACCTCTCAGTGAGCATTGAAGGCGGCGACATCATGATCGTTCAGACGTACCTTGGTCGACAGGCTTCAATACGAAAATGGAGAGTAGAGCAGCAATTTCAATTGTAGTTCTCATAGTGCTTTTCATCGCACTCTAATTAGGCTTATGTTTCGCGATATAATTTTGATAGCAAGGAAAAAAAAACTTTCAGAAGCTGTTCACCTCGTGAATAATATGTATATAGCTGTATATATGAGCAGCAAGTTGCGCCATTTGGCGCGGCTGCTGATGCTGATCAGCTAGGGCTCTGGTGAGCTTTACAATTCTTATTTCAGCCTGGATGTGGAAATAAACGTCATTTCCTCAACTATTGATTGAACGTTGAAAGGTGCGGTTTAGCCGCTCTCTTACGAAAATGGAAGTCCAGGTGTTCAATGGAAATGAAAGACACGATGCAGGTTTCTGCGATAGGTTGAGTGCCTTTGAGCCAATCTATAGCGTCGTGAAATAAAAACGTGGAAGACAACGAGGTTCAGTTTCCAAACTCGCGATGTTTCATATAGCGTTCTTTTCGAGCACGCATAGAAAATGCAGGACGTTTCTCTATCGTACGTATCATAGCTCTGCTCCTCGTAACACCTGTGCTTGTATGCTGCAGCTGTAAGCTTTGGGGATATCACAAATAACTATTTCACGTGCTCTGCCACCGTTTGAGTGCAGCCCAGCAAACTTCAGCAAGTTTCTCCTTCCACTGAGCTTGCGGCTACAGTGTTTGCATGATTTCAATCGTCATCATTTGCACCGACTCTTTCTATGAAGCGGCTCCAGTTACTTGGTCTCTCTCAATGTGAATCAGTATTAAGCTGTCGCTTGTGCATGGATGCTGAGTTCACCAACGCATAATCTTTATTGATTCATACGGCTGGTAGCGCTGATTGCAACGCGAACTGTTACGAAGAAACTGTACAAAAAAATTGCTTCTTGTGTTACCATTACCCTTCAGTTGGCAACGAAATGGTTGTTGTCCGCACCACCTTAAGCCGGACAGATGCAAGACCTTTCCCGGAGAGCTAAGTATTGGAACACTGACGGCACACGTTGGTGCCCCAGTCCACTACAAAAGTGTCTCTGCGGCTTTTGAAGTTTATGACACACCGCTGTGCACTGATGCTTCTCCTGCGACTCCTGTGTGATGAACTCTATGTCCTGTGGCTTTTATTTCTGTTTTCTTTCCTCCGTTTTGATCTCCTTCATAACATGACAGCTAGTCGGGATCAGCATTGCATGACGGGAAGTTTCAAGTCGACGCCCAATGAATATTTATATGTTTAAATAGGTGTGTGATGAAGAAATTGTTTTAATAGCAAATGCTGGTCCAATTTAGATGAAATTTCATGCATTGAAAATAAGAAGTAAAATTACCATAAAATTTGAGTTTACGTGGTTGTTTTCTGTACTTAGTTTTTTCTTTTTGGTTTCTGCTTCTTTATTATTGGAGCAAATGCTGAAAAATCAAATAATCTAAGAAACAATTGAAGCACCCACCTTGCAACTCGCCTTAGTACCGGAAGAAAATATACATATTCTAATTCTCTGGATTGCATTTACTAGATTGTATATTGTTGGCAAATCGGTTCAGTTAGTTTGTAAATTTTGTGAAATCATTATATCCTACGTGAATATGTGTCTATGTGAAATATATAGACTAATAACCTCGTTAAAATGGCAATTTCAACATAATTTCACGAACAGCAAGTAAGGAAAAGTAGATGTTATTGAAGAATACAGAAAGTTGTACAAATTTTTTTCTGCAGAAGACACGTTTCGAATGTTTGAGATCTTTTTAGTCAAACGAAAACTACAGGCATTACAGCGATGCGATGCGATACCAGGGGTAGATGACAGGGATACGAGGTGAAGGCGACATAAACGGCGTTGAACTAACAACGGGACCTTATTTTGATACACATTTGAATATTGACAATGGTATAGAGAGTTAACATAACAGTAACGAAAAAAAAATAATAAGCACGAGGCGAGAAAAACAGGCATGCAGTAGATTAAACGTGTGCAACACTTGTGCAAGCTCGCACATTTTAACACTCCGCGTCCTTTTTTTTAAAAAAATTGCTTTGATACTGATCTGAACATTTACTCAGAATAAAGGCCCACCTGTCAGTTCAGCGCTCGTCGTCGTCTATAGTTTCACAGTACATTAGCGTAAGTATCGCATCATGCCAAACCAAGAAGCTTATCACAACGTGTTGACAGCGATGTACTCCAATACACGGCAGTGTGAGATGTGTAGTTAAAATTAGGGCCAGACTGATAGGTAATAACTCAGACGTAGGGAGTTGTCGCGAGGCTTTTATTCTATGACGCAGTTTTAAGGTTCCATGGCAAAGAGACCTTCAAGAAGAGCCCGCAGGATCCAAATTCCTTATTTCAGAAGGATTCTTCAATTCTCTTTTCTGCGAGCTTCTGCAAGTAAACAAAACGAAAAACACATTTATTTTCGGAAAGATTCTCGCAGCATCGCTTTTCACCTACTGGGTTCAGGAATCTCCCGCATTAAGGCAGGAGGGCTTACAGGGAAGATGCATTAAGCTGCACGCTCGTGGTTTGGTTTAAGTACCTTTCTCGTCGAATAGACGACTTATATATAGCTCTGAATGTTGACCGGCAGAGTAGTGTCGGTGGGCGCACCTGTGTTCCGTGTAATAAAACAATCAATCAGAACGCAAATCCTGCACATATAACGTCGGTTCATAAGTTTCTCTAAAGCACACAGATCTCGTATTGAAATAGCGCATGCTATTTAACGGCTCATTTATATTTTTCATATATTGATCTTGGTCTGCCCCGTTCTTGGGTCACTAGATATTTGCGTATTCATGACTAATCTCACAGTAAATATGTGTCATTGTGACACAAGCCGTAAAGAAGCCGTCAATGTATTTACAGATATGTATCGTACTTCTCTGTGCATGGAACACAGAGCTAACAACTTTACATGCGCCAAGGCCGTGTGCGTGTTATCCGTTACTGCTATCTGGATAGCGCAGCAAGACACGGACACGAGAAGAGAAGATGAAGACAAGCGCTACGTTTCCGTTTCTTCTCGTGTCCGTGTTCTGCTGCGCTATCCACATATCATTGCATGATGACCGACCAACAAGCCCAGATCGCCACCCGCTACTGCTGTTCGTAGAACGTGCTTATTTCTTTTTCGCAGTCGCAAAACCTTTTAGCGATCGCAGAGGCTACCTTGTTCTTATTATGACAAGAAAAGAGATGTTGCTACACGCACAATATCGTCTTAGTAACCTATTTTGATACAGGTATACCGTTCTTGCTTATACTCTGTGCGACAAAGCACTTGCTTCACATGTAAGCTTTCGTGCCTCAACCGGACACTTAACCTGGTTAACCTCTCTGCCTTTCACCTATTATTTTCCTTCCTTGTTCCTTCCTTCGTGTCTCAAATGTATTCGCGGTCCGTATTCGCTATTGCCGTGGTTATATTCAACGGTCATGGTTATCGGTTGTCAGAACGAAGTGCCGGGGTTTTCTTCACCGCAGCAGCGGCTGCGATAACTAATAAGGGAGTAAGAATTTGAAAGCCCTAGTGACCGAATATTAAGCAGGGCAAGTTAAAAAAAAACGCCACGTGGTCCGAATTATTCGAGAACATTGCAATAAGGCGTCTACTATAACACCTATGTACCATTAACTATGGTGGGACACAAAAGTCCCACAAATCGATCAGTGCTATTCAACCTGCATTCCAGTCCCATCAGGTCTAGGACTTCTTTTTTTTTGTGACCTTTGCGCGTTCTGTCTTGAGTGTATCTGTGAGAGCTGACATTACGTTCTAGTCTGTTCTATGTGACCTATTTCGTGAGTTCTCTTTTGGTGTGTCATTATTAGCTGAGATTATTATCCATATTAAATGCCATTGGCATAGCGCATCTAAGACAGGACGAAAGGACACAAAAACACACGTACAGCGCTGTGTGTACATGTTTCTGCGTACCTTCGTCCCGTCTTAAATGCGCTACGCCAATGACATTTAAGATGACGCACCAAGACGCCCAACGTCCAACCTTATAATCCGGTGTGATTTGGGTGATCTTTTTTGTGGGCTGTCATTCGTGAATGTACGAAGCTGACTTTTTGTTCCAGTGAAGTTTATGTGATTTCCATTGTTTGTTATTGCACTTATGTCAGATTAAAGGAGTGCACTGGTCTGGGCTGGTTGGCACATCATTAGGACGGGAACAAACAGCGCTAGGACCGGACCAAGTGAGCATGACAGACAAGGCGCTGATCTCAGCGCCTTGTCTGTCTCAGCGCCTTGTCTGTTGTGCTCACTTGGTCCGGTCCTAGCGTTGTTTGTTCCCGTCTTACTGTCATATTACTTCGTGTGATCTTTATTTTAATTCAGATGGTTTGCTGCATGACATATGTACTAAAAAATGACATTCGCTATTAGTATGCTTCTTTTGCACAGTACTGTCTTCTACTTTCACATTTAGTATGTATTCGTTTTATGTGACAAAGAATTGCTCGCATCACCTAAAGACGTAAACATATTATAAATATTGCGAGAAAAAAACATTGCCTGGCGCCCTAACTACGCGGCTTGCGTAGGAACTCGTAGAATGTTATTCCGGGCCACGGCATTTTAAATACTATTGGAACAAGAGAGCAGTGAAAGGACTTGGCAGCACTCTTGTGCTGAAAACGTGAGTTTTCAGCACAAGAGTGCTGAAAGCTCACGAGTGCACAAGAGTGCAAGAGTGCAGCACTGTACGTCAAAACGCGGCAAAGCTGATTTAGGGAGTTGGCTGGCCCTTTAGCAAGCCGGCAATGATGAAAGCCATTCAGGTTAGGTTAAGGTTAAGGGTAAAGTTAAGGTAACGCGCTTCAGCTTAAATGTATTTTTTGGGGTCAATTCTCTAAGTCGCCGACCGGCTGTGGGCAGCGTCGAATCGCGTAACGCTGTTATGTTTGAAAGATTTCCAGTTAATGGAGAAGGCGTATGCTTCATCACGTAATGGAAATTTGTAATTTACAGTGCTGTTTCGGTGCTGCCCTGAGAGAAAACTTTTACTCGATGTGGAAAACTAACTTGCGACAGCGGGCGTATAGGGGTTGTGGGAAGTAGGAGCTCTTTGTGGGTTCTCGTGCTCGGCATCTCGAATTCCGGTTTTCGCAATTGCGCTGTGGGTATGCAGACGACGTGTGTTGCTCAAGTTTCTATTTATCGATTTGTTTATACATAATTAAGACGAGAACATCGTTAATGTTGAACATTTTGGGGCATTCTTTAAGACAGGATGCACACCCGTGAGCAAAAGTATACGGACCAGGGGTTGCGCGATAAAGCAGATTATTTCCCCTGCCTGTGAACGCAACTTGAAATTGAGGACTGCGGTCCAAACACATTGCGAACTTTTCAGTGTTCTCGTCAATTCCAGTTTATGCTTGTTAATTACGAAGAAATTTACTATTTTCGGCGACCCTGTGTCCGTATACTTTTGCTCACGGGTGTACATTTTGTTTTTGCGAAATGTATAAGCGTTAATCTGTAGTATTTCTTCAAACAACCAGTTTGGGAGTGAGTAGACTAGTATAAACTGTATAAGACAGGCTTGGTCAGCGACATTTGGTTTAGAAATACTCTGTGCACTCCCCATATTTAAAAGGATCAATCTGAAAGAAACCAAAGCGGTTTACTTGACCTCCGACAATCTAGGGATCAAGTTGATTTTATAAAGCGCTGTTCAGTGCGCTGCAGCGACTGCACACTGCGCTGACAAACATATGGTAGGTCGAAAGTTCGATTCGCGATAGCGGTGGCCGCATTCGGATGTGGGCGGGATGCCAGATTTATTGTCTTGTACCGTGCTTCGAAGTGCCCCTTAAACAACCAGAGTTGGTTAAAATATTTTCTGAGACCCCATTACAGAATCAATCAATCAATCAATCAATCAATCAATCAATCAATCAATCAATCAATCAATCAATCAATCAATCAATCAATCAATCAATCAATCAATCAATCAATCAATCAATCATTAATCAATTGATCAATTAATCAATCGCTTTTTATTATCGATACAACTATAAGAGCTAGTATGTTGCCATCGGACGTTAAACCGCATCACTACAGCAAATATTCGCGACAAAAGTGCATGCAGGTTGCAGCACACTTTTTGCCATCACCAGAAAATGAGTGGCGCTGAAAAGCAAAAAAAAAAAAAGAAAAAAAGAAAAAGCGCGTACTAAGTGTGTCAGACGAGCTGCCTAGGAACTCCTGAAAGATCAAATAATAAGTGTGCAGCGGCTGACACGCAATTTGCACGTCGATTTCAGACTAACGTTTCCGGTCAAGTATGTAATGACTTACGTGTGCGGCCTCACTGTCAAATATTTGTCATCGCATATTCGGAAAGCACTTATCATGTGTCTAGACACCGTCTTGATAGTGTTATCACATTTTTTTTTCTCGTCTTGGTCTTTATGCCCAGCAGCCACGCGAGAAATGGTGTTTTGTTTGTCTTTTCTTTCCTGTTTTTGTATTTTAGCAGACGACACCCCGTCGCCTGCGATTGCACCAGCATCAGAGATTAGAATCAACATTTGCGAGACGTCCGAGAAGAAAAATGGCAACGAAAAGGCGTCGTTCGACAAGTTACCTTTTTTTTTCTCTTTTTTTTTCTTCCATGCGGGCAAATCCTTCCATATTCGCGTTAGTTCTCACATCCGACCCTTTTCTGTCTGCTTTCTTTATTTAGTTTAAACCGTTGCTGGGAGGAAATGCCCGCTACGAAGGCAATGAGATACGCATCTTCAGACATTTTTTTTTTAGCGCTCGCGTTCCTATGTCACGTCATTCTTGGGTACCCATCTACTGCTATCCAGTCGTCTGCTGCAACTCCACGGCTGCTGCAAAGCGTAAGTGATAACGCGCTCCTTTGGCCTTTCACTCCAGACCAGGTCAGCGACAACTGAAAGTACGTATTAGTACGTAAAGGCGAACGCGATGACGTGATGATCCTCGTAATAGCCATGACCCTAGGGGATGGGCGTTCGGTGACGTCAGCGACCTCGCCTGACAAAGATGGACGAGAAGCAGATATCGGCCTGAAAAAGCGGATCATCGGCGCTCAAGACACGCCCATCAAACGACGAACAGATTGTGTCACTTCTGGGAACAGCGTTCGTGTTCCATCGTTCTTTGGACGCCAAGAAGACGACTCACTTTTTGTGCGAGTATTTTTTTAAGTGCGTGGATTAATGCGAGACTAATTAAAATTTCCTTAGCGCTAGGTTTGTACCTGTTCAAAGGCGTCACATTAAACGCATACAACGTTTGCTCCGCTAGCACCGAGACAACTGAAAACGGCAGTAATGATATATTTGGAGAGAACTGGGGACATGTTTGCGGAGATATGGATGGAAAGTTGAAAGTTTGTAGGTTGATTAGCAGTGTTGTAAGTCATTACTAAGTGATCATTTTCTTTCTCATTAAGGCGTAATACGAAGCGCGTACTTTGGTTGCCCTCTATCCTGGAAGAACTAAACGTGGCACCCTGATGAAATTTGCATGTATACAGGGAACATATGGTCGGTGATGTACGACGAAACCATGAACTTTCTTGTTTAACGATAGCCTTTGCAGAAAAGTACTTAAGTGTTTCAGAGCATTAGAAGAGCACTTTCTGAATCGAATCCGAAGATTGCCTGATGCCTTGAACAAACTAAACGTGCCACATAATTTATATTACCGAGAAATAAGAAAAGTCTTAAAGGCTCATAGATTCAAGAGGCCAGTTCATTACGTACCTTGCAGCAAATTAAGTTGGCCTAGAATTTGCCCTGCTTTACTAGAAGAACTATACCACCGAGTTTGCTGAAAATAGAGGGAACGTTATCTGTTTGGGTCAAAATGGCCCTTGCATAAAAAAAAAACAACAACAAAAGCCGGCAGATCCCACGCCCAATGGGAATCGGTCTTATGAGAAGCTGTGTGCGGGGAGCCTACAAAGTTAATGAAATGACCATGGGAACACCGAGGCGTAGGCGGCTCTTTCATGACCTACATGACGCGCATGTCATGGCATTGATGTCGTGACATTCTTTTTGTGTCACATAGGTCATGCAATCTTGTCATACTATGCCAATTTTGGTACCTACCAAGTTAAGAAAACGACCATGAGAGCATCAAGACGTAGGTGCCTGTTTCATGACTTACATGACACACATGTCATAATATTCATGTTTAAGGCGTGTGATTTAATTAAATATAATTGAAGTGCTTAGTGTAGCTGTTAAAAATAACAGCTTCGCTGGAATTTAGGCTGTGATTCTGCAAAGGTGGCATAGGTATCCTGTGTGTGTGTTTTCTTTTTTTGAGTGGGCTAGTGTTGTGGCAGTGACTGCCCCTGTGAAGGAAGTTGTGCGTCTTCTTTTGGTTGGAAAGACGGAACGTTACGGTCTTCACTAAGGAAGAGCTCATGAGATAACGAACTTGTGTTACCTAATTACGAGTAAGTAACAAGGAGTGCGACAACAAAGAAAGCGCAGACGCGCGACCTGAGCACTGACCATCTAGACTATGAGTCAGACAGACATGCGCGTACATACACGTGTTATATGCTTCCTAAAGCACGAAAACCGAGGTAACATATCATCAACCAACAGTATCGCTTTTACTAACTACTTTATAGCCCTAAAACAAAACACAGTGTTCTTCAGAAACTGGTCGACCTGAATTGGTGCGTTCGCCTTCTTTGGTACAGCCCAGATTATATTTCTTTCTTTCCTGTAGTACTCGCGCTGTTATCACCGCTTCTGTCGGGAACTGGAGAGTGAGCTTCTGATGAACGAGCTTTGCATAGAGGTTGCGCGTCGTCGTCTCTTTTATTGCGATATCAATTATATAGACGCTCCAGGCGCATTTCTGCCGTTGCCGTCGCCGTGAGGTTTTGTATAAAGTCCATGGGTGATAAAATAGTCGCCGCGTGCCGTATGCTCTATGTGCAAGTGCCAGGGTGAGCCGGCGATTGCAGGTCGAACTCGCGCACGCAAGAGCGGGAAGCGGGAAGAAAGCGCGCCGTCTTCCAGTCGCGCACAACGCTCCAGAGAGAGGTTAGGGAGGGGGGGGGGGGGGCGTTTTATTCCACGCCACTCAAGCGACCGCGCGCGCCCGCCGGGCCGCAAGGCTCCGGGGGGAGGATAGGGAGAGGGGGAGGCCGCGTACTACGCCGCGCGCTCCCGCCCGCGCGGCTGTACCTACTACCTTGAAAGCGTCTGCGGCGGGGGCGGAGTTCTTCCTCCCTGCGCTGTCTTTACGCTGCTTAACTCACGTTGATGTGAGAGGCGGGACGAAGGCCAATTCGCTCGCTGCTGCGGCCGCGCTTACTCACTACAGCGTTTTGACAGCGAGTTTCCGCGGTCATCGAGTGAGATGCGTTCATGTTTCCTTGTGCGCTCTTGAAACCATGCTTGTTAATTTCGTATGCCTATGTTTACAAGCTTATATGGCCGATACAACTGCTATCCTTACTTCGTATAGCTGTCCACTAGTTTGCTATCGCAATCGATTCTTCGCCTTTCGGGCGACACTGCGACTTTTTAGGTGATTAGGGTGAGTTATTACACTTGCGGACATGTTTCCGTGGCAATGAAGAGAAAGATACGGGGGCAGAACTTCTCTGCACATACTCGTATGTTACTGCACCAAGTAGTCCTGCAGCATTTCACAGCGCTTTTGGTTTCCTGCAACAGATACTGAATCAGTGTAACTTTCACGTGTGATGGTTTCGCATTTGCCCAAACGCGGAAGTGACAAGCTGTAAAGCAAGTGCAATTTAACAGTCAGGGATACATTTCGCCTTACTGTGTTGTTTTAAATAAGATCATGTTTCACCTTCCCCCACCTAAACTAACGCGGATAGAAATGTGGACCTTATATTCAGGAGTTCTCTAATACTTGCGCGCACTTTACCGCCGTTGATTTCGCTTTATTGGCACAGAAAGTTGTCTGTGAGTATAGTTGTCGATGTAGCAACTAATTGGTCACACGCATCGCTTTTCACAATGCAGAGGTGTTTCAAGCATCCACGTGTCATGCCGCACGCGTATTGTTTAACGTGATTGAATGTTCCACGCCCGTAAATCTACGCAAATTTTCTTGGCTGTTGTGTAGCTGTACAGTCTAAGCATTCTGGAAACTTGGCCCTATTTCCGTCTGCGCCCTGGAGGATTGCTTTCCTCAGCATAAGTAGTATACACTCAGGGACGCCATGTTGCCGAGGGTTACGCGTCCACAAAAGAACCGAGAGGGGCCTCCCGCGCCTGATGATGCGGCAAGCTTTCTTTAAGAATAAAAAATAAAAGAAACAACGAAAAGAATCTGCGGAAAATTGCGAGGAAAAGGTGTGCCTTAGGAACGGCAGACGATGCGTGAAGGAAAACGCAAAGCGAACGGTCAAATTTTCGCGCCGGAATATATAACCGTGAGAGGAATTCGGACAGCTTTTATTGCGCGCAATAAAGGGGAGAGTTGTTTATAGCTACGACGGAACAGACAGACGCCCTCCACTCGTTATTTCTGGGAACTGGAAACGGAATGCTACGGGGAAACCGTTAGTACTGCTGCCAAGATTTAGAGACGTATAGACGCTCTAAACGGTTTGACGCGGGGCGGAGTGCGAGCTGCACAGGTCGAACGATGAGCAGCGTGAACTTTTTACCGTAGCATGCACATGCAGTTAGTACGCGCTGGTTTCTTCCCGGGTAGCTGTTAGGCGTGGATCGGCGCGGAAATCGGCAGCCTGCGCACAAAGTTTGGAGTTATAGCTGCCCACGTCGTACTCGTATGGACTGAGCAGGTGAATCCCCCCCTCTCCTTGACGTTAGTTCAACTCAGAAGTAAACAGAAGAGGAAAGAAGGCACTCACTCCCCACCTCTGTTATTACTGGTTTTGTTTTTCCATAATGGCATTTGCGCTCGTTCGAAGTTGGGTTCGAGGCACATGGGCAAGCGAAAGAAACCTCTGACCACGCTCTCCGGCTACTGAACCACGCGTAAGTGAGACGAATGATATTAGCCCTCAAGGCATTGCCCCATCGCAACACATTTCCATTCGCGGTGGTTCTTTATTGGGCCTTGCCGCACCGCTGCGGTTCCATCCGATCGGACCCCCGAAGTGAATCTGAACGCTGGTCATGTCGGCATCTCCGATCGCTTTCGCATACCTCCTGTATGTCGCCGTGCTCTAAGTATCGTGTAGGTCGATTCCTTTTCGTCCTCAAGTCCAATTTGGCCCCGTTTCTTTTTCTTTTCTTTTTTTATTTGCTTTATGTTTCTTCATCGCCTGTAACATAGTCCCGTCTTCTTTTGCTACAAAGTTGTCTGTTTTCCGACTTAGTAATTTTTTGTCCAATTCCTATCGTAAGTCTTACTAATATACGAATGAAGCTACCGCAAGCATCGAGCTTATCATAAATACGACTGACGCTTCCGACGCAGTTACCATGTCTTCTCACTTTCCTTCAAAAGTCTGCCAGTGTGGGCCGGTATATGCTCTCCTTGCTCGTGCATCAATGCTCGAATGAGTCAAATTGCTTTCATGAATATTTAATGACTCGTAAACGCATAGCTTCTTGTTCATGCTGTGTCTTTGCGGCCCTGAGCATTGTTCAATGAGCAACTCATTGCCACACACTCCCGTCCCTAAATGAATGCTTTCTTACCTTCTGGTTTATGATCTCGGAATGTACTGATCTTCAATGAGATAATGCATATTTAAATGTCGTATATTTGAAAACCTCTTTGTAATTACTCTCACTGTTCCTATGACACTCAGCGGCCACAAGACCCCGTGGAGACCCAGTTCGGTTGACAAATGAAATAGTCATTTTTTTCTATAATAACGTCGTATCTATTACAGTAACACATAAAAAAACAACACCTGATTATCCAACTAGTGACGACAATGACGAACGCGATAACACAATAAAATAATCACCAGATCTGCATACTCCGGAATGGTGGGTACAATTACAGTCACGCACATACAGAAGAGACGCTCTCACAAACACTGTTCATACTTTTAGTGGAAATGATTTCATTAAAATGCAAGTCGCTCTCTAGAAAGGTTGTAAGGATAAACCCCCCAACAAGATCGGGTACCAAAGCGGTTAAAAACCACCTTCACTATAAATATGTTTTACCAATACAGTCATTTCAGTGAAATGCGACCGTGAAGGACAGATCGGTTTGACGTGGCACTCCATCATTCGTGTTTTCCGCAAATTGTGCATTTCCACGAGAAGACAACTTGGCGAATGGTACATTATCATCAGAGGTTGGTAGCAGGTATCGCACAATATCAAGATTGACGCACGGAAATTGTTTACGTGTCAGAACCACGATTTGATTATGAGGCATGCCCTAGTGGAAAACTCCGGAATAATTTTGACTACCAGGTGTACCTGCGGTTCTGGCGTGTTGAATACCTAGTGTGCGCAGCAAGATCTAAGTACATGAGCGTTTTTTTCTTCTTTTTTTTTGCATTTCGTCTTTATTAAGATGCGGCCGGCATAGCAGGGATCGAAACCGCGTCTTCGAGCTTAGCAGTGCAACAATATAGCCACTAGGAGGCTATATCGGTGGCTCGATCGACGTCGAAGTCTTGAATTTGGAGTTGGAGGACACCCCAAAACAGAGCCTTTCACAAGCTTTATTAGTCTTCACAGTTAATAAGACTATGTTCTATTGTCTATGGCACGTCAAAGGCACAGCAGTTAACGGAAGACACGAAGATACCCTTTCTTTGTAACCATGTCTTTATCGGTAAGGTTTCACGATGAAGTTTACAAAACAACATTTTGTAGCAAGCGAGAATGTACATACTTAAAGTGACTTTGAAAAACGTATATTAACGGGCACGGTCACTAATATTGATGACATAGGCCGGGATGAGTTAATAGGTCTATTCCGATGCTATTCCTTTTTCCGCTTCGTCAGTGGTCGGAGTGCCGCTTCGCTTTCGGTATCACAGAGATCGGCCGACTGCGAAGGATGACCGGTAAAAATGGAATAGATCAAACGAACGGATTCGTTACATTGTACCAGCCTCACGTCTTGCTTAGCTCCAGCGTTGCACATGAACTGTGAATAATGCAGTATTGAGCGAAGTTTCGTTTCACGTTCCTGAATGGCTCGGAAATCTTGAGATCGTGCCAGTGAGCGTTAAGAGTCGTGAAACCAGTAAAGTGCGAACGCGCGCTCACGTTCGCTCGGTCGCCAATTCGCGCGCATGCAAACACACACACACACACGCACACAAACAAACATGCACATCCAGACACACACATACACACACATGCATACACACGCAAAATTACGCATACAATTCTAGTCCTTGAGCTAGATTATTCTGAGAGGTAGACATTACTTGCACGGGAAATCAAAATACGTATTCAAATAATTAACAAACATCTACTAATTACTTTTTAAATTAGTTACTTTACGGCACATACTGCAATTTACGAATTGTAGCCGATGAGTTTTCAAGATGTATCCACTCGAAATGCATTTCCAGAATGACGCCAGTTTAGAGATATGCGCCATGAACCTTGCCGTAAAAATGCACTGTTGTTCCTCTTACTTTTTTTAACAACACTCTCTTTTATGCCTTGAAGCACGAAAGTAATGGAACGCCCATGTTTTTCTTCCCACATTTTGGGAAATATCTTAAAACTTGTGCCATCCTGGAAATTGATTTCATGTGGATATGTCTTGCAAGCTCACAGGCTACAATTCGTAAATTGCAATATGTGCCGTAAAGTAAGTAATTATTATGTTAATTAGTGATGTTTTGTTAAGTGGTTGAATATGTGTCTCAATTTATTGTGCTAGTAATGTCCGCCTCTTCGAATAACCTAGCTCAGGGACAAGAATTATGCTATCTGCTACATGCGATTAAAAAAAATCCATAAAACTTAAAAAAAAATTAGCGTAGCTTGCACTGGAGGCGCAATGCTAAAGAGACCGCGGAGCTGATGGGCACCTAGCTGGTCCTGGCTTTTGGGCTAGGCTAAGCACTACCAGGCAAACCTCAGCATTTCCCGGAATTTATTGATTATTGATCGATTATCGATTATTAGCTAATTGACTGGCTATCGCTTGGCTATCGCAAGGTATTGGCCACGTATTTGGGCTAGGCTAAGCACTACCAAGTCATCCCCAGCATTTTCCGGATTAGCTATCGATTGGCTATCGATTGGTTATCGATGACTGACTAAACCTAAGTAGTCCCAACCATGCTTAGCTTGACTTAGCCAGGCTCAGCTTCACTAGTTCACAGGGGTATGTGCCATTGCGCTTGGGGTATCATATTGTTACGGGGAAAAGAAGCAAGAAATATATTTACACTGTATATACAAGTATGGCAGCGGCTGACACGATCATAGCTCGCGAAGTCCAGAGTGTCGTCTTCTTCAAGTCATGTCCAAACGTCTTCTTCGTCGCTCTGTCACAATATTTTTGGATTCAGCAGACACATTACGCCCGGCGCCGCTGTTAAAATGTTCACCCTGTATTTTGATTTGTTGACTGACTGACTGATTAATTGATTGATTCGTTAATTAATTGATTAAAATGTTCATACGCACCGTGCAAATCCGGTCCACGAGATCGGGAGTGCAGTCGACGCGCGTGGCCCTCTGCTCCTTGCAGTAGTAGAAGTGGTCGTACGAGCCTTCCATGGAGAAGTAGACGGGCTCGCCTGGCTTGCGGTAGATGTGCGGAAGGTCGATCTTCCTGCAATGGCTGTGCGCGTAATCCAGCTCCATGTCGTCTGAAAATGCGTCACGATAAATTCAAGGAGTTTCACGGAGACCAAGGAGACCATCTTGACTCGCGCGGGTTATCTGTTGAGGTGTGGCCGGCATAAAACGACGCCCACCGCTTACGCGCAACAGCACGCACATTCGAAGAGTGCCTTTCTTCAAGTTTCGCAATCTCTTTGGGTGCTCAAATAGTTCACTTTCGGAATCAAATTAAATTAGAAATACTCAAAGGAAAGTGAATAACAACCTTCGAATATGGAATTGAATGCCGATTATTTTATCGTTTGCAAGTAAAGTGAACTATGAAGTTTGTGTGGAATCTGCTTGGTAAAATGCGACTTATTTACGGCTTTTCATACATGCATGTAATGTCGTTCAGAGCGAAGTGTCCGATCAGCTGGAGTTCAAGTAATTGATAAATAATTACTGTCAGTTATCCGGTGCGCTACGACAATGGTAGCAATAAAACAAGGGAACTATACGTCACCAGATGCGCGTAGTGTGCTGTGTTTGTTAAAAAAGACAAGTCTGAGACATCACCTCACATTGTTTCAATGGAATCAAAATATGTTGACGGCTACCCAAGTAATAAGTTGCGTTGCCTAAACAGCGTCAACGTGCTCGTACATGCAACAAAGCAAGCCTGTCTAATGGCATGAAAGCAAGAAGATTGAGCAAAACTTGTGTGTCCCGTTCGTTCGTACAGGAACTGGCCTTTCTGCCATGCAACCTCTGTCCTGCGGTACTATTGTATTTTATTATAGTTCGCAACAGTCTTGCGTCGGCCTTTTGCCCCAGTATTCCAATAAGTGTTATTATCCCCTATTCTTAGCAGAAACAAATATTAAACAATTCTGAACAGTGAATTTTCAAATCAAATGCGAATTAAATGGCAATAACTGTTTAATTCGTATTGGAAATTTGAAATATTTGACATCTTAGTGCTTTAATGAAGGCCGCTTCACTGAATGAAGCGAAATAGCAGTAGTGGCGCAGGCGTGCCGGCGTGTTTGCTTTTTTCTTAATAAATGAAAAAAAAATATTCGCATGTCAAATATGGGGCAGACTTCACCTTTCTGGTGGATTGATGGAAATTTGATTGCTATATTTGGATCACAACTCGCAATGTTAGGTTAGCTAATTGACAAACTTCACAAATTAGTTTTTTATTTGTTCATTTTTGCTCACAAGCCGCAATTCATCACATATATATATAGAGTTAGCAGAACGTTTGAAACTAGATTCGTTCTCTAGATATCGGACCCCGGAATGTGCTATGAAAAGAATTAAAAAGTTAAGCTATCGTGTTTTTATGCTCTTAATGTAATAATTAGGAATTTAATTTGCAGCACATGGTTGATTAGCGAAACATTGCGATTTGTCACGCATGTGATGTTCCCGTTTGTCATGTAAAGCATCCGTATAATGCGATCAAGGCCGGAATAACGTAACGATTGTAATCAAGTACCACCCCCTCTCACGGTTCGTCAGGGGTCAGAGTGCAGGTTGCTCCGCCCACGTTATCACTGATATCAGCCGGCCATGAACTGTAGGTGATAAGAAAGAAATAGAATCGACCAAGTGGAATCCTTAAATTTTACAGACCCAATAAAATGTGTGTTCGTAAAGATAAAAAAAAAAAACTTCGAGGACGCTTAAGCTTCGCCTTTAAGAGTAGAACGCGATAGCGTTATCGGGACCCGTTCGCGTCGCATCGTTCGCATACGGCAAGTAGACTTCATTCACTGCAACACTGAACGTGGGAAAGCCAGCTTACAAAGACCAAGCTTACACCGATCCCCTTAATGTCGGCTTCACTTTTAAACTGAAATGCATTGCTGGAAAGACGTTTTTCCAGGGGCAATATAAGTGGTCTTATATGAAAATGTGAAGGCCCTAGCACCTTGTTTTATTATTTCGTTAATTGTTTGCTATTGCCCCGACGCGCGCAGGTCTGGTATCAATGTTCGAGTTTCCTCGTAGCTGAATTAGGTTTTCTCGTGCATTCAAATTACAATCCGACGCCTATTGGTAAACAATCAGACGGTGAATCCGACGCCGAATAGTAAAGTTGTACTTTACCATTTTGCTGACGAATTTCACTGTGAGAAATTTCAATTTTGTTCCCCAAAACCTTGCACCACGTGGAGGGCCTGCGCGGTCGATGTGGTTGGATGATTTTCTCCGCCACCCGCGATCACACGCCGGTTGCCGACGCCGGATTTTCTGCGACATGGGGCCCTAAACGCTATCGCGATAATACGAGCAGGTGGCATATAAAATATATTCATTCTTCATCGTACTTTTTCACCAGGTAGCAAATATTTTTTTTTTTAGATTTCCAGCCAGCACCATTACTGCTTCTTGCACGAATGCTTGTACGTATGCTCTGAGAATAGAAGGTTCCCCTGCCAGCTTTCACGTTTGGATGTCCTGATGCGCCATAAGTATGTATGCCCATTTATACACGCGCGATTAAGGACAACAAACTTGAACTTGAAAACGTGTACAGCAATACAAGCGTCTAAAAATTTTTTTTTTAGTTCGACGCACTCCTCGTCAGTATTTCGAGGCTTTCAATGACTTGGCTTTTAGCCGTATCACAATTTGCATCGTCGACTTATGCAAGCGAGCAAAGCGAATGTGGCCAGGCGAACACCGCTCACCAAGCGAAGAGGCCTGAGTTCCCGGCACACACTGCAGTGGTAGCAAGAGCAGCAGGACCAGGGCCAACACGTTACGGACACCGGCGACGGTGAGGCAGGCCACGCTCGTCGTAGCTGTCATTCTCGCAGGCACCGCTGCTAACGACGGTCGGCTCACGCTGTCTGAGGAGCCGTCCGAATGGCAGCTGGCCGCTCGTTGGATAGATGCCTCGCTGACTGGCTCGCTAAGTGGCCGGCCAACAGGCTTCCGCGTCTCACGTCAGCGCCCTGACGACCGCGGTAAATTGGCTGATTGACTTCCAGTCATGACTCGGAATGCATGTACATACACTTTCGTCGCGGTTCACTTTACATAGTACATTGTATCGATGCTTTATGTAGGCTCCACAGCTAATTAAGACAAGTGATGGCCAGCGAAGGCTAGCTGCTATGTCTCTTAGACGGACTACGAAGCTGTGCCAGTTGCTTTTCCGTCTTTTTTTTTTTCCCGCAGAGAAATACGAATATACCAACAAAGGCGTATACAGCCCTGAAGCACCCTTTTTAGGCCCAAAAGTGTTTATTTCCCGTAAGGATATAGCGAAAGGTCATATTTTGGCCCCTTGTTACCTTCACGTGTACGATGGGAACTGATGTGTTGTGCTTGCGAAATCGTGGAACGGTCGCGTGCACGTACATTGCCGTTGAAAAGGGCAGATTTGAAGTTAGCCTGCAGAACCGGTAGTGCAATAAAAAAAAAATACGGCAACATTTATTGCCGTTGGTGAACAGTTTCTACTTCACCAAAGCATTTAAAGTCTTCCTTATTACTTGCCTAGGACTAAACCACTGAAATCTTGTTTCTTAAGCACTCGGATCGACTCTACAGTATAAATGACAAGTAAATAATAAAAAGAGAACACGGCGTTTTTTTTTTTTGCTCCGCCTTGCATTGCTAGCTTTGAAATATAGTTTTTTAAATCGGTATTTAGAATTAACCTCCGCTTATTTGTTCTACGCATTACATGGCCTGTCCAGGTCTATTTTTTTTCTTTTAATGTCAACTAGAATATCGGCTAGCCCCGTTTGCTCTCTGATCCACATTGCTCTCTTCCTGACTCTTAACGTTAGGCCTAACCTTTTTCGTTCCATCGCTCTTTGCGCGGTTCTTAACTTGTTTTCGAGCTTCTTTGTTAACCTCCAAGTTTCTGCCCCATATGTTAGCACTGGTAGAATGCAATGATTGTACACTTTTCTTTTCAAAGACAGTGTGGTAAGCTCTCAGTCAGGATTTGGAAATGCCTGCCGTATGCACTCCAACCTAATTTTATTCTTCTGTAAATTTCTTTCTCATGATCTGGGTCCCTTGTGAGCAATTGACGTAGATAAATGTACTCCTTTACAGATTCTAGAGGCTGACTGGCGATCCTGAATTCTTGTTCCCTTGCCAGGCTATTGAGCATTATCTTTGTCTTCTGCATGTTAATCTTCAACCCCACTCTCACACTTTCTTGGTTAAGGTCCTCAATCATTTGCTGTAATTCGTCTCCATTCTTGCTGAATAGGACAATGTCATCTGCAAACCGAAGGTTGCTGAGATATTCGCCGTTGATCCTCACTCCTAAGCCTTCCCAGTCTAAGAGCTTGAATACTTCTTCTAAGCATGCAGAGAGATTGTGTCTCCTTGCCTGACCCCTTTCTTGATAGGTAACTTTCTACTTTTCTTGTGGAGAACCAAGGTGGCGGTGCACTCCTTGCATTTATTAGCCAAGATATTCACGTATGCCTCCTGTACTCCTTGATTACGCAATGCCTGTATGACTGCTGGTATCTCTACTGAATCGAACGCTATTTCATAATCTATGAAAGCCATATAGCGAGTTTGACTGTACTACGCAGATTTATCAATTATCTGATTGATGACATTAGAATGGGACCATTAGAGTTACAGAATGGGTGCCGAAGGAAGGGAAGCGCAGTCGAGGATGGCGTAAAATTCTGTAGGGTGATGGAATTAGAAAATTTGCAGGTGCAAGTTGGAATCGGCTAGCGCAAGACTGGGGCCATTGTAGATCGCTGAGAGAGGCCTTCGTTCTGCATTGGATGATGGGGATGGCGGAGATAATTTTGGAATGTGGTTCCAGCTACATTTGTATACTTGTTACAGTTAGATATGGTAGCACTGTTTTTTGCTGCTGTGTGTACTCTTTCGTCCTTGACGGCTTCTGCAGAATGCACTTCTCTGATAGTTGTACTATTTTTGGCCTATATAAATATAAGGCTTGTAAAGAAACAGACATCCGGCCATCCGCCAGAACGTCTGTTTGCATCTTCTTTTCTCGTGCCCACCGTGCAAGCGCCCGAGCGCAAGTGCCGCTTCCTTTATTCATTACACTCGGCGACGCTGCCGGTGATAACTCTCGGGATGGGAAGTTGCAGAAAATGGCTCTGTCGGGTGGCATTGGCTGTTTCGAGGGTCGCCATTGAGAAAACGCGGCAGGAGATCCTGCACATTGAAAAGCGGCCGGCAATACTGACGTACCGTGCAAACAGTGAAACCGCCTGCTTACTGTTCGGGCGCATCTTGGCAGCATTGACGCAGACGAATCAATCTTCGCCAATGCGTTAGAATCACCCAAACTCGGTGAAATGCAGCGTGCTGCCGAGTAATCCATGTCCGACGATGAAATAAAGGGCGATTTCTGGTAACCGTGTCATGGGCGAATGCAAGAGTGCCGTTGTTGGCGCCCCGGCATGTGGTTGGTTCGAAACAGCGGACAGCTGCATCTGCGTCTAAATCTTGCGGGTCTGATTAGGCAGACCTCGGCTGCATGGGAAGATCTTCGGTAATGATGGCCTCAGCGTGTTGGTTGCTTCGACTTCATTCAGCAAGATATCGCTGCACACGGGGTGGACGACCGTACTTTCCGCCAATGACTGCTCTAAGACCCGGATATATGTGGCACCGGCGGATCAGGAAGTATCTTGTAGTATCTTGTAGGATCACGGAAGCCTGGAATTGTATACCACATCTACTACGAGAGGAGCTGGTGCCTCACTGCGCCTAATCAATGATGAACGCGAAGGCCGCGTCAACGACTGCTGTGGTTAAGTACGGTCTTGGGCTCTTGGGAACCCTGAGCCAATCGAGGATTCGAGGCCAAGGGGCGAAGGTTTGCTGTACCACCCTCGATGGTGAACTGACCTTCGCCAGAGAGGAGGTGATTGGCTCGCAGAATTAGGTCGGCGGGCAGGTCCTCGAAGATGGGAACCGCAGCCAGGAATTTGCTTCCAGCTTCAGCGTGGAGCTGAAGGTCGTGCGCCCCGACAGGCATCACGGTGCCGCCGAGGTCTCGAAGGGGTGCCTCGATCCAGGCCTCCAGTACGAATGACGCGCATGGCGTCAAAGCAACACCGTACGCTCAGCTCCAGTGTCCAGAAGAGCTCTGAGCTTCCCTATATCGTCGACGCGTACCCGCAGCGTTGGCAGCGGCCGCGTTTGGTAGCGAATGACCTGACATTGAGCTTGCGGGCAGTTCTCGTACCCATGCCTGAGGCGCCTGCATGAAAAGCATCCGCGGAGCGAGGCTCCTGTGCAGTAACGGCCCACACGCCGCCTTGCGGTATCCTACAACTCTGTAGCTCACTGGACGAAAGCCTGGAAATCATAATCGACTGGCAGTTCACCTAGACGCGTGCGCGTAGTCATGTATATGACGTCGACGACATAATGTCTGGCTGCCGGAGAAGTCCAGGCCAGGCTGCAAGCTTCCAGCAGTCGTACTTTCAGGTAGAGGTAGATTGCGACTTTCTTGCTCTCGGCTTGCCGGCGTGACCGCATTTCCATGAAAGAAGCGTCATAAGTGCTCGGGAGCGCTGCAAATGCATATGTCAGCGCAAATGCATATGTCAACAGAGAGAGAAAGAGAAAAAGGTAAAGGAAAGACAGGGAGGTCAACCAGAGGTTATCTCCGGTTGGCTACCCTGTACCGGGGGAGGGGTAAAGGGATGCGAAAGGAGAGAGATAAAAATAAGTAAAAATAAAGAATAAAAAAAAGGAAGGAAAGAAAAGAAAATCGCACACGCACGAAGCGCGTGAAACAGACACGCCTGACAAACACCATGCTCAAGGATGAAAACTACTCCTAATCATCTCGGGAGTCGTTCGAGGGACAAACTTTCGCGGGGCGAAAAACTTTATCTGCGCGTGCAAGAACATGTAAGGTGCAAACTATTTGGTTGAGATTAAGAGCAAGAAGTCGACTTTGGCAGGTTATATTACATACAACAGATATCTGATGGCGCACTGAAGTAAAAGAACAGGCTCTGAGAAAAGTGAACGCAGACAGTGGCGGCAAAAGATAGCAGGCAGGGCGGTGGCTAGAAAGTTTTCCGGCATGGGACACGTCCGATTGAAATTAGGTCAGCGATAATTGGAAGTGCCTGGCGATGAGCCTTTGTTCTGCAGTGGAATAACAATGTGCTATTGATGGTGCTGATCGTTAATATGGCCGTTATAATAAAGAAAGTGTGTGAATATGCGTATCCTAATTGTACGTGCACATTTATAAAATTGTTATTTCTATAGGACCATGCGAATATCTCTTTTTTTCTTTGTACGTATTACTTGGTGCAGGGGCACACAGACATCAGTATTGGCCGCACTCCAGGTTACGCCCGCGTTCGCTCAAAATGCGTGTGGTGTTGGTGACTGTTGCCGGAGCCTCTGATATAAATAGGCACTTGGTGCCGCAGCTAAACGTCGCCTCCCTTCTCTTCCCTCCCCCTCCCCCCTCCTCCTCCCCCCTCTCCCACGGCCTCTCGCGCGTCGGAAGAAGGCGCCTTTGCTCTACATATATGGTGATTGTAAAGGAGGAAAGAGACGCTTACTCCTGCACCCCTTAAGCGAGCACGGCGCAGAACGCGCGTTTGTTCTCCGCCGTGCGTTCACTCCCCGTGAAAGCGCGTGCCCCTCGCGGCCTTTTACTCGCACATACACCGTTCGGCGCGCGGCGACGATTTCATCTCCATTGACGTCATACGGAACCTCACGGCGACGGCTACGGCGACGGCGACGCCGACGGCAGAAATCTGCTTTTGAGTGTCCATATAATTGCTATCGCAATAAAAAATGTCACAGTTTCGCCCTAAGGGCGAAGCAATGAATGCGATAGCAACACAGCAATGTCATACGAAGTAAGGTGAGCGGCCTTGGTAGCAATATGAATTGTAGTAAACATGAGCTGATTAAGTAAGCAGGTGTGCTGTGGCGTAAGTAGACCGACATGAAGAGAGACTCGATGACCACGAGAAGGCGCGTGTGAAACGGTGGTGTTGATGAGAAGCGCTTACCGTGGGCAGCGCGTGCGAAGGGACACACCTGTAGTGCTGCACTGCCGATCTGGGCAGCATTGCATGTGTAGCGTGCGTTGGAAAATGTGGCCCGACTATTACTAACTGAATGAACAAGCGTGGTGTGAGCGCGCACAAACAAACATGAATAGATCACACTGAATGACTGCAGCCAACGACTGTCAAAACGCTGGCAGCAAGCATACGCCGCAGCGGGCGAAGGTACGTGCGGTCTATCGCTTCAACGGAAACTGAGCGGCGAATGCACGGCGCATAAAGGTCAGAGCCGTGTGGAGATAAGAGACGGTGCGGTCGAATGAACGACGGCACTTTACACGTTGTCGATAGAGTGTCCAGCTACGTTCGTGTTTACTTAAGAGAAATTTGGGATGACATCGTTCGCATATTAGGCGTTATTCTGTCTTCATGTGCTGCTGTCAAAATTGCAGCGGACCATACTGATGTCTGTGTGCCCCTGCACCAAGTAATACGTAAAAAAAAGAGAGAGAGATATTCGCATGTCCTATAGAGATAACATTTTTATAAATATGCACGTACAATTAGGATCCGCATATTCACACACTTTCATTATTACAACGGCCATATTAACAATCAGCACCATCAATAGCACATTGTTACTCCACTGCAGAACAAAGGCTCATCGCCAGGCACTTCCAATTATCGCTGACCTAATTTCAACCGGATGTGTCCCATGCCGGAAAACTTTCTAGCCACCGCCCTGCCTGTTATCTTTTGCCGCCACTGTCTGCGTTCACTTTTCTCGGAGCCTGTTCTGTTACTTCAGTGGGCCATCGGATATCTGTTGTATGTAATATCTAACCTGCCAAAGTCGACTTCTTGCTCTTAATCTCAACCAAATAGTTTGCACCTTACATGTTCTTGCACTGCGCAGATAAAGTTTTTCGGCCCGAGAAAGTTTGTCCCTCGAACGACTCCTGAGATGATTAGGAGTAGTTTTTATCCTTGAGCATGGTGTTTGCCAGGCGTGTCTGTTTCACGCGCTTCGTGCGAAATAAACCAGTGCATCTCTCTGTCACACAGCCTGTGGCTCTAATGAGGCCGCATTCATTTTACAGATAAGAACGAAACGGCAGCGGCGAAGGTCACGGGTTTTCGCAATACTTATTTTTGGACATCTAGGCTATAGGCAGTCAATTCCTCGCGCGGAACAGGAAGAGTTAGCTAGATATCTCTAGCTATCAAGCCTTTGCACTTGGTGGGCTGCAAGGAAATATTGTTCGAGAAGGGCGTATGTAGACGCTCTAAAAACAAGTGTAAAACGGGCTCTTCAATAAAGGACAATCGTTGGGAAGCGCCTTCTAATTAGACGTCGATAAAAATGTGGTTCGTGTTGGTACACTGTGCACCATGGATGTTGAGCATTAGACATTTGTAGCCCGTGAGCATTTGTAGCCTGTGTTTGCGATGTGGTGTGATAGTGCAAATAGACGACAGAATTGTTAACCGGAGCAGGTTAAAGCTTGATACTTTACACAGAAGGAAGAGGTAAAAAAAAGAGAATAAAAAAGAGAAAAAGTCGCAGTTTCGCACGAAAGGCGACGCAATGATAGCGATAGCAGAGTATTAGACAATTACACGAAGTAAATGTTTGTAGTTTTATCGACTGTACAAATCGCAGTAATCATTCGCTTATATTTAAACAAGAATTGTACCGCAAGCGCACAGACAAACGTGGACAAATCTCACTCGATGACCATGCACGAGGACGAGCTGCTCACAGCTCACTTTGTCTGTTGCAGTGGGCGATAACATTGAGTGGGTGGTATTGTAGTAAATATAAAAACAAATATCAATTATGATCGACAAAAATATATAACGTAAAAAAATGTGCAGATGAACAAAAAAGACTCGCATGCATCAATTATAAGACTAACATTAAGATTCGTTATTGCATAAATTGAATTGATTTAGTAATATTATAGGAAGAAAAGAACATTTCTAGTGTTTCGTTAATCTGATTTATTCTCATGAAAAGTGTCATGGCAACATACACACGCACATATTCCCAAAATTCGTGTAAAAGTTGTGTTAGGAGAGCTCGCAGCAGGACTAAGAGACGTTGCAAGAGGCAATTTTGGTAATTAAAGAGAGGAGAAACCGTGATGCATGAGTAATTTTAATAATGCCCTAGGAACAACCAGGTTACTATGAAAGACGTTGGGCAGTAAACGCAGATATTGCGATTATACACCCGTGGCGTGCCAACACTTTGTGCAGTGCACGGAACAAATTGATGGTATATAAAAAAGGGGCAAATACGGTAAATGAATTTAGCGTACGAAATAATGCTTAATTTGGGTACGATATGTATACTGACGTAATACCCACTGTGAGGGAGGAGGACGAGAATATGCAGGTAAATAAAAAATGGTCTGTTACTAGCGCTGATAAGTGTGAATGGCAGATATGCTACTTTGTTTGATCTCAACTATAATGCACGCAGATATAAGCGATATGCGATATAGTTCCTCTATAGAAATACGTATGTCAAAAATTGTCGCAGTTTCACCCGAAAGGCGAAGCATCAATTGCGATAGCAAATTAGTAGAGAGCTATACGGAGTAAGGATAGTAGTTTTATCAGATGTATAAACTTGGACTTGCGGCAGCACCAGCAACGCGTAGAACTGTTGTCGACGCCGTCGGCGTTTTGCCCGCGTTCGAACTGAACGCGCGCGACGTTTTTATATAAATACGCATTTGGTGCCACAGCTAAACGTCGCCTCCCCTCTCTCTCTCCCTCCCGTCCCCCCACATCCTTTCGCGCGACGGAAAAAGTCGCGTTTGCTCTCTATATATGGAAAGGAGGAAAGAGACGCTTCATTCTGCAGCCCTTCAGGGAGCACGGCGCAGAACGCGCGTTTGCTCTTCGACGTGCGTTATCTCCCTGTGAAAGCGCGCGTCGCTCGCTCTCTTTCACTCGCACATACAGCGTCTGGAACGCGGCGACGATTTCATCGCCGTTGACGTCATCCGGAACCTCACGGCGACGGTGATGGCGACGCCGACGGCAGTAATCCGCTTTGGAGTGTCCATATAATTGCTATCGAAATAAAAATAAAAGAAAGCCCAATATTCACTTCCCTTTGGTCGTCGGGATATCGCGATAGTCCTATTCAGGTGTTTCTGCTCGCTTCGAAGCACGGCGTTTTGAAATTTGAGATTTGCATGTTCAGTCAGGTGAAGGCTTTAGAGTGAATGACATGTGCACCCGTGGCCGAAATTTATTTTTAATTCAGACGCAAAATAGAAATTGGCAAGCGCACAGGGAAGTTCGCTATGCGATGTTTTCGCTGCAGTTCTCAAGTTAAAATTTACATTCATAGGCGGAGAAAAAAATCGGCTTTATCGCGGAATCTATTATTTTGCTCAGAACCTAACCTATGCTATAACCTACGGCCACGTGTGCAGATGGTTGCGCACTTGACCGGGCAGCTGGTTGCGCGGTAACGGCTTTCGTTCGAGATTTATGGGCCAGCGGACCACGGGAATCTTGAGCCGGTGTGGGGGCGGGCTCCATCGACGGCATGATTTACGAGCCAGAACATGATGGATGCTGGAGCCATCATTTATTTGCGCATCGCCAGCTGCGGCTCTTGCGTCCATCTTGCCCTTCTTGCCCAAGTCGTCTTCGCTTTCAGCCTCATCTTCCATCCGGCGACAAGAAGCGGGATCTTATGGCTAGTTTGTGCAGCTAGCCGTAAGGATTCGAAACGTTCGCCCTTTTAACGAGCGCCGAAGAAAAGGTGCGGTGCGCGCAAGACCTGCCGACTTGGTCCTCAGAAGGGACACCCTAACCTAGGCTTTACAACAGTTTCGCTGATAGTTTTTCAAGGTGTTAATTAGCCGGATGGAGTCGATACCTTTATCGGTTAAGGATTGCTTAATGAAGTGTTAATTGTGCAGCACTCGTTTGCAAGGTACCCAGATATTACGCATAATTTTATAAGAACAGTTTCGTCAATATTGTCACGCCTACGCTACTTCTTTGGCTTTTTTGCCGGTGACCGTTTTTCACGAGATTATCAGTATTATCTAGTGGAATAGTTGTTACCGATATTGTAGCAAAATAGTCTTATCTAATCAGATTGCGCACGTCGCGTGCGCAGTCTGATTAGACAGGACTCTTTAAATCTGATTTCAATCTGACAAGGCTCCTAATGTAATTAGACAAGACAATGTTGCAGCGTAATCGCTGGTGCTCGCGTACATTTTATAATGTACAACACTAATCGCGTCGCATGCGCATTCTGATTACACAACTCTTACTCTGCAGGACGGGCAACAATATTCAAGAAAAATCTGCGGGTACAGCAAGAGCTTCTTGCGTCGAGAGAAAAGTGGGTACCAGTCACAATCCGATGAAAGATGGTCACTGCATGGGAAATGCAAAATAATGTAGGTCTGGCAATACTAATTTCATTGTTGTCAGTCAATGCGATTTGACCGGCAGTGGTTGTTTAGTGGCTTTGGTGTCGAGCTGCTAAGCGCGAGGTTGGGGGATCGACTCCTGGCCACGGCGGCCGCTTTTCGATGGGGGCGAAATGCGAAAACAACCGTGTTTAGGTGCACGTTAACCCATTAAGGCCCGAGAAAAATATACCGGTTACATTTTGTCAATTTTTTGTGCCAGATGATATTTTCTCAAGTACATTGTGAAAGTTTCATGAGGGGTGCTTTATTCTTCTAAACGCTACGATAGCGCACTTTATAAAGTACGCTGGGCATTCGTGGGAGCAAAGCCTGATGTAGGTCACCACATGTATATGCTACATTTTGGAACTTTGAAAAACAAAATATCTTGTAGCGAAGAATCAAACGAAACTTTGCGCAAGCCCGCATAATTTTCTGGTGGCAAAATTAGCATTTTAGTGGGAATTATTCTTTGCTGGGAGGTGTTTTTACTACTGAAGTGTGTAGCATGGCTTCATCAAGTAACGGGGACGGACTTTAGTGTTGCTTTCAGAGGCTCGCGTGATGAAAGTATGTTATTGGAGCAGATCTAGACATGATAATTTACGAAGAGTGAGGGCATTCAAGACTAAAACGTTTATCATTTGGTTTAGTGGTATTTGAAGCATTCAACAAACTGGTGGCGTATGCTCCAATGAGAGTCGCTTCTTGCATTACAATCCTGTCGTATGATTTGCTCGGCGACATTTTAGCTAGAAATTTGTTACCTTTCAAGAGATGGGGTCTACGTATGGTTCCCCAATGTCGGTTGCGCTACTTTCATTGCATAACTCATCTCGATTGGCAGAGGAATATAGATCGTCTTGGTTGCTTTCTGTTTCCTCCCACCTATGTTGCAATTTGTAATCCAATCCTGCATAATGTATCTGTCTTTTAAAATAATGTTCATATGATATCTAAATGATTTTTGATTTATCTAAATTTACTGCAACTGCTCGCTATTTTATTGACTGAGAATCTTTGTCGGCAGCAGTAGGAAAACAATCAGGAGGAATAGTAGCAATGTTGATGGAATCGTTAATATATATTTTTGCCTGGAACCGTTTGTGAAGTTCTTGTAGTCAGCAAAATATATTTTGTCGAAATACAGGTAAAAAATAATCATGTGTGCTTCGAGAACAAGCGCACGCCTCTAGCGTACACATAAACGCAATGTACTTCACAAAGTAGACCTGCATTCATTTTTTTTGCGATGCTATAAATATGCATATTATGTGGACTGTCATGCATTCATCGCTTACGCCATTCTTTTCTAAAACGTCCACACAAACTTCAGCTTCGAGAAACACATGCTATGCCTGACAAAAAATAAAAAAAGGTTCATGTATAGCAGTACCTGCTATGTTCAGCACTTCTGCAGCTGACAAAAAACTACAATGTGGTCGTCTTGGCAGGATCCTTCTTAGCAAAATGGCGTACTAAGGAACACGGTATGTTATTTCTTATTTCTTTTTCAAATGAAAATGGTACTGTAATTTTAAAAGTACACTGGGTCTTAATGGGCTAAAGGACCCCAGGTGGTCCAAATTACTCCGGAGTCCGCCAATACTGCTTGCCTCGTATGAGATCATGGTTTTGGCACGTAAAACCCCATAATTTAGTTAATTTTAAGTCCATGCGCTTTACAACTACGGCATGGTGTGAGCAGTAAAGGTCAAGCGCGCGCACACGCGCACACACGCACACACGCACGCACACGCACGCACACACACACGCACACACACTTCGTGATGTCTTCGAGCGCTCTTTCTTTACCATGTTAGGGTCAGTTGTTTTCCGAATTTCACAGATCCTCCTGTCACACGTAAGGTGGATAAATTTGCTTATAAATCTGGAAATAATTTCAAATAATGGATAAACAATGTACCGAAATCGACACTGAGCTGGGCATCTGGGAGAGCTGCTTCATGTGGATGAATTCGGAGGGTACCCTTCGTGACCAAGGAGGTTTTAAACCTCTTGTTCGTGACCACGAAGAACGTCGGCTGGAGCGTCCTCCTTGAAGCACCTACCATAGTTTTGTTTTGCGATCCCGAACGCTTCTATCAGGTTCAAATCTAAGAAATTTAGGAAAATCAATAAAAGCCGTTCAACATCATGCGCTATTCCACTAAAAGGTCTAGTGTGCTTCAGAGATGACTATGAACAGACATTATGTATCAAGCTTTATGTTGTGATTTATTGTTTTTTTACGCAGAACCAAGGTGCACACACTGGCACTACTTGGCAGGCACACGTCCCTCGGTCACCGTCGTCTGCCAAATCCACCTAGACACATAGGAGTCTTCTAGGTGGTGTTGCGTCTGCTCGCGAATTGTTGCTGACGTCATCAAGCAAAAGGTGTCCAGAAAAAAAATTATACGTTCGCAGGGCGCAACAAGGGAGCATGTATGACAATCTTTAAACATCTCTTTCACTCAAACTAAATAACTTTCAATCATATCATTTGGCACGGATGATCAGAGTGCCAAAGAGAACCCGTAGTAAAAATTGTGTTGAAATCCGTTGACTGCTAAAGTTCGATGGAGTTGCCCTTCACAGGGGAGACGCCCTACAGCCGAATCTCACTTTCCACGATTATCTCCGGCTGGATAATTGCCTTGCCGGCGATGCATTGCCTTGCCGTGTTTAGAAAACTGTGAGTGCTTGATAACTGAGAAAAAGGGACCACAATAAAGAACGTCACGAGAGCGTTTGTAGCCACAAGCAGAAAGATCAGATAAATCCACGTACTAATCATTATTAGCAGGGCAGCGCTGCGATCGAAGCGCCAGATATCCCTCTGCTAATTTTTGTAAAGAACTTTTCGCGGAAAAGGACTTCCGGTATTTTCTTTGCTATGTTGTTCATTCCGAGAAACTTCCTGCCGCCTCAAAGGATTAGCTAGTTTGGCAGCTCGGCTGGAACTCTTGATACACGTTCGGCGAGCGTGTCATTAGCAGGATTAAGCGCGTTTGGTATCCAAAGTGAGCAGCACATGCTATATATATTTCGAGGCAGTGATTTTCGCTTTTGTTTTCTTTAGGCGACGCTCCTCGCCAAAAACATTTAAAAACGTCAAGCGACAGCTAACGAAATTCAAACTTCGCTTCCATGTTTGTGAAAAAAAGAGGGAAACCTTGCTAAACAATGATAGCTAATAAACAACAGCGCCTGCATGACTAGAACCCCGAGATACTTTTTTTGCGATAGCAATTATATGGACACTCAAAAGCAGATTTCTGCCGTCGGCGTCGCCGTCGCCGTCGCCGTGAGGTTCCGTATGACGTCAATGGAGATGAAATCGTTGCCGCGCGCCGAACGCTGTATGCGCGAGTGAAAGGGCGCGAGGGACGCGCGCTTTCACGGGGAGTGAACGCACGGCGGAGAACAAACGCGCGTTCTGCGCTGTGCTCCCTTAAGGGCTGCAGAAGTAGGCGTCTCTTTCCTCCTCTACAATCACCATATATGTAGAGCAAACGTGCCTTCTTCCGACGCACGAAAGGCCGTGGGGGGGAGGGGGAGGGAATGGAGGCGACGTTTAGCTGCGGCACCAAGTGCCTATTTATATCAGAGGCTCCGGCAACAGTCACCAACGCTGCACGCATTTTGAGCGAACGCGGGCAAAACGCCGACGGCGTCGAGAACAGTTCTGCGTGTTGCCGGTGCTGCTGCATGTCCAAGTTTATACAGCTGATAAAGCTGCTATCATTACTCCGTATAGCTCTCTTCAAATTTGCTATCGCAATTGATGCTTCGCCTTTCAGGTGATACTGCGACAACTTTGTTCACGCCGTGCGCTCGAGAGCAACTTGTACACTCTTAAATAAAATGTTGTCATATTCACTAAGTAAATACTAACACGTTACTAGTCCCAAAAAGCACTACCTTCTTAGTAAGTGCAGGTAGTAAAATGACGGTTAGTACTTTACCTGCTGAAGCTAGAAAAAAAAAAGCACTAACTTAGTACTAACTAAATACTACCTCGGTAGTGCAGTTACTAACGCAACTGAAATATAATTACAAAGAATACAATGAGGCCTATTCGATTTATAAATGCCGCTTGCATTGTCATGTGAAGTCGATGGTATTGTAAAAGCATAAGAAAGTAAAATAATAAATATACATAAAAAAGAACCGCGTCCTATCGCTATATATTAAGGCAATATTTGATGGTATAACATACGTAATGTTTACCAAAGACTCCGGCTAAGAATGTACTACATATCTCCAACAAGCAACGACAAGCAAGGACACACATACAGAACGGCCAAGGTCAATAAAGACAAGGTGCTACGCAACACTTACTGAAAGAGCAGCTTCACGAGTATTTATAGGCCTAATTTGAGGGAGCACATGTGGCACCAGTGAGCGCCTATGTATTTGGCTAACTAATCAAAGCTTTGTGCACAAATGTCTAAAGCCTACTGTCTGTACATATATGTGTGATACGACGACGCATATAACTGTTAGTCCAACATAATGAACAACACTACAGTTTATCTCAATTTTGCATAAGACTGTTACAATCACAGCATAATAGGCCAGGGAGAGACGAGTTAGTCGTTACTTAGTAAAAACTACTAAGAAGGCATTTCTGGCTAGTAAAGGCAACACTTACTAGCTTTACTAACCGCTGGCTAGTACAGAACTAGTCAGGAGGTAGTAAAATACACAGTTACCTAGTAAAACGTGCATTTACTAGATATTTACTAAGTTTCTTTTTAAGAGTGTAGCCTTTAAACGTTATGTACAAGAATGGTCGTAAGCAGCCAGGTGATGGAGCAGAAGTACACCAGTGACATTTAGTATTAGTTTATTAGGACAGGCTACAATATATATATATATATATATATATATATATATATATATATATATATATATATATCGACGTGATAAAACAACGGCGATGGTTCACCAATACGACGCAAGCTACCCCTCGTCTAAAGTTATTTTGCGCATTTGCCTTGAACTGTACAATAATATACGAAACTTACCTTCTTCTAAAATAAATTTCTTTGGTAAGTTAGCTTCTAAGCATAAGAAAATTGAGAAATAAAGTTGCTTTTGATCTGTTTTGGCAGCAGTGCTTTGAAGCTTAAAGGGACTTTCGCCAGGTTCGGCCATTGTAAAGCCCGAACCCCAAGCACAGCAGGGTGGTGGTGGTGGTGATGATGTTGAAGCAGGCGGGGTTAGCCTGGCATACATAGCCGGCAATTGTTCCGCCTGATCCTCCTTCAATTTGAGATCAGGGGTGTGTCACCAAGTGTCGATGAGCCCCGTGTCTCGCAGGAAGGCTATCAGCAGTCGTTGCGCTCTCTTCCTGGTTGTCGCAGGTCCTCCGGGAAAAACGACGTCTTCAAAGGTCCTGTGCGCAAGACCGCTCTTTTGTAGGCTGTCGATCATCGCTTTTCTTTCTTTGTCAAACTGCGGACATATCCAAATGAAATGTTAGATGTCACCAATGTCACCACAGAAAGCACAGAATGGGGAAGCGCGAAGCCCAGTCTTGAATAACCAAGCTGTGGTGTACGCGGAGTCGGTCCTGATGCGGTATAAAAGCGTCGCTTCTTCGCGGGTAAATCCATGAGTCACACAGGCTTCGTGGGGATTCTTGTGGATCTCACCACGCAAGAGTGACGGACTGTGACTGACGATGTGTGTGCTGTGCTGTGTGCTCTCTCTCTCTCTCCTCCCCATCTTTCATTCCCCCTCATCCCGCTCCCATGTGTAGGGTAGCAAACCGGTTGTGCTGAACTGGTTAACCTCCCCCGCCTTTCCTTCTCCACTCTTTCCTTCCTTCCTTCCTTGTGGATCTCCCTAAAGTGAAGGCGGATTGCACCCTTAGGGTTCTGGAAAGCTTTTGGAGCTTTCATTTTTGGGACACATGTCAGCGCTAGGCGTGCAAGGGCGTCAGCTTTCTCGCCCTAGCACAGCACTCGGTACAGGGTAGCCTGCTGGTGCTTACACTGGCTAACCTGCCTGTCTTTGCATCTTTTTTCTCCTCCTTAGGAACTGAAAATTATGCTAACTGTAAATTATGCTATCTGCCACAGGCAACCTTTAAAAATTGTTTGAAAGTGTTCGCTGAAACACCCTGTATGCGTGGTGTGCAAATATAATTGCTATTTGCCTGTGACACTAATTTTGGTGGTTGAGCTCCTGACGGCACGTGCGTAATTATGTTCTAAATTATTTGATACTAAAACTTCGTCACCAGTTACCTGGATCGGATGTCTGATAAAATAGCGCACCTCGTTAATCTCCCAGAATTCCTTGCACAAGAGACATAACTATAAGGCGTAGAAGTACCTTGAACGGGCGCTACCTTAATTGTAATCTTCTATCTTGCGTTTTTACGCCACTTTTTCTCTAAAAGCAACGCGAACCCCAATAACGTCGCCAAACTGTCCACCTTGCTTCTTCGAGACTTCGTTCCTCATAACACCGGCTTGCGTTTTCTCGTTTTCTTCCAGCTCACAGCTGACGGTTTAGCGCCACTTCGTTGTCACATAGAGCCGTGCTGCATTTTTTTTATTTTATGTTCTTGTTTTCAGCCAGGACACTTGTTCGGGTACTGTAGGGCCAAGAGATTACTGCCTTCGTCACCGACGCTGGTTGCCTGTTTCGCTCGACTTGTTTTCTTTTTCTTTTTTTACGACTCTGCTGTGACGTCGCTGTAAAAAAGGCTTTCACAATCGCGGGTATCGCGTCTCTGCCAGCCTCGAAGAGTCGTGAAATGGGCGCCTCAATGAGCCCCATCAGGCTCCTGCATTTCCTTCCGCCTCATCCACTCCTCTCCCCCGACCATATTCTCTTCTAGGGTTCTGTTTCCGCAACTATCAACAGCATAGCGCTTTGCCTTGTCTCACGAATTTGCCAATAGTTGTGTTGTTGTTGCTTTTTTTTCTCACTTTCTCGCCCGCTCTATGTCCGTCGTGGGGCAAGGTCGTACTAAAAGGAGTAAACAACAACCTTGACCGAGAAAGGCGCTGTCCGAGATAAAACTCAGTCCGTAACAAGATAGCGAGCCGACACGCTCGTAAATTGGCGGAAACGAAACGTAAATCTGGTAGCCTAAGTCACATTAGAGTTGTTTATGTATTTTTGATGGGCGCCTCCAACTTTGTTGCCAGGACATTGCAGTCTTATGGGAAGGCAAAGAACTTGTTCCTCCGCGAGAACTAGGGCAGCATGCCCGTTTGTTTGCTAGTGCAAGTCTTTCACTGTCGGAATAAACTTAGCAGTGTGCCCAACTAAATTTTCTTGCCAGTGCTTTCTGAAATTATCGCCATGTGAATACGTAGCAGTACTTTGCGACATCGTTATTACGGCCCTAATACTTGTGATATCGATATTTGTTTTCACTCTACCTTGGTGGAAATTTTCGTTGCTAAAAAACAGCCAACAAGAGACGCGTGGACGCTAATTTTATTGCATTCAGACGTAGATAATCTCGCAACAATGTGCTCCTCCAGGTTCTAAAGTACACGAGAGTTCGCTTTTACTTCGCGACACCTGTATACACGCCTATGTGTTTGCAAACCACAGATAAAAGCGTGTACATTCCTGCTTGCTTCTGCGGATATTGTGGATGTGGATAAACAGACGGTTGTTGCCGTAAATTCGTTCGCACGACCTCCATCACCCATCTTTGCAGTCCTCACCAGTGGCCAAGAATGCACGCCCATCCCGGCACGTGAAGCACCGACAAGCAGAGGTTGTAGTATATCGACTACGACTAGATGAATGATTCATGAATATTCCACCAGGTAGCGCCTCTCATACTTCCCACGTCAAGGGAAGCTACCTCAAGGGAAGCTACCTCAAGGGAAAAAAAAAACTAAATTAGGAAAGAAAGAATTAATGATAACTAAAAGGGAAGCTCCTTACTTTTCGAAGCGAGATCAGGATGCCTTAGGACGCGTAGGTATAAAGCGAGGTACACCAAGAACGAAGACGCATGTGCTTGCTGCGGTAAAGCTAAGGAAACGATGGACCATGTTTTATTCGAATGTGAAGAAATCTATCCAGCTGCCAGTCTAGTTCTCCTCTGACCTCCTTGACGCCCTTGGGTTCAGGGATAGCGGGGGGAAAGTAAACATGTCGGCTAAAGAGATTAGTAAGAGGCGGTTGGAGGTTTGGTGGCAGAAAAGTAGCGAGACCTCGAACAACGTAGACGTACAGAAACAAAGTTCCAGGAATGGTTCAACACGTTTGATGCTTCGAATTCTTTGTAGTTGTGTGTTTTCTCAAAAATAAACGTAGGAGATTAGGCAAAATAATAACGAGAGCTTGGTGGCGTAACCCACCACCCCATTTCAAAGGGGACGCTCATAATTGGTGAGTGCACCTTTCCGGGGCGGTTTTCTCTCACATTTTCCCGGACGCAGAAGCCCGCGTATATGTGTTTCGCATCAGAATCCTAACTGAAACATTGAAATACCATCTCCTGATATCTTTATTTTTGTAGGAATGCGTCCGACTGGACAGGAGCCGCAGAACTTGCCGAACGTTTTTCTCTTATTTTGGGCCCCTCGATTTCTTAATTTTCCCCAGTACGCTTATATTGAGTAGATTGACGGATCCGTCCATCGGTCCGTCCATCCATTTTTCACTCATTCATTCGAATCCACGTCACAAGCGTTCCTCAAGGACAACTAAGGCGTTGCGCTGCTGAGCACGAGATCGCGGGATCGAATCCCGGCCGCGGCGACCGCATTTCAATGGAGGCGAAATGCAAAAACGCCCGTGTGCTTGCGTTGTAGTGCATGTTAAAGAACCTCAGGTGGTCAAAATTAATCCGGAGCCCTCCACTACGGCGTGCCTCATAATCAGAACTGGCTTTGGCGCGTAAAACCCCAGAAAGAAGAAGGACAACAACCCGATGCGTTAGCTGGCTGCGCCAGAAATGCATTGATAATGGGCCGCTTCTTGATGAACGTTCTTCACGTCAACGCTGTAGCTAGCTGTGCTATCAATGCATTCGACATGTGCCGCTCTTCAATGAATCTGCCGCCAACTTTGGTCACTGAGTACATATGCCACTGAGTGTGCGGCAACCGAGCAATCAATTCTCAGCGTTCGCACGCACCGGCGTGCCACGCTTCTCGTCATGGAGGCCGTGCGGAGACTTGTCGGCAGCACCACTAGATGGCGCAGCATGTTCATAGGAAAGCGCGAGAGAGGAGTACCGTCGCTGTACACGCCTTACAGATAACTCGTTTCGACGGTGGCAATACGCAGTATCGGTATACTACTTCAATGCTAAGCGCACTGCCGTCGAAAGTTGCCGTGAGATGAGCTCTGCCGAACTTTTGCCGTTCTACTCAAATTACTCTACCGCTTCAGTAAGAAAGCTTACGTGCCAAACTGGAAGTTGGACTCCTCCTGACTCTAGAGTGGGCGCACTCCAAACAACGATGTGTCACGTTGCGGCTAATTTAGACGGCATCTTATTCTTTCCCACAGAGGTTTCGTGACCATGAAGAGAAGTTATCAAATGGCTCTGGGTTCATGCATTGGGTTACGGCCATGCGAACTAACAAATATCGCGCCGAGTCCACCGCATTCATCTTTGGAAGCGTATGATCTGCAGCTCTGAAAATGTCTTCTTGCATAAAAACTTTGGCCTGCGCTATTTCATTCGTTGCTCCAATGAATGAATAAGTGACCGGCGCGAAGTAAGACGAGTACAGGTGTGTAACAGGCAAATAAAACGCAAATCAGTAAACGTCTTTCGCCGTCTTGAAGCTTCGAGCTGGTCAAAAAACATTTTATTCCAACGCTGCCGTTCTTTTATTGACTCGGCGTTTGCAACAATCTAATCGTTAATTTGTTATATTTTATTTTGATTTTCTTTCCTCCCTGGATGGTTCGAATGTGTTATCAGTCGTTAAAAAGCTGCGATATCTTTCATGTCCGACAAAATTATTCTCCGATTGGATTTCTTTTCTTTTTCGAAATCCAGCAATTAATTACGCA
Organism: Dermacentor silvarum; assembly: GCF_013339745.2. Taxonomy (NCBI): domain Eukaryota; kingdom Metazoa; phylum Arthropoda; class Arachnida; order Ixodida; family Ixodidae; genus Dermacentor; species Dermacentor silvarum. Next base: position 11,908,597 of record NC_051163.1, read on the forward strand.
GTTTACTGATAAGAAAGTGTTCCTACTGTCGCGAAAAATTCCCGCCCTCAAATTGCACCCTAGCTGTGTTCGCAGCGGCTGCAAAACATTCATTTGCCCTCATAATGGAATAAATAAGCATACGTCTGTATGAGTGTTTTCTTTCTGCCCTATAACCCTGTAGTCGTCTTTCTTTGCGCCCGCCTGCCCATTAAATAAACTTCTTACATGGATGACCTTTCAAAGAAAATACTTAATTTACAGTTTATCAAAAAGAAAAACATTTTTTTTTCTTCACGACGACGTAACTTGTTCCGTCGCGGTGCCGTCGGCAAGTATGATGTATTTGTCGTACAGCAACAATTTTTTGTTTAGCTTTAGGGGCAAAACTTTCTGAACCATCACAGAAGCAGGGTGAAGGAAAACCGGACAGTTATGTCAAAAATGGGTGGCTATAAATTTTAGCGATGTTAGTAACACTCACCGTTAGGAACTAAACAGGGCTAGAGCTACACGCATGTCTCGATTCTTTTGGCACCAGTACGATCGTCATCGCGAATACTGTCACTTTCACAGTATGCATGGTCCAACCGGCCCCAACCAGTTCTGTCTGTCGACAGCCCTTTTTCTTGCTTTGTTGGCTAAAAGCGTTGCGACATCCGGGAAACGTTGTGCAATGATAGTCTCAGGCCCTCCTTTTCATTAATTGCTTTTTTTCACAGGCTGGGTGTGGGCAGAGGTTTAATGCAACTTGCAGACTATCAAACGGCTCGTTCTGATCCGAGAACTCAGTGGCGTAATAATTTCGGCATGCTTGGACGAATCTAATATGGTAACTCCTTCTAAGGAAAATTGCGTCGCCTTTAGCAATGACGGCGCGGTAAAGCGTGACATTGCGTGGAAGAACCCTTAGCTTGAGAGCATCCTTTGAATACTTAATGATGCCGCGAAATCGTCTAGCGGCATCTCTTGTAGCATATGTTGCCGACATCCGAGTGTTGTCCCCATGGGTGTTATAAATGCAAAGTCACGAGAAGCACTTGAACCACACAGACACTTGTGAAACAAAGTGCATGACTTAAAGCACGTCAAAAAAAGTTTTTTGTTAAATTTTTTTATGAAGGACAAAATATTTTTCATCGTAGTACTGTCGTCAGAATTGATATACTTGTCTTAGCAACGATCTTTGCTTTGTCTGAGGGACGGAACTTTCTGAAATTTGATCTGAGCTTATCTTCACAACACAGTCGATTTTGCCATAGCGACTATTGATTGCGCTGTATAGGGAGTTCTGTGGCTGCACCAAAATTTTCAACGGTATCTTTCTTCGCTGCAGTGGGGCGTCTGGTGATACTCTAAAGCTTGATACGAATTTATGGTTTATACAGAATTTAAATATTTCCCGGCTGAAGATAATTGTGTACAATGTTGAAACGTTGATGTAATGCAAACCCTCTTCCATGACGTTCTAGGTGATACGAATCTGTTAATTGCTGTCACCGATGTTCATCGGTTGAGAGGCGATGACACAGTTTCGTTTTTTTGTAGTATCTGCAAGCTAGCAAAAATGAGAAGCAATCCGAATCGACCGGTGCTGAGTCGACCGGCGTCTTTGCTGTTATTGAAAATCTTCTCGTCACTCGGCTGTGGTAGCGCTCATCAATGTCTTTCGCCTCACAGAGCTGGTATGTCTCTGTCAGCTTCAAACCGCCAAAATGGCGGAATTATACGACATGGCTGAGTTTGACAGTGTCCACAACAGCACTGCCGGCCAATTAGCTGGCCCCGCGGAATGTCTTGCTTTCGCGCGGATTTGCCCTTTCGTATTCCCTCCTTCACGTACACATCGCGGTATGAAGAAAGTAAATTATAGGAGGGGCCATGCCATCACGAAGCAAGCCTCTGCAAGTTACCCCCCCCCCCCCTCCCCCCCCTTTATGAAGCCATTACTCTTCGCTTTTTTCCCTCTCCAGTGTCTCCAAAAGTCGGCCCAAAACACGTGACTTGGGTCTCGGTTGGGCTCGGAGTAGTCGGCATGTGTTTTTAGTTCCCGAAAAATATTATTCGATGCTTACTTGTTCGGGTGTTCTAGCAACGGCTCTGTGCATATTTCCACTCAATATAGTTCCGCAACTTCTGTCGTTCTTGCAACATATAGGGTGTGTTCCGATTCTGGCCAGCAGCGGACACAGTCAACATACACAGCTAAGGAGACAGCTTCGAGCCGAAGTAAAAAACGGGCAAAAAAGGACCCCCCCCCCCCCCCCCTCCTTAAAAAAACACCAACGTGTGCGTGACAGACAGGAATGAAAACTTTAGGGCGATGATAAAAAAGGTGATGACATGTATGAAAGTTCTGAAAGGAATTCTTGTTTAAGTGAGGTGTTTTGGTACAGTACCTTGCGAAAGAGGCACAGACCAGAAATCTTTCTTCGAAGCTTTAAGTTATAAAGGCCAAGGTCTGACTTCATTAAAGAAATGCTAGCTGTGCGGGAATAATTTGAAAGGATAAAACAGACTGCCTCTTCGAAACAGACTCAACGGCATCGGCTATTGTAGTTTTTCTAGGGTCCCAAACTGATGACGCATACTCCAGCTTCGCCCTAATTAGTGTTTTATAGAGCAGTAATCTTAATTGGGTTGGGGCTTGAAAGACATTACTGCGTGCGTACGCAGTACATACTGCTGAATGTACGCATGCCAAGAAAGATCATTCTCAGATCAATTCCGAGATATTTGTACGACGTCACATGCCCAAGGTCAGTTCCACTGATAACGTGGCCGATAGGAGCAGGTGAGTTTGAGCGACGCGAGACAGACATAATTTTGTGAGTGCGATATAAAAACATTAGCCACTTTGAGGCACCATCTTGAGAGGTTATCGAGATCCGACTGGAGAATGAAATTATAATGTTGATTATTTTTTCCTGGCACCTAGATCGCAATATTCAGCAAATACAACTATTAATTACGACAGGATAGTTGTTGATATAAATTAGGAATAGTAACGAGCCCAAGACAGAGCCTTGAGGAACGCCTGACTAAACGGCACAGGGTGGGGATGCAGAATCATTAGCTGTAACAAACTGAGTACGGTGGTTGGTTAGGAAGCATTCAATTTATTTCAGGATGTTTGTGCATATAATAAGATAACTAATTTTAAGAAGCATTGAATAATGAGAGCCCTTGTCAAATGCTTTTGCAAAATAAAGAAAAACACAGTCAATGAGTTGGCCTTTGTCTAAAGAGGAGGCAATGTTGTGTACAAACGACAATAATTGCGTTTCGCACGAATAGTTCCTGGGACACCCATGCTGCAATGAAGTGAAGAACGAGTTGGATTTAAAGATTAGATGAGATTCCAAAATATGACGCGTGCAAGGATTTTCCAAGGGACGCTGGTAAGTAAAATGGGACTATAATTGATAGGGAGAATCCCGGTTACCTGATGTGAGCAAAGGGTCCACCGTGCCCACCTTCTAATCTGCAGGCAAAGAAGAGCATTTGATAGATTGCGTGGAAAGGTACATAAAAAGAAGATGAGTACACAGCAGCCGTCTTCGGAAATTTTGAATCAATTGTGTCAGTGCCACATGTAGACGATAATTTTAAATATTGAATTAGTTTCAGACCCCCCCCCCCCCCCCCCCCCCCCCCCCGCTATGTAAGATTGCTACAACTGGATCCATCAGAAAAATCGTCAATGCGCTTGTCTAGAGCATTCACACAACGATTTCGCGAAGGCGTCATTTGTGACCATGCAACCTTCTTCGTTGCTCAAGGCGTTACCATGGGTACCTCTACGCGATATGTTGTTTTTCTGTTTCAGTTGAACAGCGCTATAAAATTTTGATGGGTTACTAGATAGAAGTGAGGGCAGACTGGTGTTAAAGAAGAGGCCCTTCGCTTCTTTTAACGCCATACAATAAGCATGCAAAGCATTAGAATAATCGCTTTAACGAGTAGATGTACGACGGTGTTCTGCAAGACGGAATTACGTCTTTACTTATTTAAGTCTTGTTACAGTCATATATAGAAAACCGAGAACAGCGTTTCTTCCTGGACAGAGTGCCTATTGGCACATATTTAGCAACAGGTGACGTGGCTCCAGTTGCGCAAGTTGGAATCAGCTAGCGCAAGACGGGGGTAACTGGAGATCGCAGGGAGAGGACTTCGTCCTGCAGTGGACGAAGCGCTGCATGAGCGGAGCTCTGTCTGCGGCGGCTGCGGTGAATCGCGTCCACGCGTCACCCACGGGCTGCCTCTCGCGATCTTTCGATTACCGAGGCAGTCGCGCCACACTTCGCTCCGTTTGCAACGTACCACACTAGACAAGACACACTGTCGCGCCAGCCAATATATCGTGAAATGAAAACACGTATACAGCTGCGCTCAAATTTCGCATTATGGAGTATCGTCCTCGTCGGTGAATTTTTTCTTTAAGGTTTCGATTTCATTCCACGGTACGACCAAATAACTTTGGCATACAATCGGCGAGCAATAATGCACGCTTCTGAGGTGCTAACGAGGATGTGCTAATATTAGTACATCTTCGACTTGCTTTACATCTTTGACGTTATTTGCACTGTTTGCTACCGAACAAAGACATTGAATGGGTAATTCAGTTCGGAGAAAATTTATTCGAAAGGCAGTTTTCTCGAACAAGCAATGAAAGAGCTTGCTTCTATTACGAACCGTGTACATTGTAAATGAATCAATCTCCATTTACTTAGGACAAAATCATCTTTCTAGTCGGCGCAGGTGTGCGCTAACCCTGAAAGGTCCTTCCGAGACATTTTGCAAGCTTCTTGCGCCGATTCACAATCTCCATGATGTCCGTCGGGGTGTCCATCATGATCTGCCAACCTAGACAAAAATAAAGATGAATAGGAACGATTGCACTTCTGTAAAGGCCTGGGTCACACTATAATATACAAAATACCACGTAACACTGGCGACAGGTTCATATTTTTACGTTGTTCAGTGACGCAGAAGAAGCAAACACTGCCTAAAGGGCGAGTTAGCAATCTAACTCTTGGTTGGTCAGAACTATGCCGCGAAAAAGCAGGCAACACTGAAACCACGCTCAGTAACAAAACCTAAATATACGCGATTCGGAAACAGAGAGAGAACGAATAAAGCAGCGGGAGAGGTGCTGGCGGTAGCGCAAGAAGCGAGCGTCTATCCGGTTGTTTCTTTTATCCTTGTCCTTGTCTTTGGGCTTGCGTTACTTAAACTGAAATCACGATAGCCGAGAAATATCCCATAATGCATCGGTAAAGTGCGCTCGCTATTTATACTCGTCTCGCCATACACCACAGAATATTTCGTGGTGCTCGCACATACTCAAGAATGCACCGCGCCGTTCGAGACGCGACCGCAATGTGATCAAACATGCGTCCATTAATTTCATTTCACTTATTTATACCAGGGCCTTTCAGACATTGCAGAGCGTGTAGTGGGTAACAACAAAAACTGCCCGAGACAGCCCGTCATAAGGAAGTGATTGCGAATGGTATACAAAGATGGCGGCGTCTCGAATGGCGATGGCGATTGTTTTCTATAGAGTTTGCAGCAGCATTGAACCAAATTTGGATACTGCAGGCAGTCTTGCGCCAAGAGGCAACTTTGTGACAGTGATAATATCGTAAAAAGTAAAACCGGTGAAAGGGTAAAACGAAGCCTAGAAACATTGACAGATATTGAGTTCAATAGGCAAGTAATACGTGCCGAGAAATCTGTTACATGTGAGCTAGTTGTTCTTGACAATTAACTAAGTTTCACATTGGACTTCAAGACAAGTCCTCTCGATTTCAATGCAGCCGCTCGGTTTCTAGCAAATTCGAGAGTCAAGTTAATTGAAAAAAAAAGAGCAGTGTAAAGAAGCTATAAGAGAAGCGCAATCTGCACGAATGCCCTTTCTGGTAGCTTAAGAAGTTTTGAGTAACCGGTGCAAACGGGTTCACAGACAGTGAGCGAAGAATTCGTGCACTGAGAAGAACATTAAACCTGGAGCTGATATAAAAAGACAGATAAAAAGAAGGTGTGTCTTTGTACAAGCACCAAAAATATTCTGGTGCGTTCCTTTTTTTTCTTTTTGCAGCGAAAAGGATGTTACACGCACCGAATTTCTGATTTAAGCCTTCAAATTGCTTTTTCAGAAACACTGCAGCAGATAGGAAAATTGAGAATAATGAAAGTTCTAGTTGTCAAACTTTGTAACTCCGGAATGAAAACAAGTATTGCGGTACTATAGACTGCGCCAATTAGGGAGCACAGTGCGGGTAATACTGACTTGTTATACTCTGATCTTGGTTATATTATCAGTTCCTGAATAAAATTAGCCTTGTATATATGCTGCAGTAAAGACGTAACGCAGAAGGAAAGAAGCAGGGCTGGTAGTGTTCTATTTTTACTTTCCATCTTTAGTGATGCAACTTCGTCACGCATTTCAAGAAATGTTTCTTTTTCTCTGTCCTTTTCCGTGATTAGCGGTCAACATGTCATGCATCTAACCCAAGCCTAACTCATGAATAAGACGTTTTCGGAACACAGATAAGCGGTTCAAGAACTTCATGTACTGTGTAAACTAATACGTCATCTTCATTACGCACTTTTGATGCCATAATACGTATGCGTACACGCAATACTTGCTGTGACTCTTAGTAGCTATGGCGTTATGCTGCTAAGCATTTGGTCCCGGGTTCGATTTTCGGTGGGAGCGGGCTCATTCTGATTAGCATGAATGCGGAAACCCTCGTTTAGTGCGCTTTAGTGCGTGAGAAGCAGCGTGAGAAGCCCTGACTGCTTCTCACGCTTCCCGGCAATTGCAGCTTATGTAACCGTAATGTTTACCGCGGGAAACGCTGGCGGTGAACGCTATGCACGAAGGCGATCTTTCTGGTAGAAAGCGGCCGCTTGCGTGGGCGGTGTCAAAAAAATTACATCATTTTCGGGTTTCCGCTATTGTTTCGAAATTTAAAGGTTTTAGTCTGAGAATATTTAACATAAAAGGCATGCGCTGTCGGTGTTTTGTTTCATGACATTTGTTTGTGGGCTGTAATTCTCAAAATTCCGAGGAATAACTTTGTCAAGAATTAAAGACAAGGTATGAACAACTTTAGGGATAAAATGGTGTGGCAATATAACCCACATATACCGCATGTCACATAGCAAGGCGTGGCACATACATATACTTAAATATATACGGGAATTTTCTCTCACGGCCCGCCGATGCCGGACGCCGACACCGGATTTTCTGCTACCCGGGGCCCGTAACACTGTGGCGTCAGAACTCCAGATGGCTGAAATCGATAGGGAGCCTGATACGACGTCTAGCGGAGTCCTTGTGTTGCTTTTGTCGTAGTAGATTCGTGTGCTGTGTAAGTGAGTTCCAGTCTTGGCAGAAGGCGGGTTGCATAGCACTGGTTATAACTGACTGGAAAGCGGGAATTGTTATTACAGCACTGACTACGACTCGTATTAGTCATGCTGGTCTGTGGACTACCCTTCCTTTAATCGAAATCATGCTCGCATAATATATCGTCTACCTTCGTTGAGAGAGAGAAAAAAAGAAAACAACGGAAGGTTCCTTGTTTGCTACCCTACAACAAGGTAGGGGGGAAGCGGGCACAAAGAGAATCAGGAAAGGGAGAAGGAACGGAAAAATAATTGAATAAGACATAAGGGATTTCGGTCTCGCTCTAGGAAGAGGTACTCGTCTTCTGCAAGCTTATGTATTGTGCACTCGAGAAAGAGCTTATTGGGGGTTTTTGCAGCATGTTTCGCTCCCGGAAAGCGGAGAAAACAAATAGGAAGCAGAAAGGTGCCCTGATTACAGAAAATCTAGAATTTAGGGACAATCTCATCATGGATGCACGGTGATCAATGCCACTAAGATCTGTTGTATGGAAGACTACGTGACTGCTTCGCGGGAAGCGCGAGTAACTGGAGGGCGTGGCTGCAAAGGATGCACGCATGCGCTTGTCTCGATTTTCGTTGGGCCCGCCCAAGTGTCGTAATGGGAGGAGCTCTGCTGAGAATGCATTTGGAAATAAATTAGCAGCGACCGAAACGTTTTAATGAAGCGAATCGGGAAGCGCCCCTGTTTATGTATGGGAGACCGAGCTCTGCAACGCTGGACGCGGAACGAAAGGGGGGGGGGGGGGGGGTGCACAATTTTTTTTTATGTGTTGCTCCGGAACTGACTCCACGTTGAGCGTGCCATGAGTGTACTAAGCGTACGCCTATAGTAAAAGGCAGTTTGGTGGTTGATACGAGTAAATATAGGAGACACACGCACGCACATCAGAAAAATAAAAAAAAAAGTTTGATTGCTGCTTGGGCGTAGGTTGTGCGCTGCCTACATCGACTAAATAAAGATCCCTCGCGAACATCGACACTGTACCCATGGAATTTTTCGCATGCACGGTAATTTTTCACAAGGTGTCAATGTCCTGATGGGGACTCACACTGTCTCTGGAAGAGTATGCACAGGTCGCTGATGGGCTTGTTGAGGTACCCGCACACCACGGGGTTCATGTAGCCGCCGAGGCATCGGTAATGCAGGGTCAGGTGCTCATTCGACGTCCGATTCACGTAGGGCTCCGTGTGCAGCGGCACGAATGCGTTGGGCTCCTTGCATAGGTTGCCCGTGTAGTAGAAGGCGTACCGCACTGCGCCACATTGAGCAGCCGAGATGACGAGCGCATGGAAAGGCATGCAGTGATTTGCTGGACTCGCTATTGGCTAGTCCTAACTGGTTAGACCCTTATTATTCAAAAATATTATTCAACACTGTATCTTAGTGGGCGCGGTTGTTTTTGTAAAATGCTGGTGGATTGCAGGAATACCTGTATTCTTCCCTGATTACTTCTGTGTGCCTTTCTAACAGCTACTATAATGCCTATGGCAGCTGTAGCTAAAAAGGATATTACTGACAATTATGTGGCGTCCATTACAGGCATCATCAGGCATCATTACAGGCATCATTACGCACGCACACACGCACGCACGCACACACGCACGCACGCACACACACACACACACACACACACACACACACACACACACACACACACACACACACACACACACACACACACACACACACACACACACACGCACGCACGCACGCACACACACACACACACACACACACACACACACGCACACACGCACACACGCACACACGCACGCACGCACGCACGCACGCACACGCACACGCACACACACACACACACACACAAAGAAAAAGACGCTGGCAATATTCGTTAGCCCCCGCCAAAAATCCTGCTGTTTCTAGGTCAGTACCATTAATTTTATGAAAAACGATCGCAGAACGTAATCTGTGACAACTAGTAAAAATGCAAAAAAAAAGTATTTAGAGTACATCAGATAGTATAATATAATCAGCGCACTAGCTTTGTTCTTTATAAATATAAGAGAACCAGGATAACTGGTTAGGTATCAATGCAAAGTAAGTTAGCCATGGGTAGCTTCATTGCAAACGATTGCATCCCTGATTTTAGAAATGGAACTTTGCTTAATGAATTAGCTTGCAGAAAACAGCACCAGAGTTTGAGGTCACGAGGGAACGCAGAAATGTATGTACAAAATGAATTCGAAATGTTGTTTCATATGAATGAGCATAGTAACAGAGCAACTGCAAATAAATATATCACATTTAGTGGCTCCGTTGCGTGGTTGTGCAATTTCGGTCATTCATTTGTTTTGTAAGCCCACACTATAGTGAAGTGAAAAACTAGGGGTAAGAATAATCATTTGTTACATTTAGTTAAACATTGTAAGTTCTTTAGATCCGTAATGTATATGGCCACCAGTTTTTTGTTTACTGCACTTATCGTCAGGTATGTGTTTTTGATTATGCATATGCTCCACCAGAGTTAGCGATTTTTAAAGTTCTGAATGAACTTTTCCTTTCCTCATCTCTAGCTGTGATGTAAGAACAGAAATAATACAAAAGGAAAAAAAGAAAAGCTCAATGAAATGCTAAACGTCGTGCATTCGCATTTAGGGGCGCTTGGATCTAGCTGATGATCGATTATGTGGTCGCGTTGGAGTCATTCATGTGTCGTCCATATCCCAGGAAAAGGTGAATGACATGCAATATGTGAATGTGTAAATAGCCAAGCTTCGAAGGCAGTGCTTAGAAATATTCTTTAGTTTTTGCTGGATGTCGATAATGAGTCAACCAGACACATAGGCTGGCAGTACAGCTTATGTATGGTCAATATAGACCCATTAATTTATTGATTTAATTATATTACTTACCATTAGTAGAGTCTGGAAAAGAAGCAGACGTAGGGTACAGTGTTGACGATGCTATCGTGCCGGAAGCCACACTATGCACATAAGTGGGGTGAGAAAATGTAGCAAAATGAATGCACATAAACATGATTGTATTGCGCTTACTATTACTACGCTTAGTACACTTAGCATATTAAGCGCAATATAATCACGAACGTCCACCATCTGGCCCCGTTCATTGCTTTACTAAGCACATAATCAATTGTATCTCCACAAAGGATCGTATTAAAAAAAATATTTGAAAATCGGCGGCCTGTAATGACTCAAGTTCTGCGCGCGCGCTATATTGAAGATGGAGAAAAATGATCAGAACCGTCGACACTAACGTATAGCCTCCCTGAAGACGTCAGCTTATGCCTCTATGAACGTTCTTGCCCATGCTTGCGTAAGTGATAAAAATTATCTACCTTGATGAGAGAATAACGAAAGTGTCTGCCTGTTTTTGCCAATTTGGAGTCGTTATTAGACCTGTTCAGCAATTTCAGCGTCCTTTGATGATCTGCTTTTGAAGGCTGCTTCATGCCTCTGCGACATACAGGGTCCTGCAACCACGTCGTTATCTCTGCAGCTTACCTCATTAGCAGCGAAAGAAGAAATTGCGAAAAGTCGTTAAGAAACTAAAGTACCCACACGAGAGTGAGGCTTCGTGAAAAATGCTTTTTATCTCGCAAGAGCAAATAGCAACTTTGCGTAAGAGCAACTCTTACTGGTACATATGTTGCTTTATTTACCGTATATCGCGTGAAGAAAATGGCAATAGGGAGACATTCGCTGCTCGAAAAAGCGTAAATTACTGTTAATCAGTCTATCTCTGTGAGCGACGTTTTGGTTGAAACCTTATTAACACGCTTCTTTAACGAAGGCGTTCTTTGTTCTGCTACCCGTTGTGATCACAAAAGCCTCCTTGTCAGAGAAGTGTGGTAAGCATCTTTGTCAAGCAGGCGATGAACTTAGCTGCTCGGTTAAACAACCCTTAATTAAGTGGTCCTTAAAACTTAGTGGAGAAGGCATTAGAAAGGCAATTACTTACGCCCGGTTAATTTCTTCCTGGCTGCAAAGAGGAACATTCAAACATGTAGAATAAAGCAGCAGTGGCGTTTAATACAGACACATTGTGTGAATAAAGTAGGCAGTCAATTTCTCCTAAAATCTAAGACCGAGTTATTAAGGAGTTAAGCCTTTCTTTCTTGGTAATTTGTTCGATTTAGGTTATGCAACCTGGTGCGGGCTATACAGGGTGCTTCAGCGAACACACATTTTTAAAGGTTGTCTGTGGCAGACATCACAATGCTAGTTGATGAGCTGGTCTACTTAAAGAGGCGGACATTACTTCCAGAAAAAAGTGAAATTCATAATCAAATAATTAACAAAAACACTAATTACGTTTTTAACTAATTTTCTTATGCCTGGAAAGTTCTGGAAATAAAAAGTTGTCGCAGTTTCACCTGAAAGGCGAAGCATCAATTGCGATAGCAACTTTGTAGAGAGCTATACGGAGTAATGATATTAGCTTTATCAGCTGTATAAACTTGGACATGCAGCAGCACCGGCAACACGTAGAACTGTTGTCGACGCCGTCGGCGTTTTGCCCGCGTTCGCTCAAAATGCGTGCGGCGTTGGTGACTGTTGCCGGAGCCTCTGATATAAATAGGCACTTGGTGCCGCAGCTAAACGTCGCCTCCCTTCCCTCCCCCTCCCCCACGGCCTCTTGCGCGTCGGAAGAAGGCGCGTTTGCTCTACATATATGGTGATTGTAAAGGAGGAAAGAGACGCCTACTTCTGCAGCCCTTAAGGGAGCACAGCGCAGAACGCGCTTTTGTTCTCCGCCGTGCGTTCACTCCCCGTGAAAGCGCGCGCCCCTCGCGCCCTTTCACTCGCACATACAGCGTTCGGCGCGGCAACGATTTCATCTCCATTGACGTCATACAGAACCTCACGGCGACGGCGACGGCGACGCCGACGGCGACGTACGCCGACGGCAGAAATCTGCTTTTGAGTGTCCATATAATTGCTGTCGCAATAATATCTCGAAACTGGTGTGATCCTGAGAATCCGTTCCAAGTGGATATGCCTTGCGAACTATATGGCTAGAATTTGTAAATTGCATTTTGGGCCATCAGGTATTTAGTTAAAATATAATTAGGGAATTTTTTTAATTAGTAGATTATGCGTTTCGATTTTTTGTGCAATAATATCCGCCTCTACGAGTACGCCAGCTCATGAACTAGAATGGTGCTATCTGCCACATTCAACTTAAGAAAATGAGGGGCAGCTTCACACTAGTGGTGCAAAGACTGCACAAACAGCGAAGCTGGCAACCTCACCTAGCTTCAACTTGGTTAGGCTACATTTTGTGCAAGATCACCTCGGAATTATCGACAGCGCAAGGAGCAACGAACTCTCGGTCATTAAAGTATCTGGACGCTTCTGGATGCTCAAACGCTTTTGCTCGGTTTCGCGGGCTCGTAACTCCGGATCTTCTGCCAATCACCGACGTTTCGCCGCCGCGTTACTCGGGATCGAACCGAAGTCGTCTCACATGCTCTTGAGTAGCGGCGCGGCAGCTTTCGCGCCGGTCTTCGTCTTCTTCAGGAGTGACGCCTCTCTTCGGCCGCCCCATCTTCGCGGCGATGTGCTCGGCGCGGAGACGGCGCGGTTTGTGTGCTGCCGCGGCGGTGACGCGGAGCTGTATATACCGTGGGTCGGTGCAGTGACGTCACGGCTTAGCTCCGCCTCCTCGCAGCCGCGCAACCACTCCGCACAGCGCGGTGACGTCATGGCTTGGCAAAGCTAAGGCGAAGCGATGCGGCGCGCTCGATGACGTCACGGCTCACGCAGCTGTTGCGAGGCTCGGCGTGGTCGGTGCAGCTGGGGCGAAGCGTCGCATAGGGATGTTATCGCCAGACGGAGGTTTTGTGGCGTACCCTCAACGGACCATCCTCGAGCTTCAACAGCTTCGCTAGTTCACAAGGGTATGTCCCATTGTGCTTGGACCCTTTCTGCGCGACCTCCAGTATCGGCCCACATTTCGGGCGTACAGCACCGGGTTACCCCCAGTTCAAACAGCTTCGCTGTTAAAATTTCTGAAAGTGTTCGCTGAAACACCCGGTGTAATGGTGTTGGAGCGCATCACAGAGTTGTCTCAAATGGGAAACTGCATTCAAACGGAACGGCATCAAGAACGAAAGAATGACATGCTTGCTGAAAAAGTGTTTTAGTGCCTGGAAAGAGCACCAGTATGTACCTAGGCTAGCACAAACAAGAGAATAAGTTAAAGGCGCCGCACACAAACGCAAGCACGTACAAAAATAAAAGAAATACATAGAAACAAATATTGAATACGCAGTATGAATATACATTACAAGAGGCATACCTGGGCCTTAAAGAGCGAGATTGAAGCTTGAACAAGCATCTGCCGTCGTGTGTGTTACGTAGGCTTCACACATTTCAAGTGCTGCTTGCTCTCTAAATTTCTTCATCTGTATATATTTGTTTATCTACTCTAAAAAGTGCGAGCACCGACATTTGAGGCAAATCGTAGCGAGGTGGCTATCTGACGTTCCTTTCAACAAGTTAGCTTGATTTCTTGATTTATGGTGAACATGATGGCTCGTGTGCCCGATGAAACTGCTTCCAAGCTGCAGCTTGGAGGAATGCTGCAAACCACATGATCACAACACATTGGGTATTTTTGCTTGTGTAAGCTGTTTTATTTTGCGTTAGTTTAGCCGCCTGCATCAAAACTTTGCAACGAGTAATTGAGAACTGTGTGAACTAGAGAAATAGTTCTTGGTCAAGAAATACAGGGACGTTTGGACGAAATAATGGGAAGCAAGGCATCATGTTATGTTCACGTCGACAATTCTCCTTCTTTGTTTCAAACATCTGGAACGTAGGGTAATATTGAAATGTACAAAATGACTTACTCATAAAACACAGTTAACATAACCTTCAATATCGCCTTAACAGGCTCCCCACGAAAATACATCAATTTTTACTAAACCCCGCATTAAAAAAATCACAGCATATCCACGGGGTGAATGATGCTGAGTGGGCGAAGCTCCGGAGGGAATCATCGAATCTCCCGCTTAAGGGGACGCTAGCACAAACGCGTTAGAAACGTGCAGTACTCTCTAGTAAGGGGGAGCGGCCACAGCGTCTTACGCAGCCATTTACACATGTCGGAACGTGCACCGCGTTTGTCGACGCCATCACATGACTGCTGAGAGAGTATACCCCCCGTATTCATAAACGCTCCTCGACTTGAACTTGACTTGCCACCGCTTTGGGCAGCGCGTTCAAAACGCGTTGAAGGTAAGGCGGAGAGGCCACAGCGTCTTACACTAGCTTCTTACACGGGCCGTAACGCGCTAGCACAAACGCGTTAGAAACGCGCTAGAAACGCGGCCTTTCGTTAATGTTGGGTATTTATTGCCATCGTGGTGCATGCGTCCATGTCCGCTTCGTGGCGTAGTGGGCTAACGCCGCGCGCTCGGAAGCGAGGGGTCCCTGGTTCGATTCCGCGCTACGGACACAACTTAGAATTTTTTTCTCACTTTTCTCAGTCTGGTTACACACTACTACTACGACGACGGGGACGGAACGGGTCCCGCTATAAGGAGCTTCGCCCCTAAAATAGCTAAAAGTACCGTTTGCAGGAAAACCGCAAGATACCACCATTGTTGAGCAGTGCGCCCTCAAGTGTCGATTCCTATCAGAAGCTCCTAATTCATCCTGTAGCCAGTTCCAGATAGGCAAGCAGAAAATTAATGTTCCTGAAAATTTTGAAGTCGATATTTTAATAAAGACATAATATAGAGAAGTATTTGTTAATTATATAGATAATTATTTGCTTAAAGCCCGAGAAAAACCACGCTAACGATTGAGATGATATCAGAGGCTCTGCGAAACTCGATGTAACGGAACAAGCACGCCAGCTTTTCAGTTACGAATGCGAATACGTCACCAGGTAAACTTCGACCGCTTCTGCGACGGATAGACGGCGTCGCCGTCTCTGTTGTTGTTGTCGTTGTTGTTATCGTTGTCGTCGTCGTCGTCGTAATTGTTGTTGTTGTTGTTTGAGAGAAACGACATGTTTGCTGTTTCTTGTGGTGCATTTCTCTGCTTCTTTTGTTTGGGACAGTCCTGGTCTTTAGCCACGGTCCTTACCCAGCATGTAGCCATGTCCTTAATTATGTTGTTCCATGTGAACGTTGTTGGTTTGCAGTCGCCATGTACCAACCAGACCAAACTTGCACAATTTTGCAGTTCTGGAGTCTCAACTTAGCGCTGATAACAAACTTAGGAACTCAAACAAAATCGCTTTGCATTTAAGATAATAACGCAAGTCTGAAGAAGGCTTTAGGTTGTTAAATTTAAGGGATGCTTTTTGGTTCATGCTAACATGCACGCACGCACGCACATGCACGCACACGCACACCCGCGCACACGTTAAAGGAATACTGAAGGCTGTGTTCATATTTTACGTTAAGAAATATTGGTATTTGCACTGTTCCCTGTCCGTATTTTCTGTTATGATTGTAATGTTTCCCTGAGGAGATATCAGATACTATAAGCACCATCTTATCAAGAAACGCGTTCCTGACAAATTTCAGAAAATCACGCCGGGAAAAGATATTGATTTTTGCACTTTTGTTCCTTACGATTGTTCTTAATTTTTTTCACAACTAGCTTATGCTTGGTTAAGGTTTCAAGCTAAGTCAATGTGCAGAAGCTGGCCTCAACACTGAATTACTTTCAGAATATTTTACATAGGAATATATGCAGAAGCTAACAAGAAGCGAGGTTTCCTAGGACATTACGCATACAATTTACGGGCATTTACTGGAAGTGTAATTAAAAAGGGTGCTATAAAGTCTGAGAACATGTTTATAATTTCAATCACATTTTCAAGGTCCCTTAGCATACCACTGTGAATTTCGTTACAGTAAATGATAGTATTACTGAAAAATATTGTTTGTTAGCCTAGTACTTTAGGGCAATTTTTTTATATGTGTCGCTAGATCTGGCAGATCATTCGCCGATAAGCCCTAACTGTCGAGATATTTGGTTTATATTATTGCCTACTTACGTATGAGCCGAATGGTACCGCTCAGAGAAAGTATAGAACTTATGATAGTTCGAATTAACGATGAAACGTTAGCCTCATAACATTTAACCCAGAAGGCAGTGTGGCGTTTCTTTCTAGCGGCGTGATTTTTCTTGTTCCTATCCATTTCGAACTACAATACCTGCGAATCGCATAGCTGCTAGTACCGAATATTTTCTTGGCACGCTTTGTACGACACTGGTATTTACAATAGAAATCATCTGCCTGGTCGAAGGTCCAGCCAGTGATATTATTTTTGCGCGCACAATCATAGCCCCAAGGTTAAGACACAGCCGTGTACCACACCTGCCACTCCATGCTAAACGTAAGTATGGTAATGAAAATTACGAAGAGTTTTTACAGGATGTCGAAATACATCCTGTGTGCTGTGTTAAGCGCTCTTTTATCCACAAACTAGAGGTACTGTCTCCCATGTCAGAGGTTGTGCCTGGAACTTTTTGGTTAAAGCCGCGTAAACCCTAAAAAAAAAAAAAAAGAGAACGAAAATGGAGTACAGTGGCAAATTGCTCGTTTTGACGTTGTTGCACCTCGGTCATACTTACGTGGCAAGTTGGGCTTGACAATATGTACTTCTTTGGCTATTAGTTCTGAAAGATAACATAAAAATAGAAAAGACGCAACAATAATGTTCATACAAGAAGCGGAGTGGGTTTCTCTCGATAGCTTTGCTCAGAAAAGTACGCGTTAGGCAGGTGAAGCTGGCCTCCGTTTGTGTTCCTAAATATACAAAAATGCAGCTTTCAACAGTGCTTCTACAAGGGATGTCGCTGGAGCAAATGTTTCGACTAGGACACTTATCTTCGTCATGGCAAGTCCCCTTCGGTTCGTTGATTAATATCAAATTACAAAACCTTTACGAAAAAAAAGTTGACAAAGGAGGTCCCAAAGTAAAAACTGTGGTGAGACCTCCTATGAAACTAGTATACAATATTAGTGACATGAATAGAGGAGACTTGGAAAGTACAAAAGAAGTAAGTTGTCGAAACGTTGTCTCCAGGCACACCTGTTCAAGCACTGTTGATCACTTTCCATCTTCCTGTGTACCTGTTTCTCGTATAAAATCAGGCTAGGCATTGCGGTATACTCGTATGTGACGTGTCTGAGGAAACCTGGCACACTTCACAAACGTATTCCGAACTGATAGCTGATACATCCTATATTGAGAAGCAGTACCAGCGAGCTCTCACACTCCTCGAGAATAGTAAAGACATGTTTGCTGGCTCTGGGCATCGCTCAGTCATTTCCTCCTATAGGTCGCTATATATCACTATCAAGCAAACGCAGGAGCAACGTAGCAGCAACCACTGCTGCGTTCGAGCGAGGGCGTGGCGGGCCGGTCTTACTGACGGCTCCCATGCACGAAGGCTCCATTACCGCGCCATGGCGTCAGCTTTCACCGCCGTAGCCGTTAACATTCCTGGCTGACCTCGAACGTGCAGCCGGTGTAACGCTACGTAAGAACTAAGAATTACGAATTACTGTTAAAAAAAGAAAGAAAAAGAAAAAGCTGCTTGCACTCCCCAAACACAACGTTCAAGTTATCTTTTTTTTACAGTTTAAGTATACTTTCTGCGGTAGATGTGCTGCGTTGGTATTGTGGTGACATTGAGCGAAGTGGACGGGAGCAGGTATATCTCATTCTCGCGCATCGAGAGCGCCTTTCTTAATGACGCTGACAAACAGCTTGTTCAAGGCACAAACAATATTCACTGCGTACTACGCGCAGTTTTGTTATCAGTAAATTAATTTCTTACTTGCGTCCTTTCACCACTGGAGATAAAGATCAGTGTATTGTGAACACATAAAAAATTTAGTTTAAAGTCGTTTTAGGTGAGTGTTCGGTATATCGAAGATGTATTCAACTATCTTAAGCGCATAAGCCTGTTCGTTATTGCTTGTTCCGCTGTATTACATTCACTGCATGCGTCATTGATAATTTGGTTTAACGGTTTAGGTGACGTAAAGTGGCGTCTTGCATCTTAAAGTCAACATCACTGCATTTTTTTTCTGGCAGTGGGAGTAAACTTTGTAAAGTGACGGCTATACAACTTCAGATTTTAATACAGGAATATCGTGCTTTGTTTTTTTTTTTGTTCGGCGTCCGTAAATGGTTCCGCGGCAATATCACTTTGGACCTACTAAACTCGTGCTGTCGAAAAGATTCCGAGCATTCACGTGATGGGCAAATTCCACCGGCTTGCCAGGGGAAAGAAGGAACAAACTATTCTTGATAGGCTTACCTTGATGACAGTGAAATACCACGTAGGGACCAGTGCACCTTCTAAACTACAAGGCATGTTTCATTCGACTAGCTTAAGGTTTTAAACTCTGCGTTTCGCGTCATTAAAGTTCGATCACGAGGCTTTGATGGTGCTTGCTGGTAAAAATACAAGAAATTCGCGTTTTAGCGAAACGCTGTTCTCGGGTGCACGATCGAAAAATGCGTTTCCGGGTAGATTAGCCCTTATCGCTGCCTGCCATAGTTACTCACGTCACCAACACACTATTACGAAGCGACTGTTACTGCCTACTGTGCTTGTCTATGTGGATGTTGTGCGTAATTGTATTTGCGCCATATTTTAAACACTTTTTTTACCCGTTGAACAGCCTGGATAACGTGATTAGGGACACACGGTATACCGCTCAAACGGGAGCTCTAGTAGTGAGAGTTTCGACGTTTTGTTACTTCAAATCTGTCTAATCAAGCAGCTAATGACTCTTGACTTATCAGATGCCGTGAGAAGTAATGCAAGTGGCTTCTGTCGTTGTTGTTGTTGCTGACGCTGTTGTTTCTTCACGGCAGATTGAATCATACCC
This sequence comes from Dermacentor silvarum, assembly GCF_013339745.2. NCBI lineage: Eukaryota > Metazoa > Arthropoda > Arachnida > Ixodida > Ixodidae > Dermacentor > Dermacentor silvarum. The sequence continues at coordinate 11,927,852 of NC_051163.1, forward strand.
ATTGTGGGTGGATAGGCCGGTAATCGGGTGGTAAGAACAGTTAGTTTTCGCATTTAAGGTGAACATTAACGAAGTATACGATAGACTACACTCCGCCGTCTTACCATAGGAATCCACCGTGATGAAAGTGGCGACGAATGCGGCGATCAGAAGGGTGTACATATTTATACTGCTCATCTTGCGTTCTGTAAAACAAAATGAGAGAAAAAAAAAGCACCCGTCTTGTATTTGTTTTGTCCCCATCTCCCAGTTCCGTTAAATGAATGCGCAAATACACGTTGACAATGCTTAATGTTGTCCAAATACTGCGACAGAGAAGACCTCTGTTAAACCAGATTATATCTCCCGGTTTGTTGCTCTTCAGTCTTGAGCTGCCCTAGAACACGCCAGCATTGACTTCTCCGTGATTCGCTTTTTTTAATTTCATAATTGATTTATTGATATCTTCCTGAAAAAGAAAGAGAAAAAGACTTTAGAGGCGCTAAAGGCGCGCAGCACCTGACGGGTTATACTATTTTAGTATATAGTTGTATATCACATAGCATAGTTTGCATAATATAAAGTTCGCAGCACTGTGCAAAATATTTTTTTAAAGCAGCACTATTATATTAAATAAGTTCCCACGCCGAATTTTAATAATATAATACAAAAGGAATAAGCGGTCGATAAAAACTTTCGGTCTAAATATATTTTATACCAAAACATATAACGCAGTAGTATTTGTAGTATACATAAATAACAATGGAGAATGACATTTTTTATTAAAAAAACACTTAGATATAACATTTCATTTCAATAGGGCGTTCTTTATTTGGCTTGTATTTATTCGGCCTTACCTCAGTTGAGAATAATCGTATTACCTATTTATTTATGTTAAACATGGCTAGTACGAAAGGGTTTGTTTGCCGTAGTTTGTTGGTGTTCATGGAGCCCCGACAGTTCTATACTTTACTGGATAACGAGAAGTATTTTCGTCATTCTGTGTCTTAATTAAGGCTCTGATTAATTATTCGGAGTAACTTCGTATAATTAATCCGATTAGCTGCTAACACGTTAGATTTCTCAAATAGCGGGAATGTGGGAAGCTGTTTCAATTCCCGCCAGCGCCTCACTTTCGCCTAGCTGACCTAAGGGACAACATGAGAATGTCCTCGGAAAAATGCCGCAACCTATGAATACACCGCGATTGCAGCATGAGTGTCGCTATAAATGCTGCCAATCGTATGGTCCACATAGTTTAGTACGTTTACCTGGAGGAAATAGTGGCGTTGCCGTGCTCATGTACGCATAGGCGGCCGTGGCATGGGAATGGCGATATGTGGAGACTTCACATTGGCATTTTTCAGGAGAGCTTAAACATCGTGAAGATGAGGCTGACCATTCCGTCGGTGGCAATGGTTCATTATTTACTAAAATAGTGAGTAAAATGCCGATTGTCTTTTATTAAACCAAGAGAACTCGTTCCGGTTTGTGCAACGATATATACTAATGGCGGCCTCTAAAATTACACCAATATCTCTAACGGTTCCGCTCACGAAGCCTCAATTAAATCGTCTGTTTTCTTGTTTTCTCCACTTGTACCAAGCGGGAGTAGGCAATAACGAAATATGTAATTTAGACAAAATTACGACTTCACCAAAGCATTCGCAGTGCAGGGTAGCAAACTGGATGTTTGCCTTCCGGTTAACCTATACCCGCCTTTCGCATCTCCTGTATCTTTCTCTCTCCCTCGGCACTTTAAGCCTCACAATCTCTATCTCCGATCTCTGGCGTGTGATTAGCAGGTGTGTGCCAAAGAGAGAAGGAGCGCCCGCTAAGTATGAATAAAGAAGAACAAGTAAAACTTGCCAAAAATGACATTTACCGTCATCGACCGGGCCTCTCAATTTTTAACCTTCGCTTCTTTAGTAAACAAGAGGAACTAATCGAACAGTTCCTTATTTGTTGCCGCCGTTTCACCTCAACGCCAAAGTTCGGGTTATACTTAGTTCTTCATCATTCAATATGTAACAGCGCTACCTTGGACGAGGACGCGGGCGACGGAGAATCATGTCTTTATTGGTTCTTGGTCTGATTCTGCTGTTCTTGCTTATTCCTTCGTTCTTTCTTTTCATTATGCAACACGCAGAATTTTCTCAATAGCGCCGAATGTTGGGCGAGTTCGTACGATTTCAGAGTTGGAATGTTCAAGGCAGCACGGAGAAACGTAGACAGAGGGTCGGAGAAATGGGCAAGACAATTGCGCTGCCTGTTTTCTCTGACCTTATGTCTGCGTTTTTGTTCGTGCTGTTTTCGACATCCCAACCAAGAATTTTCTCGCTTGTAATACATATATTTCATTTGAAAGTCAGCGCTTGTCCATGTTTGGTCCTTGATTTACATCCTTATCCAAAGTCCCGCTGTTACATTTCGAATCATTTCGCCTCCTATTCGAGAATGTGCAATGTTCTTTGTCACCTTGTAAATTTTTTTGACGACTGTTCCGCATTTATTCTCGCTTGGAGATGTACAGCTTGGCCGCAGCCACAAGTAAATATGCACGGCTTATCGTATGTTTATAGGAGTACCGAGCAGATTACGTTGCTAAAATGGGGCTATCTTTCTAATCAAACATCTTTCTTTTCTTGCTTCTGTCCAAAATCTTGGCATTTATAGCTCATTTAAACAGTCGTTTTGTGGAGCCAATCCGCCTCGTGGGTATGTGCCATGATGAAACGAATCAACGGGAACAGATATGGCGCGGACTCGGAGCGGAATGTCCTAAGCGTCCGACAAATTGTGATTTACAACCGGCACTGTGTCAACACTTCGGTCTAACCCGACAGGACGCTTACCTGACTTCGAACTGGCTCCCGCTGCCTCACCCTCCTCTCCGCAGTCACTGGCGCTGAGATTTCGATGACTGTGGATGACTGCGACTACGTGCGGCGATCAAGAGACAACCTGACCGCGCCAGCCGTGAGGAAAGCTAGCTGGGGCATCGTTTTTGCTTTACGACCGTCCTCCGGCCATCCATCGCACGCGCGCACAAACGTACACGCGTAATCTTCTGGACAGGGTATACCACAGTGAGGGAGGAAAAACGTGCATCACAGTGCAGGGTGTATACACCGGTAAGCCGTATGAGCGGGATACCAGAGATCATGTACAAGCAACGTTTACCTGTGACGTGTGTATTCGAAGCTGCTATGCAAATATGTGCAGAGGGGCTTACCTGTTTCAACGTTTATTTGGATTGATTGATTAACTTACTGATTAATTGGTGATTTTATTCTGAATAAACATTTCAGGAAAATGTCTTGTGCTAACGCATCTGAATTCCTTGCCTCAAGCTAGTTGGGACTCATTCAAATATAAGCAGGGAAACGGGAACATTTAGTGTCGTGGAAAAAGAAATTGTGATATACAGGATTGCATAACCGTTATGACCAAAAAAAAATTGTGATATACAGGATTGTATAACCGTTATGATCAGTTGTTTCAAACGTAGGCGTTCCCGTTCATCTTGTTTACAGGAGTCTCCTAGCTTTGGACTGGACAACCTTATAAAAGGCTCCTCGAATGTGAGAAATCGTTGGAGTTCAACCGCTAGTTGTGTGGTCTACCGTTAAGATATTCACTGGATTATACTTACTGGGAGAATGTTTCCTACGTCTTCAAGCCTCGCTGGTTAACACACGAAGCGGCTGATGCCAGCCACAGCATCCGCCATGCTGCATGGTATTATAGGATACGCGTAGAGCTGCAGCTGCTGTCCAAGCCCGGGTGAGGTCGTGAGGGCTTCAGCAATACGAATCGTGATCAAGTGCCTCCAGGGATCGTTGGCGGGCAGCCACGGTCCTCGATTTCAGCGGCCAACAGGTGTTTGATTGACGCCGGCATGACTGTTCTTTTGTGGCCACGCCTTTCTCCCGCTTCGTGGGATGACATGATTTGCGGCGCTGACCCGTGCATTGACCGTGATCAAATTGGCCTTGTCCTCTTGACGTCATTAAAGCGACGAACGAAGTTGGTGGTGCCATTTATTAGGTGCGGGCTGCAAAGTTTGTTCTGACCGGTGTCGTCCATTTGGGCCCTCCTCTTGGCCGTTAATTCTGACGCACACATCGAAGGTGCTTCTCTTCGCCGCTACGTCGTGCACTTGCCAGTCGGGATCGACACTGTTATAAATGGCGACTGCAGGAGCGTTTTTCAGGCTAATGGCTGACTGCTTGCTTATAAGACGTAAAAACATACTGCGTTCGTTTGCAGGTCCTGACAACGCATAGTCCCGATCTGCAATGCTGCACGCGAAACAGAAGCATTGCTCAAATAACAAGGTTACTTATTTGTGGTTATTCTTCGTAGTTATTATTTCCATTTCGTGCACTATGAAAATTACGTGATGTAGTTACGCGTGGTTCACCACGCGGAGCAGTATAGCACGGCCGGAAAGGCACTTAAAGCATGGCAGACCGCGTCCAAAGCTTCTCTCCCTCTCTCTCTTTTTTTTTATGTGTAACAGTTTCTCGGCAAGATGTATGCTGCAGTGCGGGTTCCGTCACACATACATGTCACCATCGTAATAATTTTGGATGAAATTGCGCCACTTTCTACGGCCTTGTGCTTGTGGTGAAACTTCGTTTAGTAAACCAATAGCATGACATCATTTCTTCTAGCAGGAAAGTAAATTATCTGAAAATGTGCAGGCTCTTAACCAAAAAGGACGACGTTCGTGAAAGTTAGGAAGACGTTCAGGTCTTCATGCGGCATACTTCTTCCCGCACACACACACGCGCATTCATGCCCACGCACCCAGAGGTACATATTGGGAGTTCAAACAGGAACACTAGGTTTACGCAGGCCTCGCAAACTTGACTGAGTTCGTTGAAACATTTTGCAGAATAGGCAGGTGTTTTTGCTATGAATATTTTTATAAACTTACACGAAGTGTGCATTTCATGAAAACGCTTCCGTCTCCTTCGCAAGGCTGCGAGGCAACAGCGAAACCAGTCATGCGAGGCGGGCCCTATTTCAAGAAGACAAGCAAATAAAAGCAGTGCTGCTGTCAACGTGGTGTCACGTTGAAGGGTGGTTCAGGCTAAAACTACTCTTCCTGTAGTTACCGTCACTTACGCGTGCCTTGCGAAGTATTCTAGTCTGGCGACATCACACTGAGTATAAGGCGCTCCAGTGGCTCCCATATTGCTTTAGCAGTCTACTGCGGCTTTCGGAAAGGCAGGCTCATCAAATAACAAGATGCCGAGAAACTTTCCACGTTCCACTATGTAAGTGGGTTGGCAGTGCTTGAGGATGTACATACCGCTGACGGTATTGCTAGAGAGACGCTGAGTGGTAGTGCTTTCAGGAGCTTGTTAAAGAAGGCCGTCGTTTGGGAAAGCACACATACGCTCCTCTTCGTGAATGTCGTCCTGTCAAAGCCTGAAGAGCCGTCAAAACCACATGGCGTATCGTGGGCGGTGGCATCGTCGAGACAGCAAGAAGCCACGTGCCGAATGCTGACGGCCTAAGTCAGATAAAAAGGAATGAGTGAATAATTAATAATTGGCTGATATTGGAAGCGCTCCAGCAGACATGCCAAAACTCAATCTGCCCTGTCTGCTTTTCCGTTCTCTGTTTGTGTGCGGGCTAGTGCTCTTCAAGATCTGTTCGTTATGAACGTAAACCAACTAGCCCGTCTCGCTATCTTGTTGACTCAATTGTGCAAAAGAAATTTGCGCCTGGGATATCTGCGAGCGCTGTAGTGTGGCGGTGAGTTCTTTCTGAAGCTTTCAATCACCGGATGCTCTGTGGAGCATGCTGCGTGGTGCATCTCCAATTTGTCGGCGCATTCAAAGGGCGTTTATCTTCGTTGGGGGTGTTGAGTTTGGCAGTCGGAAAGAATCGAGAGCTCGTTACACCTTTCATGCTGGTGTAGGCGGAAGAAAAGCAAGAGAACGTAAGGACTCGTGAAAAAAAAAAACATTGTTTCTGAGTGAGCTGACCGGCTAGGGTCTCGAGATAGAGACGGATGCGAAGAGGGTTGTGGGGTTGTACGTGATTCGTCGGCTGCAAGTGTTCGTGCGAACTCTGTGGCGTGTCCCAACTCATTACGCCTTGTCGTGACACGGGCGTTTATTAACGCTTCAGGCTTAAGGGAACCGACAGCCAATATTTATGGTACTAATTTTTTTTCTTTAATTCAACGAAAAGCTTACCAGTCATAGTGTGCAATCGTGTAGTGGTAATGGGGAGAAAGTCTTGGAACATTTTTTTATGAGAATATTTCGATCAGAAGCCGCGGTTGTGTTGATGCATTCCTATGCTGGAAACAGTGAGGGGAGAGCGCGATAGCGATTGCGTCCCGGCATTGATGAAAAACAGACTAAAAGTGCGGTCATAGCCGTAAGAAAATAATAATTGATTGATGAAACCGATGTTCATGAGGTTCATGGCTCCCGAACTGTTGAATTATTTCTACACTATTAACCTCGTCTTTCGAGGTTTGCTGTCCAACTGCTTTGGTGACATGCAAGTCAAGCCAAGTTCGTTCTAGCCAAGCGAAGCCAAGCTTTGCAACGCAAGGCGGCGCTTCTATTACAAGGAACTGTACTTTAACACGTGATTCGCTGTTCAGAGTGTTGCCGTTCGGAAGCATGTCCTCATTTTGAAAACCTGAGTGAGCTGGAGCAAGGAATTCTAGCTCGAATGCGCGATAAGAACGTACATTCCTTCCTTGTTTTCGTCCTTACGTTCATAGCGAACCGGACGTATGTCTTGGTAACCGCCCTGCTCTTCCTTGCTTCTATCTCTCTACAACCATACGAACTAGAGTGTGAAACAGAGTAATGTGCGCCGCAATGGAATGGGGAACCCCATGGTTCCGCCTATTCACCCATTGCCGTGTACATCGGCAGCTGGCAGGAACGACCTCACCATGGAGCAGGGAAAAACACGAGGATAAACACATATCGTATTGGTTCCATTACGGTGAACATGGTCTGCCTGATCAAAGCGAAGAGCAAATGTAATCTGCGCACAGACATGATCCTTGCAAAGAAACCCATTGTGCAATGGTAGCGAGCACGTGTAGTGAGCCTCGCACTGCTGGTGTAAGCAAGCAAAAATTCCTGGCGCAATCAGGACTGGCGATACGTGAGTAGACTCGAGGTGATTGCTTTCTTTTTCTGAGAGACTTATTGCGCACTCCGACTGCAGTCGGCGAATAATGACGTCGTTTACTATTGTTCCCCTCTCACTCATGGCCTCTTGTAAGCGTGAACTTTTTTTTTTTAGTTTTTAATACGCGGAAAATGAAGTGCGAACGCCTATAAAACATAAAGAATGTCATTTTAAACACTATCTATGGTGCACTTAATAAATGCCGACTTGCATACAGTAGTCTCAGGCCACGTGGTAATAGTCCAGCCTTAGTATGCTACAGTATCGCTCCAAAGCGTTGTGAGATACCATTTTTCATTACTTTCTGTGGCAAGTTAAAGGCATAATTCCTGCGTGAACTGCGAACAACATTTTCGATTCTATAAGTATACAGATCATAGATATGCAGATCATAGATATCCAGATATGCAGAACGCTATGTCGCAGTATATACCGATAAAAAGATGTGCTGACGTTTGGGAGTTTCAGACGTCCCAATGTCGCAAATGTCGGCATATCTTTATCGGTGCCGCCACCACACAGGATCATGCTACTTCTTCAGAATAGCGTCGCGACGACGCCTACGCCGTCCGATCTACTGAGGTCAACGCCCCTTTAAGGACCAACCCGCTCCGGTACACCACGTCTGATCCGCCCCCCTTGTTCTCTCCCGCAGACTCCATGTCGCCATCTTGATGCCTTGAAAAATTTCCTGGTGCACGGCTACTAGGCCACTCAGGTCATTCTTTCAACTCATGTCACTTGAGCTGCTCCCGCGCTGACCGGCTGACTGGACCATTCTTCTAAAACAACCAACAAACGCACGCCGCCTGCTACACCGACGGTTTCTATTTAGTTCTCTAAAGGATTTTTCTCCCCTCCCTCCAACTTCCCCGCCCATCTCTCTGCGTGATTTTTTTCTCCTGCCGCCTCCTTCCTCCCTTGCTCTCTTCCACTGCCGATGCCGAACGATGCCTAGAAACGCTAACGCCAGCGCTCCTTTTTTTTTTTTTTTGGTTCATTCTCTGCCTTTTATAGCCAGCCACCGCCGACAACTACCACACGTGACGTCACCCTACTAACTCGTTAAAACTAACTCGCCGAGGATGACAAGGCCGCGTTTGACAAAGATATATGTTTACCTATGGAAATATTTGTCAGCCTTTCTGAGGCACTTTATCCATGTTTATGTAACTTCGGTACAATAGTGACAGAATAGTACTGTGTTTATCTTCTACTGACCTTCCCGTTGTATGTTTCGTCAACGTTTCTCTGATACGCATGCTTTATAAGTTATCGGGACTCCAGCGCGTCAGCATAGGGTCGGAAGGGATAATCACTGGCAGCGCGTACGTCTGCTAAGGGCGCTCTTCGTAAGCCACCGGCTATGCCACGCTGAACATGCGCAGCCTCATCTGGCCACCAAAGTCAGAGCCTTGTTCTACAGGGATATTACTCCCACTTATCTTGTGTTTTCCTTTTACATCCTCTCGCCTTAACCTCAAACTTCTCATTTTTGTTTCGCAGCGTATATTTGATTTCCGGTCTGTCTAGTCTGCGGTCTCTGTTATTGAGTTCGGGCCAGACAAACGAGTGTCGTTCTAGCCTACCCGAAAGAGACGCGAGGTCACAGTTGGAGGAGACGCTAGGGGGCGACACAATCAAATCAAGGAGTGCAGATCGCTGCGACCGACCGGTCACTGCAGCAGATGTAGGATATGGGCGCCGTCTTTCTTTGTACCTTGCAGTAGGAGGAGAGTGGTGGCATGGGCTGGTAGCGGAGTCGATAGCGAACTAACGCTGGCTGACACGGTCTCCTTAATTAGAAACGGCGAGCCAAGAACACTCACCTGAACAGCATTCGTGCTTCAGGACGTCTCGCCGCATCGCCGGCCGGCATTCCGAAAGCGTGCAACCTTTGACATCGATACGCGCGCGCCAGCCACCGGATACGTATACAGCTCACGAGAGACTGGAAATGGGGTATGGCAGTATAAATAACTCAGCAGGCAATACAATCCGGTAGCCCGCAGTATCTGACGCAGAGGTGTGCGTATTTGGCGTTTATGTTCAGACGGCAGACGAAAAAAAGGAAAGAAAAGAAAGAGAAATGAAGTACTCCCATCTTCGCCTTCATCCCGCAAAGCGGTTCTTTCGACCTACGCGCTATCAGACCCCGGCGCATGGTCAAGCTGGGCTAATGAGATTCAGTGATTCGCACCGGTTGCGCTATCTTCCCGGCGTATATTGCACGAGCTTGCACCGGGTGTGAAGGGCAGGCTGCGTTGGGATGTGTTGCCTCGCTTTTGCTTTGTTATCCGTGAGCTTATTGTCCCCCTGATTCGTATTGCATGAATGAAGACCCTTAATTCGCATTGCCGCGAGCACATTATCTAGCTTGCAGTCTGGTAGAAGGTACTGGTAGATGCGACACATTCGCACGCACACATATGCACCGATGCACACACGCACGTACAACACACAACACACACACGCGCTCACAGACAGGCAGCCAGTCAAGGACGGATGAACGGAGAGACAGACGGATCATTTCCAGCACTCTATTTGTCGGGCTATAGTTGTCACACGGCTATGCTTGGATTTGTCGTGATACGAACCGTGCTGGTTGCTGTCTTGGCATAACTGAAAAAATGAGACAAATGGTTACTTACCTCCATGAACGTTGTTGGCGTAGCATTCGTGGTCGAGAGTATTTTTTTTCATGCCTCAGAGGAGGAGCAAATTGAATGCCCACGAAGGAAAACAGAAGAAACGTCGACGCCAACAACATCTCTCTGACTTTCAGCTGATTCGTTTATCCCGATGCACACAAAAAATGCTTCTGTATTTCGTGCTGGCTTCGGATATATGACAACAAAATAAATATGCCGTGCACCGACCGACCGACCGACCGACCGACCGACCGACCGATAAATAAATAAATAAATAAATAATAAATAATAAATAAATAAATAAATAAATAAATAAATAAATAAATAAATAAATAAATAATAATAAATAAATAAATAAATAAATAAATAAATAATAAATAAATAAATAAATAAATAAATAAATAAATAATAAATAATAAATAAATAAATAAATAAATAAATAAATAAACAAATAAACTTTACCGATGAATACATGTGCATTTGTGTACCTTGAGGCCATTGTACCCCTGGCGCGCTGTTCTCATTCGTTTCTGCAAAGTATAAAAAAAATGATCATTTATGACGTGTATGAAACAAGCATACGTCTATACGCATTACTCGCTTGCATGGAACATGAAAGACTGTTATTTACGGTTGATGCGCCCACATTAGGTGTATGTGATAAATAGTAATAACAATAAGAAGAAGCGGAGGAAGAACAAAAAAAGAAGTAAAAGACGAAGGAGAAGAAGTAGAAAAAATATGTGACATAAAGAAAAGTCTGCGACTGAGCAAACGAGTTCCAAGAACATGTCGGTTTCCGCCCGTTTTTCTCTGTGTCCGACATTCTTATTACAGCGCTGGAATTTTCAGATTTTTCGTAGAACTAGAGAAGAGGCAACGTTTTGATTTTTTTTACTCTCTTTCTCATTAGACATAGAAATTCCCTACAATGCGTGAAAAATATTGGTCATTTGTGATGCGTCATGCTCTTTTTCACATTGCGTTCTCCGAAAACCCGCATCACCAGTGTAAGTGAGCCGCTTGCTTTCCAGGCACGATGTCCGATTGCGTGCCAGATCACAGAGGTGCACCATCGGAAAAAGAAGAACATAGCAGTGGAGGTATCGGTTGGTCACAGTAACAGCATGCTAGTCGGATACTACTTGGCAAACGCGGCCAACAGGAACGACGTCACCATGGGACAGGGAAATACAAGAGAATAAACACATATCATGTTGGTTCCATTACGGTGAATACGGTATGCCTGGTCAAAGCGAAGAGCAAATGCAATCTGCGCGCAGACATGATCCTTGCAAAGAGACCCATTGTGAGATGATAGCGGGCGCGTGTAGTAAGCCTCGCGCTGCTGGTGCAAGCAAACAAAAGTTTCTGGCGCAATCAGGACTGACGATACGTGAGTAGACTCGAGGATATTGTTTTTTATTTTGTTTTTTTGAGAGACTGATTGCGCACTCGGACTGGAGTCGGCGAATAATGGCGTCGTTTACTATTGTTCCCCTTTCACTCACAGTGTGTGCCCGTGAAGATGCAACATACTTTTTGAATGTTCTGACTGGCGTGGAAAAAAAAAAATCCTAACCCCAAAACTGCCTTTGACATGGCACTGGATGTAAACGTAACCCTCTGCTAACCGAAAACACTGTCATAAGTCACTTCAGCACGGACAGTATATGCAAACGAAAGATAATTTAAGAGGTGCGCTACCAAGTTTAACGAGCAGTTCGACTAGTTGCTCTCTGATAAAGCTGTTATTTCATGCTGTTTCAGGTATCCGAAGGCCCTCAACTCTATAATTACCGGCGCGTCTACTTGCAGCAAACATTTCGGGTCTTTTACTTGATTTCATCAGTTAAATTTTAGTAATAATTAAGACTGTTCTGAAGTAGTTTAGACATACATGCTACAGGTCCAAATATGTTTCTGTAAAGTCTGCCCCGTATACCACAAAAAATAATAATACTAATAAATTAGGAGGCCCTGAAAACTTTCAAAAATAATTCATGATTGAAGGGGTAAACTTGTTCGGCAATTTTTAAGAAGTCTTGTAAGTCATTTTGATATTTTGTATGAATCGGACAGACAGTCGCAATGACCCTTTCAGTCATGGCGTAGAAATTTGTGTGCGCGGCTTGTTTTCACCAGCTCTGTCCAGTGGAGGCAAGTAAAAAACAATGGACATCGAAGCCGCGGATCAGCTGAGCACCCATCATAATTAACGTGGCGCGATTTCAATTAGGTGTGCCATGGTGAATATCAAGGGTGTTCAGTTGACCTAATGCTATACACACGACCTGTTGCAATACACGCGTGTGTATTGCTGTACACACAACCAATTTATTGGTGGCGGTATACCATGTTTGAAGGGATGTTCTGTGCGCGGTGTTCCGTCAGCAATTGCGAACGGATCATCTTTTCTTTCTCGTAATGTACACACTCGATAAATAAAAGACGGGTGTTCTTTGAAATGGGGATTCCCTTCTTTTGTATGCAAGAATACGACGTAACTAACTGCTCAGTCAGTCTAAATTATTATGTTACTATGTTACTATTATGTTACTACTTCAAATTACCATGTAATTATGAAGACTCATTGGACAATTTAGAAAAAAAGCCAGAGAGTGAGAGAGTTTATTCATAAATCAAAATGTACAAAAATACGAAGTGGTGGAGCCAAGGGAAAGGCAGAACTAGTAAGCTTGACTGGCCTTCAGCTCTCCACTTTTCAAAGCAGAAGACGAATGAGCGTTGTCTATGTCACCTTAAATGTTTATTTCCTATGAAATTTACATCACCTTGCGATAAAATTGTTTGAAATTGTTCATCTTTGTCGAACTTATGAACCCGCTTCATAGTTCTTGGCTGAAGTGGATAAGATAGTGCCCTGATAGATAGTGCCCTGGTAAGGGAGGCGTGCTTCTGGGAATATTTAGTGGGATTCAAACGCGTCACGGGCACGCGTCATGCGTCGAAAGCCGGAGGAAGAGATATGCTACAACATAATCCAGAGACATAAGTTGCTTCCATATCAAGAGCACTGACGTATCAAGAGCACTATCAAGAGCCCACACAGGCAATGTTTGTCGTCGTGCAGGAAGAGGGGGGGAGGGGGGGGGGCAGTCATTAAACTAGCCGTTGGCTAGTTAAATGACTAGCCAACGGCGATGCCGTTGGCTGGTTATTAAAAGAAACGATCGCATTTTATGCGGCAGCTCTTCAATATAACAGATGAATAACTTATGGTCAACGTGTATGAGAGCACGAAACATGCGATCTTGGCTTCGGTTCACAATGACACTTCTTCAGTGGCATACTAGTGCACATCTCCAAATGATTTTGATTGATTTTCAGTAGCTTCCAATTTGATTACCGCAGGCTTAAATATTGATATCTGCTTGAGAAAAACAGAAAGAGAAAACAGAAATGCGAGCAATTAAGTGTTTCTGGCTTACAAGAAGTCAACTCTGTTTTAGCGAGGCTTCATTCAACGTGCTTCATAAATGCGCATTAAAAAATCTATTGAATTCGTCGTGTGTTTCACTGAAAAGGAGCCTTCCGGAAGTGTGATTTCGATCAGCGAGTGATGCCGGCTTTCCCAGGCTACAGTTTAATTGTACTTGCATTTTTTAAATCCTTGTGCGTAACATTTTCTCCTGCTTTTTTGAGTCGTATCACGGGCTAGATTAAAAAAAAAACAACAAAAACAAAAAAAACTTATTTGGATGTAACAGCGTGCAGATTGTGTTTCTTCTAGAGCCACGCCAGCCCTTACGTAGGCCGCATGAGAATAGACGGAAGTGTGAGTAAAAGCTGGCTCTTCAAACGGTGTGCAACAATTGAATTGTCAAATTCCGAACTGTTATACATTCGCCGAAAAATATAAAGTTGACCCCGTAGAAAGCTTCAAAACAATTATTTCGTTCAAAAAGCCCGCGTGAAATAAATTTTGATTGATGTGTTATAATGTTTATGTTCGTGTTTGTGTATACGTTTGAATACATCTATATAAAGTATTATGTTGTTTGAATATAAAATTATAGACCTGTACAAACGTTGCTCTCAGGAATTTAGAATATGTCCGTGGAGTGTGCGTGGAATATGTGCGATATGGACGCGGAGTGGCTTATTTACACTGTTGGGCGTCATTTTACCCAACTAAATATATGCCGATAAACATTTGCCTCGCCTACTTTGGCAGGCATATATGAGCGTAAATGCATGTATGACTGTATATAATGCATGTGTGTTTGTATGTATATACATACAAGTATGTATTTGTACATTTCTTTTTTTCTAACAAAATAAAACACCACCACCACGGCCACCGCCACCCCCACCACGACCACCACCACCCACCACCACCACCACCACCACCACCACCACCTGCAAGAATGTGCGTAGTCATTCTTCTGTTTCCAGGGAACATTTCTTTTGCCCAGAGACCAAAACAATAACCTTTGTCGGGCCGCGTTTGGCAGTTACACTATCTCTTCTTCCGGGACAAGGCGAACACTCGATACATAACATAAAAAAAATCTCAATGACCTGGATTGGGTTCTCCTCAAGAGACTAGCGCAGTTTTTTTGTGGCGGCTGCTTCAAAGAGAGCTAACTCGAGACCACGCAGAGCGAGGCATTCGTCGTTTCCGCATACTCGAGAGACTGAACACAGACGACGCGCACTTTTGCTAGAACCTTTATAACAGTAACATTCCTGGAATTCGCTGCGACACAGGAACTCTCTTTTAAGCCCCGTCCCTTATGTTACGGACTGATTTACTTACCGAGTTTGTTATACGCCACTTCGGGGCTGGCTATGGTGGATTAGGCAGCAGAGAAGAACATTTCCTATATAGAGTGAGCAATGATTACATAGGCTATGATTTGCAGTAAAAAAAAAAAAAACACAGACACACACACAGAAAAAAAGGAATCAAAACATGTTATAAAAAACAGCAACACGGGGGGGGGGGGGGGGGGGTAGAGAGAGGAGGGTTACAAGCAGACACTAAAACACAGACACGATTCTGACTTTTAATAAAGGTGGAAGTTAGAGTTTGTTAGCGAAACTAGCTAGTTATTGGAAGCTAATTAAACAAAGTTAAATTTCGCTATGCTTTCATTCACTTTATATAGTTATGACAGGAAATTTGAGCTTTTCGTTTCCTCTTGTTCTCGCACGTCGCCACGTAATCACACACACAGTGTCGATGTCGCATGCGCAGTCATACATTCGCTATAAGAGATAAAACGTGTATGGATGACGCAGCTCGCTTTGTGGTGTTTTGCGTCAATTGTAGGATGTGCTAAAGCGTTTGCAATGAGCCCACAATGTAACTATAATGTTCCCGTCTATCTTTCCAAATGGACCTACAAGTTCGTGAGCATTCAAGTGCAGCAAGACCGTCTTTTGCGACAGGAGTAACAACATGTATGCAGTGGTACATTCGTGAGAGCGATGTTCGACAATACAGAAAACAATAACATTACGCAAATTCAACGCACACGTTTGAATCTATGTGCAGCGAGAATTAGTGAAGCGCTTAATTAATGCTATATGAGTGTTAGTATATTGCGCCGCGTCTGGGGGCATAGCATTCCCGCATGCCTGCATGGTTAGGCAAGATGGAGACAAATTAACCCCACAACGTGACCCAGGTGACTAACGCGACCGCTAATTACACTGTGTCCGGCGTCGACCCATTTTACATGGCGAGGAACCGACCGAGGTGGCGTGCCAACCCCTGTTGAAGAAGGCATAGAAAGCTTTGGCTTAAGAAACAATTACAATAAAGAAATATAGACTTTGAGGTCTGAAAGGCAAAAAAAAAAAAAAAACCCTGCGCTTGTGTAGTTCAAATCCAGCGCTAATGCAGCTCCACTAACGTGAAACCTGGGGAAGTGTGACGCAGGGATGCGCCGGTGCTGGAGTAGCGCTGGAGGGAGGAGCAACCGAGCGCTAATGGTGTGGTGGCGCCCTCTCCGGCGCTGCGCTGGTATCAGTCTGGCTTTTCGGAACCAATTTTAACGAGTTTCTGCTAGTTAATGCGCTTAATGCTTGATTATTCCTGTCTTTTAAATTGCTCTGAATCATGCTAGTTTATTTTAAACCGGATTTGATCAATTCTGCACTTGTTTGGCCCTGTTTTGAGCGCTCGTTCTTGAGCGTGATCACGACAGATCCCGCGCGACGGACGCCGATGCCGACAGCCCGGGCCCCTAAAGTGCTTCGCACTTAAAATAGTGCACATCCACCGCACTTGTCAGAATAACTGTGATCCGATGCTTTCTTGAAGCGGTTACTTAAATGCTATAAAACTAAATGCGATGCGCACAATTGTCTATATTGTCGTCTATGCAACGTGTACAACCTGATGCAATGTACAGCCTCCCGCATTTTTAGCTATATCGCGTGAGCGTCCATCATGAGTCATTTTAGCGCCTTTAAGCGGCGATAATCAGCGAGACTGGCAGAAGTACTCTCAAGGGCACTAAGCACTCTCCTGTGCAAGAGTCGTCTAAGGCGATGTTCCCTTCAGGCCGACGTACGACCATATAGTTTTCTGTCACCTCCTGTGGTGCTATATCGGCATTCTTTGATCTGTTAGTAATCTTGGCCTGATTTGTTAATTTATTCTGAATTTTTTCTTTTCTTTTTTCTCCTCCACCTCATATATTCTTTTCCTCTGCGTGTCATCTCAAACACCTCATCTGAAGCAGCAAGCCCTGCATGTAGCAGGGCTGACATCTTCAGTTTCTATTAAACTCTTTGTTTATCTGCCTCGATGGTTTTTGCAACAATGTTTCTTCACTTATCTGGCCCGAATTACATTTTTGTGCAGTTGCTTGGCAGATAAAGCGGAATTACATGATATATTATTTTTTTGGTTCTCAGTTTTATCCTTTCTCCAGTGTTTCGACTCAGTCCTGTACTTATTTGTAGGCGCAACGACCCGCCTTATGGCCCATCAGCCATTGTGAGTACGTGCTGTACGTGCCAAGTTTTAATGAATGACCACCATCATTACCACCACCGCCATACTTACAGTCATGGTCATTACTTTTCCGAGTGCTCAGGATTGCTCTTTAGAGCAAGACGTCGTGCTCAGCAGTAAAACGCTGTGTATCCCTAATGGACTAGCGTCGCGTGTGCATTCCGCGATACGAAGGCACTTTTCAAGATTTCTGAGAAGAACTGGTCTCAGCAAGAAGCTTTAATTGGTTTGTATGTTCTCTGTTGTAATGCTTTGTGTATCGCTTTGTGATTGGGACGTGCGCTGTTTGTATGACTTCATTTCTCATCTGGAGTAGAATGCTAGGCTTGCCACCATGAATAGAATTTCCAATACAAATATTTCTAGATAGAACTCCAGTGCTATAGTGCGTACAGAAGCTGTAAGTATGGTAGCTACACTTGCTGAACTTCGTCCATTGCCTGAACTTTGTCTTTTATGGCTTAACTAAAACGACTTTGTGACCTTGCGAATCTATCATATTCAACAAGATATTGTGCTGTAAATGCCAGAATTCGCACTGATTGCTTTATATTGGCAGAGACCGATTGCCTTGCTGTGTTTAGAAAATTATACGTGCTCGGTAATTGGTGATGTCCAAATCGCACTCTCTAGCGATTGCTCCCTCAGTAGGAAAATGCGAATCTCGAAGGCGACAGTTTCGTGTACAGCAATAGCCGGAAACAACTGCGGCAGCCAGTCATTACCATCTTTATAATCGCGGTACAACCTGAACTCTTACCAATCCTCAAATCGTTTTTCAGAATAACAAAGGAATATTTGATTACAAAACATACTTACTAAAGATTGTTCAGAAGAAAGGTACGCTATTGCCGAATATTAGGTTAAGCTTGAGTGGTAAAGTACACTTAGATAATACAAGATTGGTCATTGTATCTCTGGGAGTTGAGCTGTATAAAATACTGAAAAGAAAAAAAAAGATAGGAAAAAGGTGGCGATGCCGCTTTGAAATTACCGCTCTAGCTTCCAGTGATCTCACAGAGTTTGACAGCGTCTATTTGATACAAGGTGGTCGTTCGTGAATAAAGAAGGATATCATTGCATCTAAGCAAACAAATGACTCAACCTGAAAAGTTTGGAAAATCTTTTATGTACCTATACACTGCCTAACCGGGTGGAAATACTTAATTAATATCTGTGACGTCAGAGTGATGCTGCGCCACTGCAGTTTGGCCATAAAATTCAATAAGCGTAACCGTGGTGTTTATTTTCTTCGCTATTAACAAATGTATTCGCCGTCAAAGGTGCAATAAAGAGTCTGGACAGAGGTTTTATTCGCCAGCCTCAACTTATTCCCGTTGATCATTAGCGTGCCTTTAATGGCTTTTCTGAAATCAAGTAATGCATTGGCACAGTGTGGCCTTGACCCCCTTAAGTGTCAAACTTCTGGCATTATGTAGCAGTGAAGTGCCACACTTGTTGGAGAGGGAAATGTCTTTTTTTCAACGCTGGGTGAAAAGTAAAACAACGTTGCCACTTTCAAAGTGCGCATCGTCAAAGCGTTCATATATACTATATTCCTTAACTTTTTAGGCTATAATATGACTTCGTTTTTTTTTTATTCAGCTTTCTTTCTTCGGCAGTGGCGTGACTGAGGTTCACAAGAACAATTCGCAATTCCACTGTTCTATTTCGCCTTTCCATCCCATGATCCAAAATTTCGGACAAAGAAGAAGAAGAAGAAGAAGAAGAAGAAGAAGAAGAAGAAGAAGAAGAAGAAGAAGAAGAATAAGAATAAGAAAATTAAAAACCCGGAGCGGGTGGATTCTGGAGCAGCAATTCTTATCTTTTACGCTTCCAGTCATCGCTGGAAACTTTTCATTTCGCAAAATTTTCCGGCGGCTCTCATTGATGCTCGCCCGTCCGCGTAAGCGAGGGCGGTAGTGACAAGCACGTTGCCGGGTCATCGTTGGCGCTTTCCGCTGACAGATGGCGCCACCGCACCGCTTGTGCGTCACTGTGCCTCCGTCTTCGATTTTTCTTTTCTTTCGTGCTTTGATTCCCGGCCCTGTGCGCTCGTCGGCACTGGCGGGATGCTCAGATCGAAAAACGAAGCGCCGACGGCGTGGTCGCCCCAAAACTTTTTGCGCGCCAGCGCGCTGCCCAAAGTTAGGGACACTCCGTGAAAGCGAAACAAAAAAAACAAAAAAGGCGACGATCCGAGAAAGCTTCTCTGCCTCTTCCGCCGTAGTTCGGCATTCTTCGCCTGCTGCACTTCGGCCGGGACCGTTTCTTCGTTCAAGATATCGGCATCCACTCTCACATGGCTGGTGAAACTGGTGGCTAAACTGTTGGTGCTCCTGTTTTCGCGCACCAACCGCGGTGCATTGACCTGCTGAAGCTCAAAACTGAAGTTCAAGTTCACTTTCAAGACTCCGGAATTCCCATTCCTTGACGAAAAGAAGGCCCCGTGCGGCGAAGTTTTGTTGCCGGCATGACTTGAACTACAGTGTTTGCCTGGTGGTTCCATTTTTGCGGCGTTTTATAAGATGTTGGTGTCGGTGCCTTAAGGATTACTCCGTTTCCGCGAGGAAGTCCCTGCGAGGACGTGGAATTCTGCGAGCGTTATCTTTGTCGTGAGCGTTCGTCTTTGACCTGCTGATGCGTGTGTGTGCAGGATGCAATGAGGAAACGATAGGTCCTGGTGGTCGAAACATGTAGCCACACGTGAACAAGTTTGGTGAACGATCAATGGATGCCTACGGGCTACGAATTCGCAGTATTCTCATCTCCGCAAAAAGTTTTGACCAGAAGACAGCTTCGCCACGATCCCGGAGTGACGCACGGATAACAGAAGGCTGAAGTCGTCGGCGCTTGGTAAGTGACGATAAGCAATCTCGACATATTTGTTATCAGACTGGGCTTTCCGTGCGAGTTTGCGCAGCGGAATTTGTAGTATCTCGTAATTTTTAGCCACACAACGTGAGTTGATGCGGCTATCTTTAAACCGCGACCAGTTACGTTATTAACAGCGGCTGATCTGTTTCACATCCAGTAAGACAATACTCAGCGCATCCTGAAGTGAAATCCTTAATTGCTTACAGTGACGAGCTATCAGACTATATATACGCGTAATTGTAAAGTAATATCGATTTCTGCAATGCAAAAAAAAGTTCAATGCAAATTGTTGCGTAGCTATGAGACAACTGCACGAAGAAGTGTATAGAAAAAGAAAAATGAGCCGTATGTGGCCAAAAATATAAACACATTCTCACGTATTAAAGGTATCAGTTGACCCCCTTACGCCTTGATTTAGCACGGCTTTTGACGATCCCGTTGGTGCATATTCAGCTAGAAAGAATTGGCGAAAAAAACTAAACAATATCTAACAGGCAGTATGAGGCATACAGAGGGGGTCACTCAATCTTCGTCTCATTCAATAACCTTTGAACCTGACTGGTATGCTAACCGATTAATTATTGGCCTGAGAAAAATATGAATGCTATCAGCGGTTAATGCGCATGCGGCACCTTCGCGTTCTTTGGCATATTATCTTCCTTGCATTAATGAGGACTAGTTCGCGCTTCGATACTGACTGACTTCGTATTGCGATGTGCGCGTGACCCAAGACCTGTTATAAAGAACCTTTGCACAAGAAGTCCGTTCTGACATATTTGTTAGGGGAAAATATCGCACGCTCAAAAACGTCTGAATCCGAGTAGTTCTATAATCTGACGTTATAAGTGCGTGCTTAAAATCACGCAGCAAACCAATACTGCAGTCTGTGTGAGACCAGCAGAAATCTTGAGCTGATCACCGTTTTGGAATGCATTCCATCGGTTTGAAATGATTATGAAGACGCCGCGGCACCGTCTCGACTTTGTTGGCCGCGGCGTCTTCATAATCTGGCCCCTGAATTAATTGCATTCTTTCCACAACCAATCCAGAGCTAAAAATTTGTTCGCACTGATATTTCGACCACATCACGTAAGCGATGCGTACAAAGACAAGAAAGGTCCACTAACTGTCACTAACGTTGTAAGTTAGCGAACCGTTCTCTATCGCCACGAGTGAAAGAATAGGTTGAGCCGAAGGGTTCAATTTTCGTTAGTCACAACCACACAATAGAACAGATAATACAGCCGGAAAAAGCATAGGGGAAGTTATTTGTTATGCTTAATTGAAATGTACAATCATTGCATTCTACCGGTGCTAACGTATGGGGCAGAAACTTGGAGGTTAACAAAGAAGCTCGAGAACAAGTTAAGGTCCGCACAAAGAGCGACGGAACGAAAAATGTTAGGCCTAACGTTAAGAGAAAGGAAGAGAACGGTGTGGATAAGAGAACAACCGGGGATAGCCGATATTCTAGTTGACATTACGCGGAAAAAATGGAGCTGGGCAGGCCATGTAATGCATCGGATGGATAGCCGGTGGACCATTAGAGTTACAGACTGGTACCAAGAGAAAGGAAGCGCAGTCGAGGACGGCAGAAAACTAGGTGGAGTGATGAAGTTGGAAAATTTGCAGGCGCAAGTGGGAATCCGCTAGCGCAAGGCAGGGGAAATTGGATATCTCAGGGAGAAGCCTTCGTCCTGCAGTGGACATAAATAGGCTGCTGCTGCTGATGATGATGAATTGAAATGTATAAATAATAGGGCAAAAAAATATGAAAGCGGATGAAGAGATAACTTTCCGCAGGCCGGTACCAAATCCGCGTCTCTGCATTAGAGGTGAGCTACTTTACTTATTAACAGTAGTTATTAACTTTACTTTACTCATTAGCAGTATGTACTCTTGTTCATATGACCTTTCGTTTTCGCACTTCACTAAAAAAAAAAAAAGGAAACCCGTTTACAAATGGCTTGAAAAAGTCAATTACTAAAATGCCCCAAAGCTCCCGCTGCAAGAGCAAACTGGTCAAGAAAACGGCGGACTTCAGAGTGATCCGCAGTCCCCCACTACGGCGTGCCTCATAATCAGATCGTGGTTTTGACACGTAATACCCCGGGATTTAATTTTTTTGAACTTCAGAGTACACTGGCGGCACTCGTGTAATCTGAGTGACTGCGAAGCGCTGGGAAAGATAGGGGACCTCAGGTGGCGTATAAAATTGAGAAGCTTATCTCGCGTGCTGTGCGTCTGAGTACAACGAAAACTTGAGTTCAACAGCATGGCCATAAATAATGCCATGTTGTTCGTGCATATTTTTGTTAACAGTGTAAAGAAGGCTGTACGAAGCTGTACACAATGCTTGCATAAGGCCATTAGAAATATAACTAAACAAGTTGCTAGATTGGCGCGTTGAGCAGTACTGAACAATATATTTTGTTTTATATAGTTCAGGCGGTAATAAAAAAGTGTTTTGCCGGTGACGACTTTTTTCCGCTGCTGACAGAAGTGCGCTCTCTTCTTCTTTCCTACTTTTTACCTAGTTTTGTTTCTAATGACGCATTAAACGTTCATTGCATGCTTTTAAAGCGCAAGAACTGTGCAACTTCAGACGAAAGATATTAAAGTTGCGGTCTTGATCGCGCCTGGTATAAACATTGCTTGAAATTAAACGCTGTATAGAAGGAAAATAAAGACAGCTGTACTCATCGCAATAGTTGCACAGCATTTAATTAACCAGTGCCTTATATCTGCATAATTATTTGTTCATTATAGTTTATTGAGCAAGTTATCTTTAGTCCGGCTCAGGACAGACCGCCGAAGATATGACACATGACTACGTGCAGCACCGCACCGTGCTGTTGGCGCGGTCTACGTGATTACACAATCGATGTTTACATGTTATATGCACCTGATGTTCACATCTTGTATTCTACACGGCGGCTTAGAAAGCCGCCAGGGTTTAAATAATTTAATCAATAATTAATTACTACATAGAAAGCAACGCATGATTTATTAGTGCCAGTATTAAATTTATGTAAATTAGGAATAAGTTATAGGGAGAAATTAACATTTTAATAGCCGAACACGGGCATGCAGATATACTTATCCTTAAGGTTGGGTAAAGTTTGCGAAGAATGCCAGCTAAGAAGCTTATGTAAAGTAAACCAATTTTACGACAATAAAGAGTTAAATATTTGAATTATCAACAGGCAAAAGTCTTTATACCGAAAAATAATTCGCGGATGAATTTTCGCTGTGCCCTCATGTATATCTCCACGGCGCGGTCACGGTGCTTCGTTTGATCGGTAGATATCAACGTCAATATCGAGCAGCGTGAAGATGAGAAACTATATCCGGCTTCATTTAACTGCGAACATAAGTTGTGATCTAAGAAACTATGTGATCGGGTTCTTTTGGCTTTAACGCTTTATAACTGGCAGAGGACCGCGTTGATTTCTGAGGTATTAATGGTCATATCGAAACAAAAGTTCACAGGAATGTGGAGGGTGTTCTGTATGATATGTACAGGGATATGCTAAACCAGGTGGTCCAGATTATTCCGGAGTCCCCCACTACGGCGTACCTCACGATTAGATCGTTGTTTTAGCACGTAAAGCTACATATTTTTTAAGCACACAGGGAAACAAAAAATGAGGAGGCCGGCGAAATAGGGAGGTAATCATTTATGATTTTCTACATATATACAAAACACGGAAGAAAGTCTGAAATATCTCAGTACCGGAAAACACTTATTACCTTTTTTTTCTTTCTTTTGTTTTCTATCTTCTTTTTTTTCTTTTTGGAGTCGAGCCATAGCGGACAATATCTAATGGAAGAAAGCCGCGTAGAAAACGGGGAATATTGCCTGGTGTACTTTTGGGGCACGGGAAATTGTACATGATCAAGAAGAATAGGGCAATGTATAGTGGCTTGAACCACCGTATAGATGAACAACAGGTCTGATCTAATACGTCTTGATTTTAGAGATGTGAGTTGAGGTATATATTTGCGAGGGTTGGACTATGGTCGCCAGAACGGCGAAAGCGGCGCTTGAATATAGATATCAATTTATAATAGACGCGTTCATTTAGGCCAGAATTAGATTCGCATGTTGTGCCCCAAACTACACAGATACACTCTCTTAGTGGAAGACATGCGTTAGAATACAATTTCAGAAAGTCAGCAGAGTAGTGGAAGTAATGTGATATACGACAAACAATACCAAGAGCGCGAAGGGTACGTTGTTTCGTGTGGAGAGAAGCATAACACTTCATCGAAGTACACACAAAGATCTTTCATTTCATCGACCCTGGATAGTGAAACTTCCCGAAGGGTGTAGAGAAATTGCACATGATGTGCTTTCCGCGTATAAGTTAATACCATAGTTTTGGAAGAATTTAGGAGTACATTATTGTTTCTGCACCAGTTTGAGAGGGAAAAAAAAGTCTTTTTGGAGGTCAATGCAGTCGCGAACACTTTTGACAGTCTTAAATATCTTTAAGTCGTCAGCATATAGAAGAAATGAATAGTGTCGAATTGCTGACGAAAGGTAATTGATGAATGGTAGGAAGAGAAGAGGGCCAAGAACAGATGTTTGAAGAACTCCGCTAGCGACCACATATCTAACAGAGCTCTATCCATTAATGCCAACGAAGCATGATCCGTTGTTTAGGTAATTTGATACCAGGGCAGTGGTGGAAGAAGGTATGTTCATTTGCGAGAGCTTCGTAATGAGAAGCTCATGGCGAACTACATTAAATGTTTTACTTAGGTCAAAGTAAAGAGTTTCTAATTGGCCCCTACTATGAACCGGCACCGGAAGCATGGGACAATAATGTGACAAAGTTCATTGTTGTAGAATGCCCCGATACAAAGCCATGCTGTTCATATATTAAAATGTTCTTAGTACGAACAGAAAGCAGGGAATGCAATACAGATTCAAACACTTCTGACGCTGCGCAGAGGATAGATATAGGCTGGTAGTTAGTAACTGCACTTCTAGCACCCCATCTTGAGCGGGCACTATCTGTGCTACCTGCCAAGCGATAGGAAACGTTAGGGAACTGTTGACGATGCATGTGAAAACAGGGACAAGTATGCTTACATACATGTTAAGCAGTCCGGGAGCAATACCATCAGTGCCACAAGAAAGGGAATGTTTGAGGCACTTCATGCACTTAAAAACAAGGTCTTCATAGACTGACAGCGTACACTCCCTACCAGAGTGATAAGGAAGGTTACTTGAGCTTGAAGAATTCTTTGCACCAAATATAGAACAGAAATGTTCTGCAAAGACATCAGCAGGTTTTGGGATAGGATCGCCATTTTCATCAGCAAGACGTACATCTTCGGCGCTCTTTTTAGAAGTGTGAGAGCGCACGTAGCTCCAGAGATGTTTTGAATTACGTGTAATGCTGGCTTCGGTACGTTCAACGGGGTTATAGTGATCATCGTTATAATAAAATTTGCAAAAAAAAAAAAAAAACGACAGCGCCTCAATTCAAGAAATTCAAGCTGCCACTTATCCCCTAGGTGTGTTTGCCCCGCTTTTTTGTGTGCATGGTCTTTCAGTTTTATTGTATTTTTAGTTCGTTAGAAATGCAATGAAAGAAAAGTGAATTTTTGAGCGTATTGTAGGTATAATAATAATAATAATAATAATAATAATAATAATAATAATAATAATAATAATAATAATAATAATAATAATAATAATAATAATAATAATAATAATAATAATAATAATATCGTAGTGAATTTAGTAGATACCTTGCAGAATATTGTGAGGAAGCTACAAAGATAGTAGGCGATTGGGGAGTGACAAAAACGATAAAGTTTGCAGTAAGTGGAGGGCTCTGCAGACAAACCCAATTTGTATAAATCGTGTAAGCTTGTTCGAAACAAAAGCTTGCGAGGTCGTGGTAAATAAGCTTGACATTTACGGCGAGAATCTAACCTTGTTTATTATAAAAAGTTAATCTTATTTGCACAGAACTTCTTCACTGACTAATATTACCCTTAGTTCAGTTATTAACTTTGCAAGAAATATGGGCAAATTTCATTGTAGGGATATAAAAGGGACACCTTTTTAAATATTCGTCACTCTTTTGTTTACATATTTATACATCTGCCCAACATGGTTCGGAGCATGCATGTAAAAGCTATTGTGCTGCAGCTTTACAAAGCAATGGTCTCCCTTGAGAGCAGAAAGCTCCCGGAGAGAAAGAGCCCCCCAAAAGGGCCTGCTCAAGCTGCCAACGCGTATTTAACACAAGTTGCGATCATTTGTTGTTTACTTATCGCAGCGCGAAGCACGAGGCAGCACTAACTTTTCTAGCGGGACAAAGCCCGCAAGACACAGCCCCACTTTTACAAAATGTTGAGTGTGCTGTCGCAAAGGAAGGTTTCTATAATAGAACGTTCTAAAGCTGGATGTCATTGTGAAAGGATTACGAACAACAGGAGGACCAGAAAGCAGAAAAGGATGAAGAAGAATCGCTGTAAAACATGGCTTTGGTGGGATCTGTATGCACATGGCTAACGTACAGGGCGCATGAATTGATCTATTTGGTGATATTGGAAATGCTAGTAATTCTTTCGCCTCCGGCATTATCGGAACCTCTTTTTTTGTAATGAATATGCAGGGATGACTTCGAAAATGAGAAAATAAATCAAACACATACACACAATGACGAGTACTTAAGCGTTAACGCGCTTTCATTTAATTTTGTATCTTTGTATGAACGGCAAGAGAGAGAGAGAGAGAGAGAGAGAGAGAGAAGTGACTTTATTTGCACCCGTCAAGAACGGCAAAACACTGCAACTAAACATGCTAAACATTTAATTCAATATATGTTCCACACTGACACATTCAGGTATTCATTCTTTCCTCATACAATCAGAGATTGGAATTCGTTGCCCGGAGATATTATAATTTGCTCACCGTGACAATTTTCTTCCCATGCTTGAAAAATATGTCTATCAGTATGTATCGTGATTGTTAAGATCGCCTACAGACACCGAATTTTGTTGGGAATTGGTTTCATGTACGCTTTGTTTTTCATCTTCTGCACCTGTATTCTACATTAATCTTTAAGGGCTGGCTCAGGAAGGTCACAACCTCTTACTGTAATGCTCAACTACGTTTTGTTGTTAACTGCAATATTAACAAGTGTATAGCAGTTTGTCATTCATATTTTGATGCAACGCACTTTCCCATGTCCTGCAACAGCCTCCATATGCAAGCTTGCGTTATGTATGAAATAAAAAAAATGTAGTGTGGGATCACAGTATTGTACGAGTACTTCGATGCGAAGCAATAATCCTAAACATCCGCCGTGGTTGCTTAGTGGCTGTGGTGTTGGGCTGCTAAGCACAATGTCGCGGGATCAGATCCCGGCCACGGCGGCCGCATTTCGATGGGGCCGAAATACGAAAACACCCGTGTACTTAGATTTAGGTGCACGTTAAAGAACCCCAGGTGGTCCAAATTATTCCGGAGTCCCCCACTACGTCGTGCCTCATAATCAAATTGTGGTTTTAGGCACGTAAAACCCCACAATTTCATTTTTTAATAATCCTAAACGCATACTTTGATACTTTGCGCAAAACCTGCTGCGAAGTAAAAAAAAATACAGATGGGACAATATTTTTTTTCTTTTATGGTAAATGGTCGCACTACTGCCATGAACAATTAAGGTGATGGTGGTGTTCCGGTGTAACGACAAAAGTAACGCGAGGTGTTGCATCGCCTGCGAATTGGTCCTTTTGAAGGGTAGCTTACGCTTGGAAATGATTGCAGTGGGCGAACTTGACTACACACCTGCCAGTGAACCCGGAAATCCTGATTGCAGAGAGAGCCAAAGCCGCGCCGCATTTCCCGGGCTATTTTTCGCCTGCACCTGGGGAACCGCTCCTTCCTACGGCCAGTGTTATAAGGGTTTTGACGCCTTCGTAGGTAAATTATTGCATTTCGTTTGTAAACTGGTGAATGGGCATGCTTGCGTGCGGAAACCATTCATTATAATGCGCAGAAATGAGTTGCAAACTGTCGAAGACGTTAACAGCTTCAGTCAACAAGTCAGCATTCGCTAATGAAATAAATTACTTTTGTATTGGGCGCTGCTTGGAGGCATCGTGAATTTGGCATTCATTATTTTACGGCATCCAAAGAAAGGCAGGGAAATGACGTGCAAAACGCAGTGTGGTTAAAATGTCACTAAAGGAAGAACTGAAGCGCAGCTGGATCCATAGAATATTTGTTGGGAACTTTATCAATGTTTCTGTGTGTCAATGTATCACTTCGTTGTGTAGAGAATTGCCAGAGGGGGTGCCGCTGCTGCTCCTCAGTTTAAACAGCCCCCAATGAAACACACGCGTTGACGTAATATCCACGTGACTTTTCTCTGTGCCACTCTCTCGGAATCAGTAGTACGTGTTACTGGGCTAGTCGGTTCATACTCAACAATTTAAGACCATAACACGTATGACCATCAAGGAGGTTAGTTACTAAGATTTGATGGCCATTTATGCTTTCCCGTCCTCTAGTGTAGGGTAGGCAACCAGACGCATTTCTGGTTAATATCCCTGCCTTCTCCATTTCTTTCCTCCTCTTCCAATACCTAGCGCGAAATCGAAATGAAGAGGGGAGGGGAATACCAGTGAAACTCTCGACTTCGCCAATCGGGAAGCGAAGCAGGAGGAGGAGCAGTGCTCGAATGTACACAGCTAACCAGGAGAATAACAATGGCGTACGGAATGTGCGTGCCATGATGACCAACGTCGTCAGTCAGCGCGTTGAGCTGCGGGCGCACGCGTGTTTGTACGTGTGCACGTTCTTGAATGTACAGCCGTGAACGAATGAAATACGATAGCGTTAAGGTACGTTCTAGGATATACAAGGGTTGTTCAATAAAGACTCAGACTGATGATTTATTTATTATTTATTTTATTATTGTTTTGTTATTGTTATTATTTATTATTATTATTATTTATTTATTAAAATTTTACATTGACCCTTTGCGTTTCTATAAAAAAAGAGGGATACAAATGTCGATGAATAATTTTCAGAAATTATGATTTCAGAGTATCAGTCTCAGTCTTTATTGAACAACCCTCGTATTTTGTGCCAAATCTTGGTGCCATTGTGGCTGAAATAAACTGTTCGGATTATCCTGACACTCGCACACTATTGACGTACTACGCTTTATCTCGTGAGAACAAGTGCCACGGACAAGCATCGATGGCAATATCGCGTTTTACCCGTTGGTTGCGCGTGTTCGCGTCTGTGGGTGTGCGCGCATTTGAATAATTACGTCATTGCATTTGCGTCGTCAAACGCGGGTACTATGAGAAAGAACTCGTAAACTCATTGCATCTGGCAGGCAAAAAGTGGATCTTCCACCCACCCACACTAAACATTACCAAACAGCATCCTCTCTACATCATCTAGCGCATAAACATAAGCAGGAAGACTTACGTAACCTCGCAATTTCGTTCACTTCACGGGTATAACGTGGCTGATATAACCAGTGCACACGCGCCTGCGCATAAAATATTATGCAGCAGGTCTTTATTGCTTGTTTATGCTAGCCTGTGTGTTTGAATTACAATTAGGCGTTTCTAGTAAGCGCAGATGACTCGGTGCTTTCGAGCTGTCGCCTCCCCTCTGTCTGGCGCTTGCGCGTTGATTCATTAATTTGCTCGGACTGCCTGCTCCTGACTAATTAGGAATTGGGCTCTCGCTCGGCACTGTGGCCTAAACCATATTGGAATCCCACGAAGCTTTGGGTTGCGTGGACGCTACCAAAGCTGACATAGCCCTGCATTTATGCACCACGCCTTCCTAGAGCCAGAACATTCACCTGGATCTAATTAGTATAAAACGTGGCCAGCCGTGCCGTCTCCTCTCTATAGGGCGTAGCTCTTCCGGCTTCTATAATACCTTCATACCCGTACAGACACAAAGTCGGGTGATGAGTGCAGATGAATGCGTTATATGCAAGATCACGAATAAATAAGAACATATATATTCCTTAAGGATCTGTTTATTCGGGTTGCGGAACCGCCTTCTATATATGAATCATGCATGGTGACAGGATGTGCGTATTTATGGTGATGCAGTTTGTCCAAGAGAGATGCAGATCATCGCGTGATCTTCCTTAAAACAAACGAACAAACAGGTGAAAGAATTGTCATATCAACCATTGGATCGGAAACCGTCGTCCCGCAGAACTGTAGTGCCTTTATCACGAAACCATACTGCTCATTTTTTTTTATTACGCGGGCGTATGGTTCAAGTTTGAATGAAGAAGCACTATAATAAATGAAAGTAACTGTAAACACATTCACCGATAACACAAGCAAACTAATGTACGCGTGTCCCATAAGGATAACTAGTATCGCGATGGCTCTTCAGCTGCATACACACTGCGAACATAGGCAGCGGTTTCCCGAAAGACCTACAGCGCTTCGTTTCACGCATTCTACTGAGCCAAACGCAGTGAACACCAAGCAAGATAAGCATGTTGTAGGACGGATAACTGCAGTAGACAAAAGTAAAAAGCTTTAGAGAAATCATATCATTGATACGAAGTGGGATAAAAGTTGGACAAACGTGGGTAAAGTGCTTTAAACAGGTTGGCCGACGTTTCAATAGGTGGACTTATTTTTCCTAGGTGTACTTGAATGCGGCGCGAAATACATTTCGTGAAAAGGGGACAGAAGAGAGGAGACAGTGAAGACCTTCTGTCCCCTTTTAACGAAATGTTTTTCGCGCCACATTCAAGTATACCCAGGAAATGTCAGCACCAACTTGCCCAAGAAGAAGTTCTTTTAGGTGGACCTATCTTTCTCAAAAGCGACCTCGTTGTCCTTGGCGTGTTAGTTTTGGATTAACCCGTTAAAACTAACACGGCAAGGATGATGAGGTCACATTTGATGACAAAAATGGGTCTGCCCATCGAAACGTCGGTCAGCCTGTGTGAGGCACTTTACCCTTGTCTTTTATCCCACAGTGCCCTACTCCTTCTGTCGGCCCCCATCTTGACTTTGAATTGTCATGGATACTAAGACCTTTAACAGAATGACACTATCTGCAGTATCTTGTCAATTGAAAGAATTGTAACGGGGAAGCGTTTCTGAACACTCACAATAATAAAGCTCCATTCTGAAAGCACCATGTGGGCATGAAGTGTCTAGGAGGACAATTTTCTAAATGCTGGTGAAGTTGAAAAACTTAAAAAGGAAAAGAAGTACAAGAAAATGACACGCGAATTGCTTCAACACCGGCTTTCCAGGCAAGCGTTAAACGGAGGAAACAAAAGCACAGAGGTGATCGCGGGTGGTCGTTTTACAGAACTGTGTTACTCTCCTCTCGCAGAGACGCACATTTCATTTAAGAACGCAGCGCCACCAAACAACCACCACCAACGCAAACCACTCCTCTACAGCTGCCGCTGTAGCTGCTTCGCTGGACTTCGCTTTCCAAACCACGATTTAGGTCACAGCAATCAATCGTCCTCAGGCCCCAAATTATTTCACTTTCTTTGAGCCTCAAGCGGCTTGTATATTGGCCCAACGCGCACAGACTTCTTCTTTTTTCAGTGAGTCATTAGTCTGTTTTCGTCTGATTAGTTTTTCTTGCCGTAAATTGCCGGCTGTCGACGTGCTTCCTTTTATACATTAAGCGAGCCTATAGGGCTAAATGACTGAGTATTGCTTTTACGTACATGGTGTGCAGCGGTTCTTCGTTTTTCTTTTAGTGCATGTACATGATGCAACTTCAAGATGAGAGAGAGAACAATGAAGCCGATCCCACGAATCGATGTTGTGCAAATCATTCTGCTGGTAGCTGGCTACTACAATTTAATAATGCTTTAACTGAGTGAATGGCGTTGGCGAGGCGCTTTGTGGGGAGGGGTGGATGGAGTTCTGGTTGAGCAGCACGCCACCAGATGGTGCGCGCAACTAAGGACAAGCTACATGTATAGGACACCTGAATAAATCAAGCAGGCTATACGGGTGACTATTTGTCAGCGCCCTGTTTCAAAGGCGCTGCCATTAAATCATCATCATCATATCATCAAGCTGATTTTGCAGGGAGGAGATTCATACGACCGGATCCGTCACAGGCATAGGTAGCGGCACAAGGCAGAGAAGTTTTGAGCAAGCGAAGAAATATTAAAGAGATGTGTACAAGAATGCTAGAATGAAAAGCAGTAACTCAAACAGGCTAGGTTACCGTCCCCTTTCAAAGGGGATGCCAATAAATCATCATCATGAAGCCTCCTGAATAAAACTGAAGGTATCGACATTCCTCGTCGCCTGGCCTCTCCTTCTCCTGGTCTCCTCACCGCCCGCGCTTTTCATCGCGGTTCGCCCTCGCAGTTTGCTGGTTTGGTCCGTAGCGCCCGTGGTCCCCATAGAATTCGCGTGTGCCGCGCTGGTGTAATTTATACTAATACCAGACTCCCCGCTTGCAGTTGTGTCTTGTTCTAGGCATTTAGTGTGCGAATGGCTCTTGGCGCAGTAACCGAGGCCTTGTTAGGCGGGCCAGAGGTTCAAGAACTGTTTATTTTCTTGCAGGAAAAGGGCGCTCAAATGCTTCGAAGCAGGAGCAAAAAAGCTGTAGTGTTTTGTTCTGAACAATAAATTGCGCACGTCATATTAACGACTATTGCAAAAAACAAGTGCTAACTTGGTTGTCTGTGTGAGCAGGTCCTATGTTAAGCAGCGCTGACTGAATCGTATGAACGCGCTCGCACTAATCCTTAACGAGGCGCGTTCATCACATGGTTTGTTTGGGCCCTAGTTGACGGTAATAATCCTTTATTACTTGTTGTTTTATGCCAAACAAGATGCGAAGGACTGGATAGAAAGATTTGCTAGCCCATGTACTTGTAGCCTATTTGTATTACGTCATTCGTCTCTTGTTTGGCGCTATACAATAAAAATGACACAGTGCTCGAAAAAAAAAAAAAAAGGGAAGCAACAACAACAACAACACATATAGGTTTTATTGTAAGCTCACTCCAAAGGCGCTATAACGTAATGCTATTTCAAACTGTTCCTATTCCATTTCTGCAATCAGCCCTCCACAATTGGTAAAAAAGGAAAAAAATAGCGTAGCTTGCACTGGAGGCGCAATGCTATAGAGACAGTGGAGCTGATGGGCACCTAGCTAGTCCTGGCTTTTGGGCTAAGCTAAGCACTATCAAGTCATCCCCAGTATTTTCCGGGATTTATAGATAATTGATCAATTATCGATTAGTTATTGATTGGTTAGCGCAAGGTATTGGCCACTTATTTGGGCTAGGCTAAGCACTACCAAGTCATCCCGAGTATTCTCCGGAACTTATTGATTATTGATTAGCTATTGATTGGCTATAGATTGTCTATCGATGACTGACTAAGCTTAAGGAGTCCCAACCATCCTTAGCTAGACTTAGCCAGGCTCATCTTCGCTTGTTCAAAGGGATATGTGCCATTGCGCTTGGACCCTTTCTGCACAACGGTTAGGATCGGCCCACATTTTCTGTTTACGCGTCACGGACTTACGGCCGGCTTTAACAGCTCCGCTAGTAAAAAAATATTTCGGGCTACCCCTGCTTCGCCTGCCTGTCGCGCAACGTCACAAAAAGCTAAAAATCTCCCCATCTGATAGGAACCGTGCGCACTGGTTATGCATCATTAGGCCAAACACAAGAAAAGCAATTATTTCTTATTCCACACTTTTTCGCAATTAGCCCTCCGTTATTGGTGAAAAGGTTTCGGGCGAAGCCTAGTTCGGCTTTCTGCCACGCAACGTCACAAAACCGCGAAAACTCACCACGTCAGAGTGGTGAGTTTTCGCATTAAAACTGCCTTCAATATGCCAAACAAAACTGAACTTCTTTCGAAATAACCGGAAACTTCCCCGTTCCGAAAGGAATAGACGATGTCTGCCTACCGATCACTCGGACACGGGCTACTCGGAGCTGCCGGGGAGAACGGATTTATTTGCGTATAATACAAGTCTTTACGTGGCAGCAGTAGCGTTGTCGAGCACTTTCCGCACGTATGCGACTTCACTCTGACAACTCTTCTTCGCTGAGGATACGTTTTGGCGCCATTTTTAACGTTCCGTTGCACGCCGCCGCGATTTTCGACCAGCCACCGCAAGCTAAGCAAGGAAAAACAGACCAATCCCAGACGCCGGCACCACACTCTTCATCCGCTTATCTACTTTCACTGTGGTAGCTCGGCTCTCGCCGAGACCGCCCCCATTTCTGCATGCTACTCGCCGCTTGCTATCCAATCAGTTAAGGAAAACCTGTTAAAAGTAGGCAATGCTATTAGATTTAAAATCAACCAAAAGTGACCTCATATGAACGAGGAGGGCATTTGATTGGGCGGTTCAAACAACGCTGTGAATCACCGCCTCATGTTTACGCGTACGGTTACGTAAATTTGACGTCAGGAGATCGGAATAAAAACAGTTTGGAATAGTTTACGTTATAGGGCCCCTGTATTCGCACTTAAATGGCTTGACAAAATGATGTTGTTTATTGTGCTCACGCACTTTTCGTAATAGCTTTGTGAGACGCTCTTGCGCACCGAAATGAGGCTAGAAAACAATGGAAATGAAATTGCCAACATAAATGTTTATTCTAACATACACTAAAAGAGCTGATGTTAATTGCTGCTCAGGGTAGCAGACCTATCGGCGACGTCCTTTACTCTCCGGTCGTTTCTCCAAATGCTATCGCGTTTTAAAACGCGATACCATAGAAATATAAAGCTCAAGTCCTTAATATCTTGAGAGGGTATGCGAAATAAATACATGCGCATTGAGCACGCTATTGCATTATCATTGTCACAATCAACACTATAGAATGGCTTTTTTTTATAGAAGTTGCAAACAAATGATATACGTATAAGTAAATGATGGATTCCTCACGTTTAGAATGCGTTGACAATGAAAACAGAGCAGATTAAACATTCACAACGTATAAACAAGCACCAGTCCGTCCGTACTGTGCAGCTGTCGCAGCTCACCCATATTATGCAGAATTCTTACCATGTGACGTAGTCTACAGAAAGTACCATCGGTGCTTTCCAGCAACAATCACGCAAAAAACAAGCGCCTTTTGCAGAAGTTTTCCGACAACAGCGCCTGCACATTTCCATTCACGGCAAACTTACACCTCCGACGTCCTTCAAATTGCATGATGCGGAAGCCATTAGTCATATGGCAGCCACATTCTTGCATTTTTGCATTCTTCAGACTTC
Source organism: Dermacentor silvarum (assembly GCF_013339745.2). Lineage (NCBI taxonomy): Eukaryota > Metazoa > Arthropoda > Arachnida > Ixodida > Ixodidae > Dermacentor > Dermacentor silvarum. The sequence goes on from NC_051163.1 coordinate 11,962,802, forward strand.
GTAACGCAGCCCCACGCAAGATAAACTTTGGTGACGACACGAGTGGCAGAGGAACTCGCGCGAAAGATGCCGTACGCATCGCTGTCCGCAGCGCAGTGGGTTGGCTAAGAGCAAGTGTCATGGCGCCGAAGCAACTCAAAACAAGAAATAACGAAAACGAAAGGCGTGGCGGGCAACGTGCTTGTTTCAGTGGAGAGAGGGCGAGGGCAGGCAGGTCACTGCATTCCAGCAACAGGAAGACACGAACCTCCTCGCCAGCCATCGCACGCCTGCTCGAACAGCAAGATGAAAGAATGTCGCTACCTTCAATTTCATCAGTTGTAGTCGGGCTAACCGATGATGATGATGATGATGATGATGATGATGATGATGATGATTATTTATTTCGATCCCATTTGAAACAGGGTGGTGAGGAATATTCCCCTAGCTTGCTTGAGTTAGTCATGTATGCTGTACATGCTTTTTATTAAAGCATTTTTGTATACGTCATAGTCTTTGTTCTCTTCCTCAAAATTTGGCTATGTATACCTTGTACCGCTACCTATGCCTGTCACGGATCCGGCCGGCTAAAGTTACGAGCGCCATCTCTCGGCCGCTTACGGAGCAGAAGGTTACCACGATGTGGCGGTTGGCTGTGTCCTTTCACTTAAACTATTCTTACACCCAGAATCGTTTGAGATTACGCAAAGCGTTACCAGGCGGACCAACGTATTTGTGTAAGGCGAACAGCTTTGTGTCTGACGCAAGCGTGGGTGTGACGCCGCCGCCATGATTATGACATGCCTTTTGTTGGGTTCTGCATAGATACTGGACGAGGCGCAAGTGAGGGAAAGACGGATTGGGACGTCATGAGAGACTACGTGTTACAGAATCGTACCTACCTGTGGCTATGGTATGCAGCGTATGTCAAAAGGAAGGTGACATTTTTGCTTCGGCAATGAAACGTTAAAACCTTTTAGACGTTGGCCCATCATGAAGGTGGTACAGCGTCGCATAGTTTCTATGCACGTTAGCTGTTACGAGGAAAATACTGGGAAATGCGGGCTGATCCCGGAGACGGTGCAGGCTAACACAGCGTCTCATAGCGTGAGCTGCCGCGAGGCAAGAACACTAGAAACTGACAGGTGGCGCATGCATCGAATATCTCAAAGAGATGGCTGACTTTGGCACGAGACGAGTATGCGTGCGATTGGGGCCTAGTCAATGAAAAGCGATCGTGGCCTAGTGGTTAGAGCGCTGGGCTGCTGTGCTCAAAGGCAGATGTTCGATTCCACTGTTTGTCATGGATTTATTTTTATGCGAATTGTAGTGAAACATGAAATACTTACCTACCCCCCCATTCACCAACTTGCACCATTGTGCCTGGAATGAGGCCAAAGATAGCTTCGCACTAAAAGAGAGTTTGATAAGAAAAGCCGTGAAATAGGGCTTAGATACTTTCCTCTAGCCAGCTACTCTGTGGTGATGAAAAAAAAAAAGAAACAGAGAGACAGAGAAACGGAATGACGATACAGGCAGAGATGTAGAGGCAAATCACATAGTGGGAAAGTCCACTCATATATCCTTGAGTCCAGGCCTACACATTTTAGAGTTAAGTAATACCAAGAAAGTAAACTGAGCCGGCAGCCGAAGTCTAGCGTATGGGTTGCTCTTGCGTTGCACGTAATCGGTGATGCGACACTGCAGCAAGCCAAACGGGCAACTTTTTTTCTGTGTCGGTTAAAATATCCACCTGAGCTGTTCTGCGTCAGAAAGAAGCAATCAGCACTCTCTTCGACGGACTGTCCTATGCCAACGATGCAAAGCCTCGTTTGTCTCGAGAGTGCCGTCAATTTCACGAGGGCATGTCTGATGGCTTAATGTAATCGCGATGTAGCGAAGAAATGAACACGCTTTGAAAGTGAACCTATGCGCCCATCGAACACACCTTTGGAACATGCTGTGAAAATGCAAATATGCTAGTAGGTAAAGAATCGAATGGCTCTGCCGCCAATTGATTTTGCGGTGAAGCATAAAATTGGTTCCCTGCAAGCCTGGATTTCATTTGCTGCTTGTTCGCATTGGCTCCGACGCAGTGCAAAAGCATTTGTGCTGTTCTTGTTGTGTACGCAGTCGGGAAATCAGCGTCGCACGCTTGTACTAAGCGCAAGGTCACGGCTTGGAAATTTGAATGACGGCGTTGCTTTATGTTTTTTTTTTGAGAAGCAATATGCGCATCTTTTTCGAAAAAAAAGAAAAGCAGTGCTATCTTTCGGAACTGTACCTAATTGGCTGGTCGTAATATAGATCATGTGTAGCAATTTTCAGACGATTGAGTGCGCAGTTTTCAGCAAGAAATTTTTTTTCTTCCTCGTCCAGAAAATATTGCTTAGTATATTTATTTCATTGTTTGCCTACTGCTAATATATTTCATATTTTTTAAGTAAATCTAAATGTCTTCCATCTCATCGAAGTCGATGACCGTAATCACAGAACGTGATTGGCCATCGCATTGGCCAATCTCGTCTCGTCACGCTCATGCCTAACTTCGGTGCAGAAGCTGGAATGCCAACTAACCAGATAAAATTTTTTTCATGAAACTAGTTTGATGAGTACGTGTCCCTGGTGTTTGATAATATAACGAAAAGCATTTTCATGCTCGGCTTCTGTGTTAGTGCAGAAACGTGGGCTTCACCTAACGCTTACTTGCTTGCTAGGGTGCACGCTTTACAGTGGTAGAAATAAGAAAAATTATTCCATGGAATTTTGTTATCATGAGTTAGCGTTCTTAGGGTACTTCATGCATTTCCGGGGGCTATCTATCTATCTATCTATCTATCTATCTATCTATCTATCTATCTATCTATCTATCTATCTATCTATCTATCTATCTATCTATCTATCTATCTATCTATCTATCTATCTATCTATCTATCTATCTATCTATCTATCTATCTATCTATCTATCTATCTATCTATCTATCTATCTATCTATCTATCTATCTATCTATCTATCTATCTATCTATCTATCTATCTATCTATCTATCTATCTATATCTATCTATCTATCTATCTATCTATCTATCTATCTATCTATCTATCTATCTATCTATCTATCTATCTATCTATCTATCTAACCGCCTACGTCTTGGTGTTCTCATGGTCGTTTCGTTAATTAGGTATGTACCAAAATTGGTATAGCTTGACAAGAACGTATGACGAACATAAATGATGGGTAATGACATGAATGTCATGAGATGCGTGTCATGTAGGTCATGAAGGTCATGAAACAGCCGCCTACGTCTTAGAGCTCTCATGGTCGTTTCGATAACTTGGTATGTACCAAAATTGGCATAGTATGACAAGAGTGTATGACGAACATAAATGATAGGTCATGATATGAATATCATGACGTGTGTGTCATGTAGGTCATGAAACAGCCGCCTACGTCTTGGTGCTTTCATGGCCGTTTCGTTAACTTGACAGGTACCAAAATTGGCATAGTATGACAAGAGTGTATGACGAACATAAATAGTAGGTCATGACATAAATATCATGACATGTGTGTCATGTAGGTCATGAAACAGCCGCCTACGTCTTGGTGCTCTCATGGTCGTTTCGTTAACTTGGCAGGCTCCCCGCACACTGATTCGCATAACATCGATTCCCGCAGGGCGTAGGATCTGCCGGTTTTTTTTTTTTGTCATACATCATACCATGCCAATGAGGTACATACATCAATGCAAATGCAACAATTACTTTTTCTGCTCTTCAGAAGAATACGAAGGAGAACAAATAAAACACTGTTTCACATGTGCTATATTTTGATAGTAAACACACATCATACACAAAAATGAAATCTATTATACAACACACAGCAAAAAACCTAGACCTCAAAAAGTAGTATTTTCTTACATTTATTTTCAACTTCTACTGAGAAGGTTCTGTCCTGTAAAATATATACTGGGGTATTTGTTCAGGAGTTCTGGTATTAGTGATGTTAGTTTCTGTAAACCATAATTTGTGCGTGATATGGACTTAGCTATTACATTTTGTCGTAGTTCGTATGGTGTCTGCTTAACCTCATGTTTTTAATTAAACAGCGTTCTATTAGTTCTGTGTTGCCGCATGATTTCCGGTGATAGTTTTAATGTAGATAATTGCTTTATTAGTAGTGTGTTCCAGTAACTAAAATATGGAAATATGCTGTCCGTGTAGGGAACGTTTCGAGCTGCTCGTATTGGCCGCTTTTGTAAAGAGAAAAGAGAAGTTTAGTTTGTCTCGGTGGTCATAGACCAAACCGGAGAGGATCATGGGAAGAGTGAGTGCACAATGCAATAATAAATGTGTCGCTTACCGTCTCTCTAGAGGAACTGCCTGAATTTGTTTACCAGCCCAATGGCTCTGGAGACATGGGGCGTTCATGAAAGGTTCTCGTGAAATATGACACCTAAGAATCTGATTGTTGTTGTTTGTTGGAGTGGTGTCCCCTGATATTACAAAGGCAAGGTTGGTAGATTTATGGTTTCTTTATCTTGAACAGCATGTGCTGTGTTTTTTTTTGTATTAAGTTGAAGTTTATTTGCCTTTAACCAGAAGTTAAGAGTTTTTAGCTATATATTCCCCGCTGTAAACATTTCATCCGTGTTAAACCCAGAGAAAAATACGTTTGTGTCGTCTGCAAATAGTACCATATTTTTACGTCCTTAAATATTAAGAATATTAGTTATTTAAAGTAAAATGAGTACAGGTCCAAGAATACATCCTTGAGGTACTCCGTACTTAATATGGTTAGCCTCAGATTTGACATTATGAAATGGGACCTGGCAGTTAAATAGTTCTTTACTAAAGGCAACACTACGCCACGGGTACCATAAAAGGGCATTCAAAAGGGCATTCACTGTCTTTCAGTAGCGGGAAACTCAAACAACTTGCTCAACTTTCAGTCTTTCTGAGCTCGTCTACCTCGTGAATTGCCACAGAATCACTCTCTTAGAGTTGCTTTGCATGCCACACGGAAATTTCGTACTGAAACTGCTTCGGCTTTATGTGATATCCCTCCATGTATGCACAATGTGAATTGCCTGCGCTAACTTCTCTATTGTAAGTACACTAAATCTATATACCATTGAGTTTCTGAAGCAGTGTCTTTCAAAATCATAAATCTCGTGATGTAAAGCTGTTTCAACGACCCTTGGCAGATCAAGTATGTGTTACGGAAGGCGCTGTGGACATTCTACAATTTTTTACCTTCTTTACGTCAGTGGCTACAGATATGTGATTTTCTTACGGGAACTCGAGCATAAACTAAAGATTGCGTTTGTCAAAAACTCGGCGGCTTTACGCATTCAGTCTTAATCATGATACATGCCTCGAGGCGTACACATATCTACTTATATTTTTTCTTGTTTTTGTATTTTCTACCTGTGTGGTTCTCACTTGAGTGTCAATATCACTTTCCTCATTCTTCGAAAAGCCCACCGTGTTTGGTACGAACAGAATGCAAAAATTTTTAAACATGTTTGCGATGATTACATGATAAAATAGAGCGACATTGAGTGACTCAATGAGACGAGAGTGATTAAATTCGTGATAAAGTTTCAGTGTGATTATTTATTTATCTTAATTTCTCTGTCTTTGAACATTGAGCTTTTGCTTGAAACCAAACACGCTCCAGTATTCGAAACACAGGATTCCGGAAGCCGATAGAGGCAATGGATTGATCTTTTTCGCAGACTGTCCCCTCGCCTTTTCTTTAAAACAACACGAAACAAAGCAAACACGTTTCCGCTACGCGTCAGCCCTTTGCTTTCAGAATTCATCGATTGTACTGAACTCTGGAATTGCTTGTCGGATAATCAAATATGCGCTTGAAGCGAAGGGTGTCTATAAGATAGAAGAGACGGAATTGCGTGATGGAAAGGTTGCGTGTGAAGCATGTCAACCAGACACACTTCGAAAGAAGTGCGTGCTGGCATTTTGTTGCGCTTGACAGCAAGCAGCAGCACCTCCAGTCACTATGTTGAATTTATGTCCAAAACATCGAGTCGGCGGGACTTCAGAAACAAGACAAGGAAATGTACGGCAGCATTTCTGCTTACATATACATTGGTGTCGGAGACAAGACAATCATGAAGCAAGATTTTATTGCCAATAGCATTTGTGGCATAGTCAGACCAGTTTTATTTCCGGCTATCTAGCTATTCAATCAAAGATATGAGCCGATATCGGAGATAGTGCTGTCTATGTTATGGGCCGATCCCGAAGGTAGTGAAGGTAGTGCACCGACAGGGAGGAACACACCATGTCGCATGCTCTGGCCCACCAGCTCTGGCGGCAAGTCTAAAGAATGTCGCTACCTCTAGTTTTATTCAGGGGTCTTACAAATACCTAGTCGTGGCAGCAATAGGTTCTGTCCAGCTGCGTGGCATTTGCATATTTTTAAAGCTTGGCTGAAGTGAAGTGAAACACCCGGTATATGAATTTGAATTTGCCTTTATTTCTATAAACATACAATTTATGGGGGATTTAAGGAAAAAGTTGCACACAGCAATTTGATGGGCCTTAAAACTCAGTCTGAGGGCAGCAGCGGCAGGCCCAGGCGCTAATTGAGGACCGACAACACAAAAAATGCATTTGAATACGATACAATGTTGGCTTAAACTTATGCCACAAAAAAAAAATCAATATAAGAAAAACACTACAAACCAAAAAAGCAAATAGGAGTTTTACACATGAGCAAACAAAAGCGTTGCGAAATTATAGCAATGCAATACGATGAGGTTTTCTTGAAAAAAATATATATATATTCTGAAAGAAGCCCGCGAATACATGCAAAGTGCCTCGAGGGGGCAGTTACACGGCAATTTTGCATGAATTCGCTGGCTACTTTCACGCTCGGAAGAACGCTTTTATGTAGTACGTATTGAACAACAAAAAGTTGATTAACTAATAAAGCGTAATTATGTAATTAGGCGGAATGGAAAACATATTCTGTGTATCTCCAAGCGACGGCAAACATTTCCTTGGTTCTGTCCAGCTGCGTGCACGCGTGTGCATATTTTTAAAGTTTGGCTGAAGTGAAGTGAAGCACCCGGTATATGCAATGCAATATGATGAAGCCAATTCATCGAGAAAATAAAATTAATTTGTTGAGCTCAAGGTCGGGCATCTTAACCCATCTCACAACAGCGACAGCGTATGCGCAAGGTGGCGTCCTTACAAGCGAAGGTGAATCTTGTAGCGTTGCCAAATTATAGCTGACAGTCTCTTCGCAGTATAAGCCGAGCTTCGCTACATGATCTTCGTTAATTACGCCCGAACCTTACAGGCAACAGCAAACTCCGCATTTCTTTACCGCTCTGTGTGAGTTACGATTCGAGTAATCTTAGTCGAGCCGCTCGCAAGGGAATACCTCAGCCAAGATGCTGCTCTTATCTGATGCAACTTCTTCGCTTCGGTAATTGGAGTTGCGCATTTCTCTCCGAGGGGATTTCTGTATTTAATCACTTGCAGATCGACAAGATAAGAAAACCAATTTGGAGAGTCATCAATGTGGGCCGAAAAATGAACATGCACTTGAAGATCTACCAAAGAAAGAAATATGAGGAATCATCTAGGATGATAGCGAATTAGAAAACGTTTACTAAAATGTTTTGTGCCTAATAAATCTATCGGGAAAAACTGGCTAGACGTGTACTTTTTAATTTTTAATCTTAGCCGGTGTCTGTCCTGTTTCCTCATAGAAAGAGCATCGTTCTTTTTGCATTCACAACGCAGTTCATTTCGTTACAGCTCGCCTTCCTCATTTTAAAAGCGACGCTTTCTTTGGCTCCCATCCCATGGTTTAGCCTGGGTAGGTCAGTCGGTCGGTCTGTAGGACGTTGGTCGGGTTCTGCCCGGCTAGGTTCGTTCTCCCTCAGAAAGAAAAAATAAGTGCGTCCGCCTGTGGGATTCAAACCTCAGCAGCTATAATCTCGAACCCGCCATGGTAGCCCGGTGGATATGGTGCTGCGCTGCTGAGCTCGAAGTCGCGGGTTTTGCTCTCGGCCACGGCGGCCGCATTTAGACTTGGGCCAAATACCAAAAACGCCCGTGTACTTTAATTTAAGTGCACGTTCAAGAACCGCAGGCAGTCAAAATTATTTTTGAGTCCCCCACACGAACGTGGATCATAATGAGATCATGGTATTTGGCCCGTACAATCCCAGAATTTATTTCATTTTACATGTCCGGAATGGAATTCTGCCTTCATATGAATGCATTTCATGAATGTATCGCCGCATTGCGGAATGTCGCAGAGCTTACTTAATGACGGCAGTACGTTAAAGGCGCCTTGTACTACGTACACTATTGGTTCTTAGATATGCACAGCCAGTAAGTAAGAGTAAGTCTAGTTAAGCCTTTCAGGTGCTGTGTGCACAAATGTGTGCACCAAGCTTGTGCACCAACAGCAGACCTGTACACGTTACAGAAAAGAAGTAAGCATTTACAATTATAAAATAAGTAATTCAAAAATGTTTTTGATTACAGTTATCAATTACTACCTAGAAAAGCAATTGAAGAATTACTCAGTAGTCATCGAGTACAGCTATGTTATTTTTCTTCGAACTTTTACTAACATTACATAGAGGCAGTAAACAGGACGAGCTGGCTTGTTTAGATGAAAAAATGAAAAAGTGAAAAGCAGCGAGAGCAAAGAGGCGCGAGGGGGAAAACGTAGAGGAGGGTGCAGCGGAACCACGAGGCGTAAAGCAGAGGAGGTTATGGCGAAAGCGTGAGAAGAAAATCCTAGTGCGGCGACGATGGCTAAGAGATGGCGCCAGAGTAGCGCGCGTCGTCTGGGAGTTCTGTCGGCGGCGGCTGTTGCAATTGCGCCCACGCGCCACCCGCACGCGGGCTCTCGCGATCTCCAGATTAGTGAGGAAGCCGCGCCACACTTCGCTCCGTTAGCAACGTGCCGCATGAGACAGATTTTCCCCGCCGGCTAATATAGCGCGACAGCGAAACGAAAACACGTATACAGCTGCGCTCAAATTTCGCATCGTCGGCGAGTTTTTCAATAAACTTTCAGCTGCCAGTTCAGCGCCGTGTTTGTCGTCTCGCTTCGTCCTTGTCCTTTGCGCTGCCGCTAATGATGAGCCTTAACCAACTTGTCCAACTCGACACTCTTCTAAAGGTACACTTCCTCGCAAATTCAACTAGAGAAAGCCGCATTCGCTCGGAGCGCGCGAAAATTGAATTTAGCAGTTCGCGAATGAACCCACCCCCCCATATTTCAGCTTTTTGTCACATGAGCATTCGCGAAGCCCTCTTCGCGGATAAGGCCAAAAAGATCACGGCATCTTAACGAGCTCTAGCTTTCTCAAACTGCGTACGCACAGGAAGCTTAGGGTAATTACCTCAAGAGTGTAGCAGGCCGTGCCACCATCTTTCACTACAGTGCTTCTATCTAACTACAAGTTACTTGTTAACTACAAGATGAATCTCGATGTGCAGGAGTGGGCGCTATATATAAAGCTATGCGCTAGTCGCCAAATCCCTTAAAGTGCCCGCGACGAAAATCTCACTTCTAAATTTCACTGGAGGGGTTACGAAGTATTGTTTAGCAGCGTGAATCTGTTTCATGCTCGGATTTGCTCTCTGGACGCAGTTCTTTCAATGTTCCTTCGCACTGAAGTTTTGCATAAATATACTGTAAATAAGCATCGCTGCTAGTACCAGATGCGTCTAAACGAATCAATGAAAATTTACTTGACAAAATAGCGCAATATGGTTGCTGAGTGGAAGCACTGAGAAACTTCAAGCGGATGTGATAGCATGAGATTTAGAGCGCCTGGTTCATGATGAAAGCATGGAGATCCAAGAAGCATACATCCGTATTTAGAAGCCGTTGTTGGGGGATTAAGGTGCAAAGTGTGGTAGAGATAAAGAAGAGAAGGATACAATATTGAATGAGGATTATACGTCTTTCGGGGTATGAATGCAGACCACATAAATTTATCTTTTTGACAATGTCTAGCAATTAACGTTTGATACAATTCCAAGGCGTGGTACAAATGGGGCAGGATTATTAAACACTTTTTCGCAGCATTTTTGTAAAATTAGCGGTTTTCTTGCTGACTAAAATCTTTTGTGGAGCTTAGCGGAAGCAAATGAATTCTCGCATGCAGTGGTTTGTACTGTGGTTTTCGGATTCATGTTAGCTTCACTTCAAAGGTAAAACAATTTGCGGTATTTCGATTTTTACTGGTACTCTAGATGTCCGAAGCAGTCCCTTTAACGGTACTCTCTTTTTTAGACCAGGAAGGATAATTAACAACGTAATCGTTAAATTACATCTAACATGGAATTACTTTCTCTGATGCAGTGTATGTCCATGCACTCATTAAAAAATCGTGCAGAAGTTTGTATAATTCGGAAAGTTCCTTATTAGGGACACTTCTAAGGACACGCGCAATTATTATTTTAAGTAGAAGAGTGACCCAAATGAAATACTTGCAAAAGTCGAGAATAAATGGGTACGGCATTAGGAGCTCCACACGACCGTGTGAAATCGCCCATTCCTAATATGAACATTTTATAATATAACTTTGTAATACACCTCAGCAGTTCTAGGCGCCCCAAAAAGAACACTTACTGGTTAGTAATATATCTGCCCTTTATTGATTTCTGCTCTAAAACAAACAAAGCTAGTTTCCTTCCCAGCGCTATTTTGTTCAACTGAGGCCGGCGCAAGATTTTTTTATGTTGACTATATTTTTGTCAAAAGAGGGAAGTTCGAGGTTTTTAATTGTGGTTCTCGAAGGCCCGAGCGGTAGGCTTTAGTGATTCTTGAAAGCTAGAATTTCAGTTTTCTAATTTCAATTTGTGAACCCTTGTTTGGAACATACAGCCAGCAAAGTGGATGCCCCACTCGCACTTTTGGAATGCATGTACGATCACGTAGGGAGTTAACCGTAGCGGCTGAAATATAGCTGCAGCTATGGGGTGGTTGCGAATGCACCGACGTTAATATGAAACCGGCTTGTCAGGAACAGCCCCGCGGCCAACGCGTTCTCCTTGCAGCGTTTGAATAAAACATTTTATCACTCCAACTAAATGTGTCTTCGTAGTGTCTTGGCATCCGTGGATTCAAGAGTGGTCTCAACTACTCCGCGTTGAAGCGCAATTTATCGGGTAAATGCGAAGACGTCTTCAATGAGGGCGAACTCTACGACTCTACGGCTGTCCCCATTATGTGATTCGTTCTCGAAAGGTTTAAAGAATCGAGGATTTTTTTTTCATTTGTTGCCGATTTACCATCGTCGGTGTTAACGTTTGGAAAAAAAAAGCGAAGGAGACAGGTTCACCCTTAACAATGCGTTTCTTTTTCTGTTCTTTCTTCGTTTCAGTATACTCGAATTACGCTCCGTTAACTTTGAAACCAACCAAGTTACGCGTTAGTACCTGGTGTAATATAACTAGACTGTTTTCTTTGCCGAAGACACGGAGTCGATCAGGCGTTGTACAGAGAGCGCGATTTCGGTGCAGTCAGTGGAAGAAGAAAAAGTTTATGGTTGGAAGACCGGCGTAAAGGAGAGTTCCATTACGTCAGCCGAGCGAAATACCGCAAAGCACACCACCGAAAGCGGACTTAAATTTCACCACAAGAAAGAAACCAGTGACAATCCTTTAACTCGTTTGTGTTCTCGTCTTTGCCGTCCTTTGCTCGAAATAGTAATGTAGAAGTATTCGAGTTGATAATCACTAACCATTGCCAAATAGAACGCTGTCGTCTACACTGTCATCCAGTCGGCTTAGGTTCTTATAGCACCCCGAAAATTGTTTTCGTTTTGTGAGAATTCGCGAAAGCACCTCCTCCTCGCACGAGACGCACAGACATTTTCATATCCCATTCTTTTGCGAGGAATGGAACGGCCGACTCTGCCATCCCTGATCTTCATGAAGCGTCACGGTGTATGTCGCGAGGTTTCGTACGTATTAATTTCCAGGCTAGTGGTGGGAAAAGATCTTGGCAACAGAACCGACGAACTGATATGAAATGAACTATACGTCGTATTATTTTAGTTTGCTTGTCATAAAAATAAATATATATATCGCGTATGGCTTCTTTTTACTATACATCACTAGTTTTAACGTACATAATTCATCTGCAGTCACCGCTGGTACCTTCGTAATTAACAATAATATAGCCACTCTGGTTCCACTGATACGTCCTGCTCTTTCTATCTTATGACGTAGTTCACACCTACTCTTTCAGAATTGTTATGGCAAGTCTGAAATTGTTGATTTATGGGGTTCTGCCTCCCACAGCAATGCTGGTTATGAGGGGCCGCCATAGGGGAGGGCTCAGGAATAATTTTGATCGCCTAGTATTTTTCAAAGTGCACCTAAATCTAAGTAAACGAGTGTTCTTGCATATTACCCTCATCGAGCTGCAGATTTCTTGACATCGGGTAAGACCAGGTAACAGGCGCAGTTGCATAGAATGGTCGAATGAGTGCAACCGCTGGTGAGTGTAGTCAGGTGTGTGCTACTTCTGCCGTGTCAAATCACGCGCTAGCTTGTTTAGGTGCTGGGCTACGTTAGTCTTCGATAAAAGTATAGAAACAACATTTGTTCCTTCATGTTATTTTCTACCAGCTTCGTCAGCGATGTCGTTGAATTCTGGTCACACCCAGGAAGTGATGTAGGGGACAGTAATGATACGTTTATACGTCCACGTACACCAGATGCCCCCCCATTTCCGTACAGCCTTCTCTTACACCGTACTCTATCTTTCTATTGTAAACATTAACTTTTCCGCAGGTGAAGCGATGTGCAGAAAAGTAAGCAATAAATATGGCACTCAAAGATAAAAATACTATGTGAATGAAGGCATTTAAAAGTTTCTCGTTGAGTCAGTGTACTGAAAGAGGTAATTGGGAAATTTAAAACCTTACGTTGCTTTTAAGGGCTAGACATGGGGTCTGGTACTGTTGCCAGCTACAGTAGCTTTTGAGGCCCAATTGTGTCACCTTTGCTAAACAAACGAATCTTTTCGGACCTTTGAGTTGGCAATTTTAGCGAAAGTTTTTATGCTATTTTGTGGCATATCTTAATTATCACATCGAGGATCTTTAAAACTTGCTTTGGCCCGTGCATAGTGTTTGATTGCAACGTATTTTGAAGCCTTTTTGAAGATGTTGGCATCTGTTGTAAAGGTTAATTGCTAAAGAAATTTCTGGTGAGGCCAACAAATGCCATGCAGAAGTGTTGTCTAACTGCGTTGAAAAATATTCCTTAGGGATAGTGGCACAGTTAGGTGCTATCAGAAGAGGTACGTTTGTACACCATGCCGCCTTTTCTAAATAAAGCATTGTTCGTGTGAATTTTTTTAATTTTTACTGCCATTCTTCGTTTTGTATGTTACGTTGTAGCATTGTTTTGTTCGCACTGTTGCTTTTTAAGGTAGCGATTAAAGTTTCCAGAGAAGCTGCGCTCCATACTAAGCACGCCGAAGCTGTTCTACGTGATGCAGAGCACGTTGCGGAGCGCCTATAGCCTCAGAGCCGGAGCCTAAACATCGACCGATTCGTAGCACGCTCTAGGAAGCACTACAGTGTTGCATGTCTTTTTAATTCATACATTCATTTCTATTGGAATAGTTAATTGTTGGGCTAGTTGGTTCTACATAACCGAACAAGTAACTCAGCGCAATATAAAAGACAGAAACAAGAAAGGGACAAACAAAGACAAGCGCTACTCACAACTGTTTAATGCAAAGGAAGGATTGTACACACATATATATCCTCTTGTCACGCATGCGCAGGCCAGACGAATAAGAAAGGCACGTGTAGATCAGAGACGGTTGCGCAAGAAGTCAAATTCGGCGTCAAGTAAACAGATAGACGGCTCACTTACACACCGATCTCTGTTCTGCTTGATAAAGAAGGCCTCCAGTGCAAGACGAGAAGAGGCATTGCCACTCCTGCCCAAAATGGTAGTCTCATGAAATCGAGCGTCACAACCGCATGCGGTAACATGGGCCACCAAATGCGCGCCCTTATCCTCCTTTTTGTTTATCTTTTGCGCATGTTCCCTTAAGCGGTCGTTCACGCAACGTTCAGTTTGGCCGATATACAACTGCCCACAATGGTGCAAGGGGATGGCATAGACAATCCCTCTGGAGCTTTTCACAAAGGGCTTCTCGTGCCTAGTACGGCAGCCTCGCCTGCTCTCACAGCAAACTCGAGAGCACAGCTTAGAAAGCTTGTTGGGCGCAGAAAAAACAAGAGGTATACCGTGTCGGTTAGCAACCTTTTTAAGGTTGTGTGACACTTTGTGCAAGAGCAGAGGTCAAGGGCAAGAGCAGAGGTCCTACAACCGAAGTTGAGGCCGGAGGTTATACCCTATGTGCACAAAGTGTCACACAACCTTAAAAAGGTTGCTAACCGACACGGTATACCTCTTGTTTTTTCTGCGCCCAACAAGCTTTCTAAGCTGTGCTCTCGAGTTTACTGTGAGAGCAGGCGAGGCTGCCGTATACTAGGCACGAGAAGCCCTTTGTGAAGTGCTCCAGAGGGATTGTCTATGCCATCCCCTTGCATCCTTGTGGGCAGTTGTATATCGGCCAAACTGAACGTTGCGTGAACGACCGCTTAAGGGAACATGCGCAAAAGATAAACAAAAAGGAGGATAAGGGCGCGCATTTGGTGGCCCATGTTACCGCATGCGGTTGTGACGTTCGATTTCATGAGACTACCATTTTGGGCAGGAGTGGCAATGCCTCTTCTCGTCTTGCACTGGAGGCCTTCTTTATCAAGCAGAACAGAGATCGGTGTGTAAGTGAGCCGTCTATCTCTTTACTTGACGCCGAATTTGACTTCTTGCGCAACCGTCTTTAATCTACACGTGCCTTTCTTATTCGTCTGGCCTGCGCATGCGTGACAAGAGGATATATATGTGTGTACAATCCTTCCTTTGCATTAAACAGTTGTGAGTAGCGCTTGTCCTTGTTTGTCCCTTTCTTGTTTCTGTCTTTTATATTGCGCTGAGTTACTTGTTCAGTTATTTCTATTGGATAGGTGATTTATTGAAACAGCAATCTTGTAGTCGCGCAACACTTTATCTCACTTTGTCACCTTTTCTTTCAGTGGCCTGGCCTTGTGAGACCTCATTAGCCTGACGAATGCAGACTTGGATCACCTAACCGTGCGATAGGCCGAATCAATTGCAGTACCAATCGCGTGCCATATTATTTTACCGTGATTTCTGTTAACACGCAGCACGAATGACAGTTTTACTTTTCCTCGGCGTGAAAAACTTTCAGTAGGGAATTATTGGCGTGACAGGAGGCGAATTATGTTACAAACATTGTTTTTTCACTGCGATTGGCGGTAACACTTGTGAAACCTATAGCAAAGCCCATCACATGTATCAATCAATCAATCAATCAATCAATCAATCAATCAATCAATCAATCAATCAATCAATCAATCAATCAATCAATCAATCAATCAATCAATCAATCAATCAATCAATCAATCATCAATCAATCTATCAATATAATTTTATTTTCATGAACAGAAACTGCTTATACAGCGATTATTTAGACCGATAGCTTAAAGTGGCGAGTGGCTGGTCCAATACATTGTGCAACAAAGAATGTACAGGTCAGCAAAGAGGAAACAAAAAAGAAAAACGATCACATCATTACATACATACACGCGTATAGACTTACTATTGTAATATATCGGTACTTATTAAAAGGAAAACACAGAAAATAAAATAAAACAATTTCTACTAACATGCAAACAGGTTTACATATCTTGAATTGATAGAAAAAACGATTTGCATGCTATGCTGAAATTACGTGCAGTTTTAATCTCAAGGGGGATCATGTCCATATTTTAGATCCATTATTTAGCTCCATTAAATTCTATTAGTATTTCGCCATAAACATTATGGCATTTTGGCAGATTGAAGTTACCGTTTGAAGCATATCGCGTATTGCGTATAGAAATGGAAAAAAGATCAACAGGCAGAGGTGAATTTCTATTGGTTATGTTATTTATTGAAACAGAAATTTTGTAGTCGCGCAACATCGGAACTGAAAGAGTGCGTTTTGATTGGAAAATATTACCTACTGATTCTCCTTGGGTTATGATTCTCAATATTCGCTTTTGAAGTCGGTCAAGTGTTCTTGTAACTATTGTACGTCACATCCCATGCACGCGTATAATATTAATTGCCATGTTTTCTTACGAGGTTGCCAGTAACGTGTTCCATTTATCCACAGGGAGAGCTAGTGTTTGCCTTTAGGACGTAACCTTTATTTAAATTGATTCGTGGATTTTGAGGGACATGTTCCTTTACGACATCTCGTGCGAACCGTCGTGTCGTTATCGTCGTCTCTATGTCGTCAACCCTCATTGCTGTTTGTTGTAGCCTAGTCGACACCGTCTTTGTCGTTGTCGACGTGCCACCCTTACCATCGTGTCGTCGCCCCTGTCGTTTTCAAAGGAGGGCGTTGGATAGTGTTTATATCACTGAACCAATTGAACCAGCATCATCTATGAAATAGTCACATCTTGGTTTAGCCGGCACTTTTTGCTCCCATGTGAATGCGTCTTAAATTAGAAACAAAATGACGTCAGGCCAATTGTTGTTTTGTTTTATGATACTCTTACATTTTTTCTGCCTTCTAAAATTAAATTTTGCTTTGTTTCAGGTTACGGGAGACTTGAGGCAACAATCTCAATCTTGACAAAACTGTCATCGATCTGCTATTTCACAGGTCTAATGAGAGCGCTGTCTTGTTTTGCTTGACATTATTGGTGATCATGAAGTCGTGTGTCTGCTCTAGTCCAGTCCGCCTCCTGAAGTGCAGGCGCGAAGGTTTACATCTGTCAGGAGCTAATTGCTTTCTAATAAGACGAAGACATCCCGGCCGGGAACTCTTCGAAATAATTACGTCCTTCATTTTGGATGGAGTGTTGCAATCCTAAGGAGTAATGAAAGGACTGTTCGTGAGCAGGAGCGCTATAACGTAAAATGATTCCAAACTGTTTTGATTCCAATTTATGCAATCAGCCTCCATGATTGGTAAAAACATTTTCGGGCCACTCCCAACTTCGCCTGTCTGTCACGCGACGAGACGAAAACCACGATAGCTCCCCATCTGATATAACGTGTACGCACTGCTTATGCATGATTAAACCGCACAAAAGATAAATAATCATTCCTGATGCGACGCCTTTTCGCCATTAGCCCTCTGCTATTGGTTCAATGTTTTCTAGCTACGCCCACTTCGCCTGTCTGTCACGCGGCCTCACAAAACCGCGAAAATTCACGACGTCAAGGTGACGTGTGCGCGAAAAAATGGATTAATATGCCGAAGAAAACTGAAATTTTTCTGAATAGCCACAGACTGCCCCGTTCCAAAGCAATAGATGGCTGCCCGCCGATCCCTCAGGCCCTCGCTACTCGCACCTGCTGGTGAGCATGTATTTATTTGCGCATGATAAACCTTTTTGAGTGGCAGTGAAACGTTATCGAGCCCTTTAGGCATGGGTACGACATCGCTCTGCCAACTCTTCCTTGCTGAGGATCCATTTTAGCGGCATTCTTATCCTTCCGTTGCACGCCGCCGCGATTTTCGACCAGCCACCGCAAGCTAAGTAAGGCGAAGCGGACCAATCGGAGAAGCCGGCACCACCCTCTTCATGCGGTTATCTATTTTCACTGTGCTGGCTCGGCTCCATCGAAACCCTCTCCACTAGAGCGTGCTCCTCGCCTCTTGTCAGCCAATTAAATAAGAAAAACCGGTGAGATGTTATTGGTTTTGAAAGCGAACAAAAGTGACCTCCTATAAACGAGGAGAGGGTTTGATTGGGTTGTTCAGACAACGCTGCGGGTCACCGCCCGATGCTTGCGTTGGTGGTTACGTAAATTTGACGTCAGGAGTTTGGAATCAAAACAGTTTGGAATCATTTTAAGTTATAGCCCCCCAGGTTTTGTATATGTCAAGTTACGTATAGCCCACTTCAGGCTTAACCAGGATACTGTTAAAGACTCTCTTACTTTTTTTCTGCAGGTGAAGATAGAGTTTACCGTTGACAGTACGCTTTAAGTTCTAGCTTGGTTTTGTTTTCACTCTAAAAACAACTCACTTCTCCATACCACAGACAATGCGTAGTTAACAACCGCACGTGAGTCTTGATCAAATCTGAAATTCGGCGTCAGAAAGTGCAAAGACACGAATACGGTCTATTTCCGAGAACAAAACCGAGGCTATTCTCTAGAGCTTGGTTGTTGTCGGGGACGGCACGCGTTATTTTACTAACCATACCCGTCGGCCGAAAGGTTACTCAGCTCTCAACGTGCCGTCATTTGGTGTGTCTCTTTATTCTTGAATATTTTTTCTACCGTCCACCACTTTCTTTGGGCAGAGATATGGTCTGTCTAGAGGAACCTGCGGGCTGATAAGTTCAGGCCTAGATAACTAATGGCCTTTCGTGAAGTATGTACTCACAATTCGAAGAATCTTATTTGGAGCTGGCTGGCGTATATGCGGTTGGTTGGGAAGCAGGACCACTTCCACGTTGTCTCTATCCCAAACCTCACATGTGCTCCTGCGTATATTCACCTACGAGGTGTTTTCGTCTACAGCCGCCTTGGCAAGGCCAAAGGTCGTTCATTCTGCAAGGAAGCCACTCAATAGGAGTGGCATGGCGCAGTCTTCCAGGTGTTATCGCCTTTTCGTGGCCGTATGACCTAGCACCCTCTGAGCCCGCTGAAGTGACGAACGACTGGCAACTCATGAATTTATTCATGGTGCAGCTTCTCCAGCCAGCAGTTTACGTATCGTTTCGGACAAAGGTAAATAGCTGTGGTGATACGCTTTGGCGGGAGTGAGGTTATAGCGAAATGAGGTAGTGCAGAGGCACGCGAATTCTGGTAATGACACAGAGTATTGCTGATCCACTTGATCAGGGGTCGGTACAGATCAGTGGTGCAAAATAATGCAGACGCGTTAGGCTACCTGACATATTTTGCTAGGCCTTTGTCAGGTATACGTCAAAACACAATCGGAACTTTATATATCGTTGTGTGAGTGAGGACTAAAATATTGTTTTCTGAAACAGCATGTAAAGTTGCTGCGGCAGCAAGTAAATCATTTAGGTAGGGCGAAACTATTCAGCATATGCTAATGCACAGTGAGACGAACGAGGTTCAGTGACAGAAATGATCAGTGTCCAGTTTTGTAGCTAAAGTTATGCGGTATATAGTAGGCAAGATGGCGAACGGCTGTAGTTGTTTTAGTAATCTCGTAAGTTTAGCCTAAAGTTTTTAGATTCGCTTTCTAGAGAAAACGCACAGCTGGAAAGATGTGCTAAACGACGGCACTTATTCTAGTCTGATAGTACTGACGGCTTCCTCTGGTGGTGTTAGACCTAACTTGGTCCATAGAATGTTTTGCCGTTGATGCAGTGCTTTCTGACGAGGGCTCGATGGCGCGTTCTCGTAAAACACCGCTAAGACCAGGTGCATGCCTTAGGCTTAGCAATCAGAAATTGAAACTGAAACTGTCATGTTTTTCTAGACCTTAAGGTCAGTGGGAGAAGGCGGCGATGAAGCAGCAGCTCCGAGGAAGAAGAAGAAGGGTTAGGAACATGACCAAGTCCTAATAAATCGCTGAAGGCGTACTGTTTTCGCCGGTACTTTATATATGGCGCAGCCGATGACAGTAACCAGAAGATGTGGGTAACCTTCTACCTCACACAGCGAGACGGCCATCCACTGATCGCAGGTTACGCACTGGATGGTGAGAACTTAGTCTCACAACGGTCTGACAAAGGAAATCACTCTTCCTGGCGTTGATTTTCAGTTGATTTGTTGATGTTTGCTCAACCCAAATAAGGAACAGTTTCACATAATTGCTGGCAAAAAAAAAAAAACTACAAACACCGTTTTTCTTTCTTTCTTTTTGTGAAAACGCGGCCACTGCGAAAGAGCAAGCTTATCTGCGCTGCGTTTTGTGTGATGTATAAATTCATGCACAAAGACAGTTTAAGTTTTTCTAGTCACCGTCCTTTGCTTATAAAACATCTTCATTAAGTGCCAATATGTAAAAGCTGGAAGGAATGACGCATTATCCGCCACTCTGGCGCAGTGGCCACAGTGGCGGATAATGTGGCCACAGTGACGGATAATGTGTCATTCCTTACCTCCCAGCGTTTTTTGTTTGTCCATGTCTTCTAGCGCAAAAACCAATTCGCAGTGCCTAACCGACTCGCCCAAATCAGTACTTTGACCGTTATA
This sequence comes from Dermacentor silvarum, assembly GCF_013339745.2. Taxonomy (NCBI): domain Eukaryota; kingdom Metazoa; phylum Arthropoda; class Arachnida; order Ixodida; family Ixodidae; genus Dermacentor; species Dermacentor silvarum. The sequence continues at coordinate 11,983,088 of NC_051163.1, forward strand.
GTCAGTGTAATGGTATAAAAATCGATATATGTTTATCAATGAAAGCTCCTGTTTATTTTAATTCTGGGACACCGAGCTCCTCTGAAAAATATCAGTAGCAATGAACGTTTAGAAAGTCATGCTAATGACTTATGCGGAGAACCGCGATAGCTTCCGTCTTTCAACCTCCAAATGTGTGAACGCTAAAAATAAGGAAAAATGGAAAGCTACTGAAGCCTAAAGCGCGTTATCGATTGCAGCAGCCGAACATTTCTTTTTGTGACACTTTGTTCCCATGAAGCTACAAGCACGCCTTGATAGCGTTGGAAGATAAATTCAGATTTACACAGCTCTGAAAACAATTCTAATGAAATTGATGGCCGTTCAGATGGTCTCGCCGTCTCGAGCTTATGGGCACTCTGATGAAATTGTGTCGAATATATCTTCATGTATTCACTTGAATAATTGTTTTATTGCCTATGAAAGAGCAAGAAATAATGGTGTATACACTCCCAGGATCATTAAGCGAAAGAGAAAGCACTGGCAGGTGATATATGAACCATAGAAGCCAATGCTTTTTGCCGGCCTACCTTTGCCAATTGAAACGAGCCAATTCTTGCTTTCTTTTATTGTTCGCTCCGTTGAATAGAATTTCAAGGAACAATTGCCACCTTCCTAAGGCCTGGACATTGTACTGGTGTTCTGACATTTGCAAAGAGATTGGAAACGACCGACCTGGTATTCATGTCGTTTCGTAATTTAGTTTCTTAACGATGTACGGCACACAAAATGATGCCATGCATCTTGAAAAGGAACGGTACGTTAGAGGCGAAAATTGCATTTAGACTATAATGTCGTCCAGAATGTCTCGATTTTAATCAAGCTTGCGAAAATTGATTGAAAACTTCCAGCTTTGGACGTTTCCACAGGATTTCTTGATCGCAAGAACAACACATTAAAGCAAACAACAGACTGCCTTATGCATTTGCCAGGCATTTAACAAATATACGCCTTTATTTGAGCGCGCGCTCTTCGATACTGTAGTGGCACCATTTTATGCAAGGGATGGAATGCTTTACGGCGATTTCGTCGATTTTAACTTTTCTTTTTTCTTCGCAAGTAAACCTCATGCATTATTTAACGGACTACGTAATCTAGCAGCGATAAACTGCCCTGGCAGAGGGGTTCACGAGTGGGCGATAAACATGTCATCGCTTACTTCGTCGTCGTGCAACCATGATTAGTATCGCGGGACCAGTTCTGCGGGTGAAAGTTTCTCAAACAACTTTCAGAAAACATTTGGCATGGTCGCGGCACAATGTGTTTCTGAAAAAAGAGAGTACAAAAGCAAAAAAAAAAAAAAAAAATCGCCTACGATTACGATACTCGCTGATGCGAAATTTGAGCGCAGCGTGCTTTCATTTCGCGAGATATTGAGGCATCGCACCGATCACTGCACCGACTGACAGAGCCGCGACGTGCGGCGCATACTATATAGACCGGCCACACAGTTGCCGCTTCCCGGCCACTGCAGCTTATGCAACCGTAACCTTTACCGGGAAACGCTTGCGGCGAACGCTATGCGAGAAGGCGAGCTTTCTGGTTCTTCATTTCCTTTCTCCCGCTCGGCCGGCGCCGCCGCTGCCGCGGATGCGTAGACGGCGCGCTCCTCTGGCGCCATCTCGTAGCTATCGTCGCAAGTCGTGCGCGGCACTACGCTTTTCCTCAAAATGCTGCGCTCGGCGTTCGCTTTCCTCTTTCGCTGTGCTCGTTGGCTCGGTGACGCCGAGGGAAAACGCCGACGTCGACGGTCGCCTCAGGAACGGGCGCCTAGAGCTGCGGTCTAAAAAGAAAGCGGGAATTATTTCAGGCAGGCCCCCTTCTTGCCGAAGGAACGAGCTCACTTTTCCTCGCGGATGCATTTCAACCAGTCTCTGTCGGATCCGCTCTTGAGTTTCTTGGAAGCGAGGCATCTTATACGCGGCCAGAAAGAGAACAGCAAAAAGAAGGTGTCGCGCCAGGCGTGTCACGCCTTTCGTACCTCTGAAGTATCTCGGTGAAAACAAAGTTAGCCGTCGCGCTCTTTCATCGTCGAGCATAACTTCGTGCTTCAAACTTCGCTCGCACCACAGTCTCGAAAACTTTGACATTTAATTTGCATTTATCTCGTTAGCTCGACGTGCACGCCACCACCCACTTGTCATCTCGAGGACTCCGCTCTAGGGACATCGTATCAAGCTGTGCGTGCGCACGCATTAGCGCCTTGTTTTTTTAATCTGGCCCAGCACACTCTTGTATTTGTTCGTTTGTCACGTTTCGTGGTTTCTGATGGCAATGAGGATTTTTATTTTACTTTATCTCTGCGACTGCAGTAAGAACGTTTCCTTGGTTTCTCGAGCTTTGCCTTCGTGGCTGGAAAGAGGAACTCCTGAACCCGCAGTATTCACGCTCAGTTAATGCAGTCATGTCTCATCCCTCTTTTATCAATAAAGAGAGATAATTCCTGTGTATCGCATTACATGTTTTGCGCTTTTATGTCTATCTATCTATCTATCTATCTATCTATCTATCTATCTATCTATCCTATCTATCTATCTATCTATCTATCTATCTATCTATCTATCTATCTATCTATCTATCTATCTATCTATCTATCTATCTATCTATCTATCTATCTATCTATCTACTATCTATCTATCTATCTATCTATCTATCTATCTATCTATCTATCTATCTATCTATCTATCTATCTATCTATCTATCTATCTATCTATCTATCTATCTATCTATCTATCTATCTATCTATCTATCTATCTATCCGCCTACGTCTTGGTGCTCTCATGGTCGTTTCGTTAATTTGGTATGTACCAAAATTGGTATAGCTTGAGAAGAACGTATGACGAACATAAATGATGGGTAATGATATGAATGTCATGAGATGCGTGTCATGTAGGTAATGAAGGTCATGAAACAGCCGCCTACGTCTTGGAGCTCTCATGGTCGTTTCGTTAATTGATATGTACCAAAATTGGCATACTATGACAAAAGTACATGGCGAACATAAGTGATCGGTCATGACCTAAATGTCATGACATGCGTGTCATGTAGGTCATGACAATGACCCGGCGAAAAAGAATAACACTCAAAAACCACTGAAATGGGTTAGGACGTGGGTACTAAGTGAAGGAAACACTAAAGGATGCTGGTAGAAGTCACATTCATAAGCATGACTCAGAATAAATGACAATGATTCAGCGAAAAAACATTAACACAAAAACCACTGAATTGGGTTCTGAGGTGGGTACTAAGTGAAGGAAACAATAAAGGATGCTGGTAGAGATCATAGTCATGAGCGTGGCTCAGCAAAAATTACAATGACTCAGCGAAAAACGATTAACACTCAAAAACCACTGGAATGGGTTCCGAGGTGGGCACTAAGTGAAGGAAACACTAAAGGATGATGGTAGAAATCATAGTCATGACCATGACTTAGCAAAAATGACAATGACTCAGCGAAAAAATATTAACACTCAAAACCCACTGGAATTGGTTCTCACGTGGGTACTAAGTGAAGGAAACACTAAATGATGATGGTAGCAGACATAGTCATCAGCATGACTCACCAAAGATGAAAATGACTCAGCGAAAACTATTAACACTCAAAAACCACTGGAATGGGTTCGGATGTGGTACTAAGTGATAGAAAACGCTAAAGGTTGATGGTCGAAGTCATAGTCATGAGCAAGACTAAGGTCTCTTAGGTCTCTAAGGTCGCCTTAAGGTCTCTTAGGTGTAGCTAAAGGGACTCCTGAGGACTCATGTCATGAATGTCATGACATGTGTCAAGAAAAGCAGGAAGAAAAGTACGTCAAAAAAAGCAGGAAACGCAAGGGGGCGAGGTTAATAAGTATTAGACAGTACTGTTAAGAAGAAAAGTTCGTTGTAGTTACTACCTATAGTCGGTGACAACCTAAGAATTACTAACAAGCTTCTCCCAGAAAATTGACAGTCACCTTAGTATACGCCAAATGCTCACAGCTTAATGATTTTACTCTGATAATGTAAGCGCTAGGCTAATTGGAAAGTAAAAGCTAGTTGTTTCAAGCTAAAGTGTTATCTATGGCTTAGAAGTGATACAAAGATCACCCCGAAATTCGCCCTAGACGTCCAGCTTTCATCCTGAAACCAGGAACACAAAGACAGCTCTGTACGCAGAAACCAGTTGGATTAGGCACGGCAAACCGCTTGACGCCAGGCAAATGCGTGAACCTAATTCTTAGGCTGTCACCGAATATAGTTGTCACAGCATTCGCAACCTTGATATAACGCCAACTGAAACAATACAACAGTAAAGTTACGTTTCTGACTAAACAAGGTAATCACTGTTTGGAAAGTACCAACGGGTACAAAGTTTCTACCTATAGAGCATTTAGCGGACCAACTATGGAAAATGCGAGATGGGTAAGATAAATGCGTTATAGGATAGAAACATTGTATCTGATGGTGCTGTGTTTTAACTTGGTAGTTGAGGCGCATTAGTAGCAGCGACTACCTTGTTTAGTGAGTAATGTCACTAATTGTATCGTTGAGAACTTGTTATACCAAGGTAGTGAAAGCTGTGACGACTAGATAACGAACTACAACGACCTTTCATTTTTTGAATTTTTTTTATATTTTGGGATTGTGCGGCTTTTCTACGGTAACCGAACTCATGAGATCGCAAACAGTGAGCTTAAGCATGCACATTTTAGTAATGTGGCCTAGGCATCTTGCGTATGGAGACGGCAGGTTGCCATCATTGCGATTCAGTGTCTTTGTTGCCTGAAAAGCCAGGGAGTCGAGATAGTGCCACGAAATCTAGAATTTTTCCTTAGCGGTTGTGGAAACTTGTGAGTGGAATGTTTGCAAAACCCTCGTAAAAATTGTATAAAATTCCCGTAAGTTGTAAACACATAGATCAAGTGTCCACTTCAGATTATCTAACAGATCTAGTTTACAAAACTGCGACATCTGTTTTTGGTGTAGGGGTGCACGTATGGTAAACTTTGTGCTTGAGTATTTCGAAACTTTCAAAGTTTCCGAGAATTCTTGTCAGAAAGTTCGAGCAATAAATCAAGGTATTGCTTCTTATAGGCAATAGAATGCAGCGTTTTCTCTCGAATACAGCAAGCTTTTTTTTTTCAAGTCCACGCAGTGGTTGTGTCATAAAAGCATTTGTGCGATTTACGTGTATTTCAATGGGGAAATTAGAGTTGATCCCTAGATGAACCCTACTTTTTATAAAAGTTGGCGAGCATTGCGGCACAATAGAACCTGAGGTTCTTTGTCGAATGGTCAAGTATTCGTTATGTCCTAAATTCGGTTAAAACAACGAAATGTAAAGGAACTACAGAACAATGAAGAAAGCGATTACGAATTTGCAACTTGTGTTCCCTCTTTCCCTTTTGGGAATGTTTGAAACTCATTTAGCGTATTTCCTGTTTTTCCTCTTTTTAACGCTTGTTTCTGTCTATCCCCCCCCCCCCTCCCCCCCTTATGCCGTCGCTCTCGTTCCGTCGCCCCCTCCAAGGAAGTGAAAGTAACCACTCAGTACCCTTTTAAAAGAATAACGAGGCACAATGTCTTGCGTCACTTCACAACGTTTCCGGTAATCTGACGTTGAAGACTGACAGTGCGAAAAAAAATCACGCTACGCATATTCCAATGAGGATTACATGGACGTTCGCACGCTTTCATATGGCAACGTGTTTGAGCGCGCATATATTCGTAGCTCTCTATATGGTATTTTATACTGACCCTAATTAACGCAGCTTAAGCGAGATTCAGTTCTTATTATGTGCCTATAGAAGCAGAATTTATTGTTTGCTCCTTTTTTCAAATAGTGTATGTTCGGGATGTCACCTCTCTTGGATAACTAATTGGACTTATCTTCATATTGAATTATTTGCTGGAAAAGCGTTTTATCGGTACGCCGCTGTTGCTGACTGGAATGCCGATATTTGTCGCACATTCATGTGTTTGAGAAAAAACACGGCAGACGTGTGTGGCCCTGCAGAATCACAGCCCAATTTGCAGCGCTGTTTCTTTCGATTAGTCGTTTTAAGAACTCCAGTGGACTATAATTCAAACACATATCTTGCAACATTGCACGCTCTCACCCATTTGGAACGTTGCTCGCCTATAACGGTTTCGAGCACTCGCTTAAGAAAATTTTAGCAAAAGGCGCACTTCACGCACACATTTCTAACTTGTCATGTACCTCAGCCATAATGTTTCTGCCATTTACACCAAGTCTGATCTCCTCTTGCTTTTATAGTGCAGCTATCTCAATCCTACGCCTTCCTTAAAACACTTTAATGCTCTGGAGCACTTACGTGAGTAATTTGTTGCAACCGCGGTAATTAAACCACGCAGTTTGAGCTCTTGTCTACACTTGCCCCTTAACTAGCCCTTGTTGTCACGGTATAAAGTATATAAACAGAGTGACTTGTTCAGTCCAGCACATACAGCGCAGGCTCTTCGTATAACAACTGAATGTAGGTACGGAACTAGGCTGCGGTAATTGTTTGCAAAGCCCGTAATTAGGCAAAAAACACTGAAGTTCCGGCGCACACTACATTTAGATTCCCCCAATTGCATCATATGTGAACTCTGTGTGGCGTCGAGTTGTCTCGTTACATTTGGAAATATAGCAGATAACAGCCGTGTAACGTTTTCGAAGCTCGAGCACCTGTTGGAAGACTGTTTTTACAAAGCCTGTACTTATTCACCCATATCAACTTTGCTCCAAAATTGGTCATAATCTTCCCCACATTTTAACTATGCTTCATACCTGTGGCACCTGTTGTTTTGCTTGCACAGCTGGTTAAATTCTGGGCCGTTCGTAAAAACCACGTATAAGGCACCGGAGCGCTTGAAAATGTGATTTACTGCAAATTCCGCAATGAATCCACACACCTGGAAATATGCCTGCACGTCACCCATAGCCTGGCCCTTATTCTCCCTGAATAAACCGCAAGTAGCTGTAAGATTGCTGTGTTGATACAAAACACTTACCTTTTTACTACGAATTGCTTATGTGTAACCATAACTGATGTTTTGATTCTTAAAGCTGGACATCTGTCTATATCGCAGTCTATCTTTTTTCTTTTATCGTTTTATCTTCGCAATATTGTTTTCAGTGATCTTCGCATTATTGTTTTCAGTGCTGCGTTCTTTATATCGTGCTGTACACTTATCAATTAAATTCTAGGGTTTTACTTATGAAATTTAGGATAATATATTCTCTATTCTTATGCTTCTTATTCTCTATTCTTATGGAAGCGCCCCCCTTCGACCGAAGTGGTCACTGCGCTTCATTCGTTAATCACGGCAATTCTTGATAAGCATGGCACCTTCCTGCGCTTAGAGGTGGCGCTGTGGTCAACTAGTTGGAGCGGACGAAGAGTTTAGAGTCGAGGATAGTTTGAGAATGTGGGGGTCAGTCTCTTGTTATGTTCTGGTAATGCAGCCTTAGATCGAAGTAAACGGTTTGAGGGGTCGGTGTGAGTAAGCGGTTCTAGCCCTGTACAAGGAGAGGGCTACGACAATAATGTACAAATGCGGGCCCGTTCATGTAGCATTAAGTCCAGATATTTAGGAACAGTGCTTAGGCGAAGCATTGCGAAAGCGCAAGGTGTGTGCTTTCGCCCGTGCGCTTCGTCTAAGCATTGTTCCTACAAAATATGAACTATAGGACTACGTCGCTGCACCAGTTTGGGGAGGCAGAAAAAGCTGTACAATGCATTGCCTTGAATGCCGCACGAATCGCGCGTCGGTAGACATGGGTGGCGAACCTGACAGCCGGCGAACGTGAAAGACATCCCTGCTGAAATCATCTCAGCACTCGTACAGGGTGTTTCAGCGAACACTTAAAAATTTTTTAAGTGTTACCTGTGGCAGATAGCGCAATTCTAATCATGAGCTGATCTACTCGAAGAGGCGGACATTACTTGCACAAAAAATTGAAGTGCATGATCGACTAATTACCAAAAATTCACTAATTAGGTTTTAACTAATACCTTATGGTCCATATTGCAATTTACAAATTTTAATTGTGGAGTTCGCAAGGATGATCCACTTGAATTTTCAGGATGACACCAGTTTCGAGATATTAACTCCCGAACATTTCGGAGAAATGCATTGACGTTCCAGTTACTTTCGTGCTTCAATACATAAAACGATGTTTTTTAAGAAAGTAACTGGAACGCCAATGCATTTCGATAACCCTTCGATAATATAACTAGTTCAAAACTTAATTAGTATATTTTTTATTAATTAGTCGATTATTCATTTCAAATTTTTGCGCAGGTAATGTCTGCCTCTTCGAGTAGACCAGCTCATGAACAAGAATTGTGCCATCTACCACAGGCAACCTTTAAAAATTTTTGAAAGTGTTCTCTGAAACACCTTGTATATATATGTTCCGCACTTTCAAGACAAAGAAACGTCAAACAAGACAGAACTGGCGAGTGAACGTTTGCTCTTCGAGGCATAGTGTTTACTACAGATAACGAATAACTTTCAACTTTTTGCCTGTCGGCAATTTGATATTAGCTCCCCGAAGACAAGACGAGCTTAAAAGAACCGCATGCACCAGGTAAGTCGTCTCTTACCGAAATAGACGTAGACCATTAACAAGTTTTCCGCTTCTGCAAGTTCCTTTCGATCGAAACGTGTCGATGATGGACCCCTAGCAATAATGTCAGAGTCGCAGCGGATGCGGGTAATGATAAGCCGATTGATTGTGTGGTGGTCTGCTTTACCTTTGTTTCACTGTAGTCTTGTCGTGCGGATAGGCAAATTATGCGTATTCGCGGATATCACAGTAACTGCATAATTTGCGGCCTGTTGTGTAGCCCCAAATTGGTTCGAATTGAGTTATGTGTCTTCTCAACCACGTTTCATCCGACGTGCCACGAAAGGGACTATTGACCATTCCGAGGCTTTTGTTGAGGCATTAGGGTGCAGTATTGGCATTCCGTCTTTGTGTCAACGCAATATTTGCTGCGCGTGCCTATAGGAATTAAATCTTTCATAGACAGACATTTGCTTCGGTGACAGAGACGAATAATGTCGAATGGAGTGGTAAGGGGGCCTAAGAGAGACACCGCTCAGTAAAATATGAAAAATCAGTGCATATAATCAAAAGAGGTAAAAGCTGGTGACCAAATTATCGCGACGCTGAAGTAAGTGGTAGAACTTCCTCCGGCTACCACGTGAAACACTTTACCTATGCTTGTTTTTCTGAAACAGAGGCTTTTAACTTGTACTGCTCCATGCTGCTCGTAGCGACAATTTTAAAAAAAAAGTTTTCCACGACGCATATAGGCTGTGTGATTGTCGTCAAGCTAACAGAAAAGTTTGCCATCGTGAGTCAGCGCAGTACTATAGAAAATGTGCTGCTTGCAACCACGAGCAATGATCGAGAAAAAATAGTGAGAATTGATTGGCAAGGAAGGAGGGAAACTAATACAAGACATACAAAAAGTAACGAAATGGTGGTTATCTCTGATACCTGCACCCTATAAAAAAGTTTACACCGTTTGGGGCTTATCTTCCACCCAATATAGGTAATCGTCATTTATTGTGCGTACCTTTTCCTTTCTTCAACATACTGTGCGCTTGCTGCTTTCCTGCCATGAACGCTATATGCCGCGCAAATAACGCGCATGCCCTTCGGGACCCGAAGGTACCCGCGGCGCAGCGTTAAAAGAAACGCACGCACGACAGATGACGATAAGAGAAACTGCAATATCTGAGAAAATTTTCATATTTTGTGGCTCCTTTCGTCCTCAAACAATAATTGTCGTCTGTCTGGCGTACATTTACCGTATTTACCAGTCTGTGCTCGCTAATGTTTCAGTGTAGCGTTGCGAAGGCTTTTATAATCTTCCTGATTGTGACTTTAGAATGCCCTGTAGCGTTTTTATTGCGCTTTATTATTTTTTTCTCTATTTCCAGGCAATTATATATTTAAAAGCCCCAAGTTTTTAGACGCGTGAATAAACATTGGGAATTGCTGGATTTGTAACGTAATATTTCGTTCAAAACGGTCCAGTTGTAGAGCTACAAATCAACTTGAAGCCGAAAGGATGAATTTCAGTCAAATACATGTGCTTACCAGCATTCCAGCCGTGCTTGCTGCTCTCACAGGCACTGGCGCCAGATTTTCGACTAGTAGTGTTCTTCACAAACTCTACGCCTGAAAATATACCGACCGTGCAACGTTGAAGAAAGCCGCTCAAGATAGATGATTATTTTTGTTTGCAGACAGGATAAATCCCAAGGGGCCGCGAACGTTTCTTCGAGTGTAGTTAAACACTCAATCTCCCGTTTCTCTTCGTGTGCTTGCATTTTACCGTGTGCCCCGAGCGCCCTATATCTTGCACCTAATGCGACGCGTAAGAGATCGATTCTGTGGCCTTGATAAGAAGCTTTCGGGTTTTGGCGTCTTACCACCATCACTTACCTCGAGGACGAAACAGTCGGTGCAGAAAGGTTTATAATGACAAGCCCCGCGTGTGGTTTCAGCTTGAAGAACGAGATTAAATTGGCCCCGGGCTGCAGGTGCTGCGTGTGTGCCCTTTAACCTCAGCAAGTGCTTTCATTTTTCAGAATTCTCATACAAATAATTGCCACTGCGTCTTGCGTCTTCTACTAGATTCGCTATGTAGCTCTTGGAATACATTTCCCGTCGTATCGTCTCTTCATTATTTCGAAAAGTTCCTGTTGTGGTGAGGCCCCCGAGGCGTCTCTTGCCAGAACTTGCAGCATCATAAATATAAATAAATCATTGAGCAGCGATAAACAGGAAGACAAGCCAAAATGAACTAAATGGGGATGTAATACTACTTTAGTCTGGGTCTGCGTACGAGATCATTGTAATATCGAATGCATTATGTTCGATATAGGATCTCGCCTCAAACGGCGCAATAAAACAGCTGTATTTCAACGCATGAATGCTATTTATGGAAGTAAGCAAAGCAAGTATAAGCTCAAGCCACGGCAACACATATTTGCGGTATTTGCACGAAACCGTCGCAATAACGAAGGCTTTTCTAGCAGGGCCGGTAATGGCTGCTAGCACGCAACGATATGGCTGCAACTCGTGCAAAAACGTACATGGAGCTGGACTTGAACGCTGAATGACATTCCCTGAAGTGAGAAAAGTAAAACTCGAAGCGTGACACTTTCATTACGACCGTTGCGCAGAACCTCTCGCGCTATCTTTCGCACTTCGACCATTGTGTGGTTAGCATCTGCTAGGCCTGAAAGAAGGTTTTACTGCAGCGCTGTATAGAAATAACGCCCTGTTAGGCCGTGTGGAATACCACTCGGCGACGGGTTCATGCGTGACACGTGTTTCCAACATGAAACCATTCCGTTCGCACTTTGAAGTTTGAAGTTTATTGTGATAAAATACATGTACAGAAGTGGGTATAATAGCGTGCAGAAGGAGGTCCCATAGTAAAAACACTGTAGGGGACCTCCTATGATACGTTACATGAAATGTAAAACTACTAAACAGCAAAATAATAATAATAATAATAATAATAATAATAATAATAATAATAATAATAATAATAATAATAATAATAATAATAATAATAATAATAATAATAATAATAATAATAATAATAATAATACAAAAAAGTACACGTTACAATAAAATACGAGCAGTAACACAATTATGAATACAAATAAACAAGTACAAAGAATTCAGTGATTAAACAATTCTAGTCAATAAATGAATAGTCAGTATTCAGCATATAACGTTAAAGGTGAGGTTAATTCACTAGTCGAATTGTGTTATTAGTTACAAATAAAATCATGAAGTAAACGTTTAAATAATAAAACAGATACAGCAGTTTTAATATTAATTATGTTGCAAAGAATTCCAAAAGTCCTTGCATGAAAACAAATTTAAGAAGGTGATGGTCTTTAATTGCTCGATATGCAAATATGTAAACATCAAATTTCACAAGATTAGTAATGCAGAGTATGTTAAGATCACGTTACAGTTAGGTAACATGTGATCGGCGATTACTTTTAGTAATAATTCGGATTGCTTGATTTAGGACATGTTGTAAGGAAGAAAGATGGGAGTGATAGGTTTGACCCCAGGAAGTTACGCAATAGTTAAGGTGCCTATGAATGAATGCATAGTATAGAATAACTAGAGTATGTAAATCAAAATAACATCTACCGTTGAGTAGAATCATAATACCGTATGAAGTTTTCTTTGTACTTCATGGATGTGTAAATTAAATTTTAAGCGCGAATCACGCTCGACGCCAAGCAAAGAACAGTGGTTGGATGGATAAATAGCATGCAAATCAATACAAATTGGCAGACTTGCGAATCATTAATTGGCCTAGAACTGAAGATTATAAACTTAGTTTTGGAAGGATAAATTAAGAGAGAGAGAGAGAAAGATAGATAGGTATAGAGAGAGAAAGAAAGAGAGAGAAAGAAAGTCACCACGAAGGTCAGAGAAAGAAAGAGAGAAAGAGAAAGAAAGAGAGGGAGAAAGAAAGAGAGGGAGAAAGAAAGAGAGTCACCGCGAAGGTCAGAGAAAGAAAGAGAGAGAGAATGGAAGGGAGAGGGAAATAAGGAGAAAGAGAGAGGGAGAGAAAGAAAGGGAGAAGAGAGACAGAAATAAAGAGAGAGAGAAGAGAAAGATAGATAGAGAGAGAGAGAGAAAGAGAAAGAAAGAGATAGAAAGAAAATCACCACGAAAGTGACATTCACACAGGACAAGCTTCGCTTACCCCCATTTTCTCGACACTCGACAGGGGAAGGGCTGGTGATATTTTTATATAGGTTATATTTTTTACGTAAGCTATCAAGTAATCCTAATGTTAAGCAGGGATTCCTAGGAGAGGAATAACTTTTATGGCACTGTACAGACGTCGTGGATGAAGTGACACAGTTGGTTATTATTGAGATAAAGTTTCCGTAAGCTGACTCTACATTGTCCATTGATGTAACACAAGACCAATCAGAGTTTGATATTAATTGTACAAATTTAACACGGTCAAACATGTGTTTAACAAAACTTGTGTTATTGACGCGAATACTGTTGTGAAAGCAGAGTTACGGGAAAATGACCCGTAATATGACCTTGAAGAATGGATGCGGAACGAGGGGAAAGGAGGTTGGGCAAAGCATGATCAATCAGTGTTCCTGAGCCATCAACAGAGCAGCAAGTAGGAAGAGAAAGAAGAGATTCGAGGCCGTAACTGTGAAAACAACTAATGTATTGGAGAAGGCATCAGGAAGAAGCATCAAGTAAGCTAATATTTATGTCGCCCATTAGGACAACGTACTCGTTTTCTCTCGAGATAATATCAAGAACGGTATCGAGTGCATCACAAAAGGCCGGGATTGGGGAATGTGCAGATCGATAAATGGAACCAAAGACAACATTTTTATGATCTTCACCTGCGACTGAGTAATCCACTTCGATCCACACTGACTCGCAGTCGCAGATGTTTAGATGAAGATCTAGCCTTCGTCTGGAATGAAGTTGGGATCATAGAGAAAGAAAGCTTCCTATTCAAACGCGGAGCGTTTACCGACGTGTATTCGTCCATCCTCTTACGCCTGGGGCTATCTGCTCCTCTCAGCCATCCGCCGCCTCAGACTGTTAGCTTACCCCATGCGATCCGGAGCAACATCACCGTACCTCCTCTACCTCGCAACATGCACCCAGTGCACCACGCACAGCGAAGGGAGGCCCGGGCTCGGGCCATACACAAGCGATACGGGACTGTGCCCTCTACAGCCTACACGGATGCGGGGTCTTACCCCAGACGCGCAGCCACAACAGCCACCGTAATCGTCAACAAAAAACATCGGAGCAGCATTTCGCTCACCGGATACAATTCCCTCCAAGCCGAGGAAGCGGCCATAGCCCTCGCGCTCGCCCAAACACAGGTTGAAGTCATAGTTACCGACTCCCAACAGGCGTGCCGCAACTTCGCTAGCGGAAGAATTCATGCCACTACGCTCAAGATAATTAATCAAAAGCCGCCAACCAGATCAGTCATAATCATCTGGGCGCCAGCTCATCACGGCATTCCTGGCAACGAGGTCGCCAACCACGTGGCTCGAGATTTGACCCACCGAGCCGACGCCGAGGAATCTGAACCGGAGCGTATGCACCCTCTAGTCTCATACCAAGACATCACACAACACTACAAGCTAACCCGCAGAACATATGCACCCCCACACAAGTCACTACCTAGAGAGCAGGAGCGATTCCTCCGAGCTCTACAGGTTAACACATTTCCCCACCCAACCAGAAACCACCTCATAGCCCCTACACAATTCTCTCCGCAATGCCGCTTCTGCGCAGAGCCCGGGTCCCTCAGGCACATAGTAGGGGGCTGCAGAGAGGCACCACTCAATCCTCCGAACCGCTACCATACGGTGTATTCTCCGACGTGCTATCCTGCAAGAAATGGAACGAAGGGAAACAATCCCCATAGAACAAGGTGGGTAACCTAATTGGCGTTTTATAATGTTAATAATTCACGCTTAGAATGGCTCCGCACGCAAACGTAAGTCACATTTTGTTCTGGTGAGGGCGTTGGATATTTAGAAAAGAAAAGGTGCATTTCATGGTTAAAACGCTACACGCGATTACTATCGGCGCCATAAAACGCAAGCTCTAATGAAAGTTAGCGCATAAAATTTCAACAAATGGACGCTTGGCTGCGCAAGAAAAAAAAATTACGCGTAAGTGTCATATGACCCATTGAGCGAAATGCAACTCTACTAACGTGAAACCTGGGGAGGTGCGAAGCATGCAGTGATGCACCGCTAATGGGCTCATAACAACGTCTTTAGATTGACGTTGGCTCGTGCTGCCTTAAGCAATGGCTCATAACCACTTAAACGCGGCCTCCCCATTACGACGACAGAAGAGGAGTGAAGTTCTATGCTGGAATGATCAGCGGCAACGCAGCGAGCTTTGGAAAACAACTACTACGACGAACTAGGAAGCAGTGGCACGAGCGAGTGCCGAGCGCGAGCACGAGCCTCTTGTTTACCGTGACTACGATTACGAAGACGACAAATACGAGAGGAGACACCGACATACCCGGGCGCATAAGGTGCTTCGCACCTAAACGGAGGTGTTCGGGTTCCTCCCCGAATTCTCCCGCGATATAGAACTGGAGTGTGAATATCCAGATCTGTGGGCTCGCGAGCAGGGCAAAGTGGGAGGAATGGCGCGCAGCAAATGGCATCTCAACTGCGTCCTCGTAGTTAGTCTTGCTTCTATGTGCTGTGCCGGATTTAGACCGTATATCGCATTTGATGGGCGGAGCTTGGGCGGAGCAATTTCCGGCAGTTTTTGCAAGGCTATTGGTTCGCCTGCAGCTAGAAAAAGAGGAATACGAAGCGCTGACTATAAACAGGCTTTGTCAACTTCGTTCGTATTACTCTTGCGCTGTTCGTTCCTGTTTGCAGCGTATAGCAAGCAGCCACTAAAACACCCTTCTACGATGAACTGCCGCTAGCCGCACTAAGTCAGTGACAAAATCTGCAACGTTAGACTAGGATGCCTCAGTAATTTAAAGTTTACGTCGCCGCGCTCATCTTTCAAATCCGTGCCTCGTCCTGGCTTGCGTAAAAATTTGTACCCTGGCATGCCATTGAAAGCATATCGTGTAGGCCGAACTAGTTTGAGCGCTTTGTGTGCTGTTTATTTAAATATACAGCCACAGTGCATAAAACAGCAAAGCGCGCGTTTCGTCTGCCGAAAGCAATACCTTCTGCATGATTGATTGCCCTTGCTTATAACTGATCACCGCAGTTTATTATAGACTCAGAAGCTCAGGGCATACGTCCCACTCGTTTATCACTTCGCTGTTGAAAGGACCTGCCAGATACGTGCTTGATCACTCTGTGCCTAGGACACTTCCTGGATTTTCGGAGTTATGTAATGAGACACTGTATAAGGCGTTTACAAGGGGCCAATATACATGGCTTTATCTACTCGACAAAAATTCAAGCAGCGAAAAGTTCCAGTCAGTCGTCTATTGACTGGTTTGTCCCTTCAGTGGTCTTATGCCCTCCCGTTTTGTTATACAAGCCTTCGGCTATTTCGAGCCTTTGTTTAGCATATCAAGCCTGAATGGGCTTTCGACGAATGATTCGAGATGAGAGTATCAAACGTTTTTGAGATGGCTATCGAAGAATTACTGAACAGACAGTCATTGCCTCACGGTTGGCGGCATCAGCATAGGAGCGACGTTGCGAAAATGTGCTGTTAGCGAAGGCAATTACAGGAATGTCCACATAGGACTTGTGTAATCAAAATCGACAGATGCAGTCCCCAAGTTCTTTCGTGGCCTCCTTGTGGCATTGACGTGATAGAGTGAGCAGTGCTCATGCGTACTACAGCCTAGACTCGTTTATTAGTATCTACTGTGAAAAGCTTGCCGCTGTGTTGCTCCATCGTGTCTTGGCACGATTGGGCGTCTTCCGTCATTGTCATATGCACGCAGCCGTCTTTCATTGGTTGATAAGGAGCACGTCTGACATCACTCTCTTTGCGACGGTGGCAGCAAAGAATGGCCATCGGAAGTTTTGTGAACGTTTTCTGAGTATTGCTGCTGCTATACTTAATTACAAAAAGGAGGTTATAGGCTTCGTCTTGGCACAGACTGTACTAAAGGCTTCGTGTATAAGATTAGAAACGCTGACAACGCTCCGTGCTCGTTCAAGTGGCTCATGAAGACATAGAGCATGTTTTACGTTGTCAAATATACGATACTCGCCGTAAAAGGCCTTCAGTGGGCTACATGCTTTGGAGAGGCTACGACTGACATGACATGACGAGAACTTTATATGAGTTATGAGAAACTGAGATCTACGGGAGCCAAAGGCTCCTCCAGATCAAGTCGGTGGCTCCGCCCACCATGGGAGCGGGAGACTACGACTGTCATCAGAAAATATATTGAGTCCGTTTCCATAACAAAAATTGCCACACATTGCTATACGCACACCAGTACAGTTTCTGGAGGAATCAGTAAAATTAAAAACGTTACTAAATATGGTTAAGCTACTTTTTATTTAATTTTTATACGCATGGTGACGCCGGTAACGATGACCGCAATGACAATGTCCCTCGTGACAGTGACGTACTAGGCAGTCGCAGTGACGTACTATTTATGTATATATATCTATATTCCGCGTAAACTCTAGCATTTATTGTTGCTAGACTTCCCTTTTTTAAGCAGGAAGAGCGGCCTCTTAATTTATACTCCAATGACTCGATCTCACTTGTTTTCTCCGAAGGACGAGGCTGCCTGTCACACTTCCATGACCAATTTCCTTAAAGTTAAAGTTTTCTAAAGTGCGCCATGAAGCGCTCACAGAGCAAAGATGCACAGAGCGAGTGTACGAAGCTATACTTTCTTTTGAAGCGAATCTTGCTTTGCCTACTATCCCATGGTCAGGCTTGACTTGAGAGAGGAAGAGAGCGGTGTCGAGTGGAGAGCAAGCGAGGCTAGCCGATATTCTAGTTGACATTAAGAGAAAAAAAATGGGGGTGGACAGGCCATGTAAGGCGTAGGGCAGATAAACGGTGTACCATTAGAGTTACAAAATGGGTGCCAAGGTAAGGGAAGCGCAGTTGAGGACGACAGAAAATTAGGTGGGGTAATGAAATTGGGAAATTTGCAGGCCCCATTTGGAATCAGCTGCAAGACAGGTTTAACTGGAGATTTAAGGGAGAGGCCTTCGTCCTGCAGTGGACATAAATATAGGCTGATGACGACGATCCCATGGTTTCGCCTGGGTCGGTCGCTGGAAGTGTTCTCGCCGGGTAGATTCAACCCCATTCATAAAAAAAGAAAAAAAAAAAGCGCGTGCGGATTTTGAACCGTGGCTGCCAGCGCGATGCTCTAACCTTTAGGCCACGAATGCTGTCCTTTCTGCCTGTACAACTTCAGTACAGTACGTTCGCAAACGCACGTATACTTCTCTCGTTTCAACGCCAACTAGCTCTTTCCCATGGTTGCTACGTGTTCATTATGATGAGGATATCGATACTGTGGTACATACACATAAAAGGGGATGTGCCAAGAAGCATTCCTCGTATTGATTATGATGATGATAATTTTCATACAATGACACATACCCACAACGGGCGATCGGCTAAGAAGCGGGCCCGCTTGTTGATAATGATAATGGTGATCTCCATACAATGGCACATACCAGGGCGGTACAACCGCACGTGCCCACAACGGGGGATTGGCCAAGCGGGTGGTACGGACCGTGCCAACGCCAACTATTTCTTCGAGATGAGCACTGCGTGTAGATGATTGTAATTTCCGTACTATGAACCATACGTACAGCGGATGATCGGCCAAGAAGCGTGTCCGTGCGTTGATTGTGATACTGATTTCTATAATATGACACATATCCACAACGAGCAATTGGCCAAGAATCGGGTGGTACATGTCGGGCAACTAACTACCTCTTGGATGTGATCACCGCGTGTTGATGATTGTAATTTCCGTACTAGGGAACCTTCCCACAACGGGGGATCGGCCAAGCTGCGGCCGGTGCATTTCAAGTAAATGAGAATACTGAAGAAATACAAGGCCTCCGAAATATTTGTCACGGGTGTGCGGGACCACGTGCTCGCGCCACCATCCTTTACGACAAAGACGCATGAACGAAATGCGAAAATCGATAGCATTTCATTACCCGCTTCACGAAGGCGTCGCTTCACATAGATCCAAACATGTGCGTAGGGTCTAGATATTTTCCTTTTTATAATACAGATAATGTTCTTCGAGGAAAAAGGCATATAACTAGTCGGCCTTTTATTAGGTAATTTATATCAACTACTGTCAGCGCACTCCCTTTTATAGCGACCCAATTAGGGCTCTGTGAATCCTCTCCGTAATAAAGTCTTTTGTATTTGCTTTTACGCTTCGCTGCGAAGTTTACCCGGAGCTGCCTTTGATTAGGGAACGGAGAACGGCCTGGCTTATTACCTGAATGCGTAACTAAAATGAACACGGTCTTTTCCACCTAACCACGTAAAAATTTTCTTTTTCCCCCAAGCTTCATTTATTTTTGGGGGGTAGGGGGGGGGGGGGGAGGGGCGGAATTTGAGGCAGATTCGATTCTTGCTGTCCGCCCCGAACTTCGCGGAAAAGGTATGCTCACCGCACAAAACGTTGCTATGCTCAACGTAAGGTTGAATGATACCTAAATGCATGCAGCCTGTTAACGGGTCATGTTCTTTTGATTTTGCATGCCTAAGTGTATTCCTTTATCTATTTACGTTCCATTTCTCCGTTGCTTTCCGATTACCATTATTCCGTAGCAAAAAAAAAAAAGAAGAAAAAAAAAGCAAACAAAACAAGAAAGTTGGGTCTAGTTCAGCGCAGCACATATTTCATGGCCGGTCCATTCGCGTCCCTTGAGAGCGTCGTGTTTCTAGCATAAGGTTCGGCGATAAGCCCAGAACGATGCCATATGTTTCACTGACAGCTAATATATTTTTTATTCTCTCCCCACGTATTGAGATGGGAGCAATGCCACTTTTCTTTTTTTGGCATATTTGACGATAAATCAAGCAGCGCAACGTGCCCTCCTGATAGATAGCCACACCATTTCTCAAATATATTGGCCTGCAGTGTGGTAGCGGGGAAAATATATCCTGCTTGCCAAATGCCGACATAATATGCACCATATGAATGTGCAAGAACCCTGTTTACCTCTCTGAAATACCCATAGGATCTCCTTACAAAGGCGGCTTAGTTTACGAATTAGCAACGCACTCTAACCATCTTCGGTTCTACTTAGGTTAAAGAGATGGCGAGATCGAAAATTCTCTGGCTATGTCATTTCACACCAATCGAGGATGCCGTAATAGTCAGAGATGATTCAATTTAGATATGTCATGACAAGATTCAAGAAAAACTCCGCGCTTGTATGACCTTTCCCGGCATGTTTGTATATGGACGCTAAAAGCAGTTGGGAGATACGATAAAAAGCACATTGGTTTGAACCGACACCCACTTCTAGTTTGTGTTACCAGGTACAGCTAATCTCTTTTAATGTAAGAGCAGAACGTGTAATAATTTTCTTCCCTTTACAGTTGGTGGAACATGGGCTCAACAGAAACCCCGAGGTAAAGTTTGGCAACCGCAAGACCATTATCATCCGTGACTCACTGCTTTTAAAGGTGAGTTGTTCAACACTCATAAATACGACAGTCTTCAATGCTTATGCAGACAATTTTCGGTTAACTTTCTTTCTCGTAGTGGTTGTGAAGATTAACCACTTTGCTATCATAGTGCCAACATCAGCAACGCATTCACGCTGTGTGGTCATATACCGACCTGCTTTAATAGTAGTCTATATCACTTGCGTCTATCAAACAATCCTTCATGTTGAACATCGGCTATCTGAACAATGGTCTATGTGATGGTCGTTGGTATAAGGTTCCAGAATGAACGCCGGAATGCATGCAACTATTCCCATCCGTGAGTGAAGTGTAGGCCACATGCCTAGATACATAATTTCATCGGAGACCCCTTTGCGGTCCTCATTTGCAGCTGTCAAAGAAGAAGGACTGCCCTGTTGGCTACTAGAAATATATTACATATTTACAGTGCTAAATACAGAACGCTACATGAGATAGCCGGGTGAGCAATGAACACGAACATGGATTACTAAAACAGAATGAGGCTGTCTGATAAAGTTTTACTAAACCAATTGATCCTCATCCTTACTGTTTATCCTGTACTCCGTTTTTAATGCTAAATGTATGTTCTGTATGCTATCTTCACAGCATACTGCTCTTCTTATCTTTTCCTCCTGTACGTTATGCTTTTTTAGTAAGAAGCGAAGTAGTGCTAACCTCAAAAGGTGTGCATCATTTGCTTCTATATAGAAGCTTATCCAGCATTATATAGTGGATACGCGGCCTTCCACCGGCAGTCCGTCCAGTATGAAGATAACCATGAAAATCCAGACGTTGCAAGAAAATTCGGAGCTCCAAGGTGCAGTCTATGGCAGGAAAGCGTAGTGCAAGTCTTCGTAATAACCGCTGTTAGCTAGATGACTGTCAAACTGGATGAACTGTTGGAAAGTAACACAGCCGGGCTGCCGTATAATGCCTATATATACGGAAGCAGCGCGCTTGTGCTATCAATCATAGAGCGGTTTATTTTGCTATGCAAATTTGGTTTTCCGCACTGTTTCATGAATATGTTTTTCCTGTAGGTTCTTCATTATGCAAGAGACGTCGCGCATCAGCTGAAGGGAATCCGGGTCTTGGCGAACAAACAGAACGAATTGCGCTCCTGAAGCGGGCTTCCACTGCAGTGATTCGTTGCCTTTCGCTTCGGTGAGAAGCCAGCTTGTCAGTGACAGAGACGCTGTTCTGACGCGGCATTTCCTTCTACCGCCTGCAATGTTCGCGTTAAGCTGCAAGACATGCTTCGACGTTTCCTATGCCAAGGCGACGCTGTTACTATCGCCTAAAAGCTTACGTTAGAGACCCAGATGCCCGGGATTTTGGCTGGACTCGCGAAGGCAAGTGAATACTGCTCGCAGTACTGCGCAGCATTAGTGAGCCTACAAGCTGTGCTGTCCTATGAGCAGTCGAGTGCTGGTGAGCTGATGCTTAGTCATAATGATACGTAATATTGGCCACCACCGTGCGCTTGCCATTAGAAATACTATGACTACAGTAAATCAGCAAACGCACAATTCAGTCGCGAACTGTACGTAAGTTGGAGGTACATTTGCAATACGGTCTCATACTGGCTGCAGCTTTAACTTGAAGTGTGCTGTAGCGATTTGGCGAAAGGGATCGTAAATAGGATCACGCTATTCCTTGCTCTCCAGGCAAAAAGAAAAATAAAGAAAGCACTTGCCGGTGCAACTTGCGCGGCACTGCACATCAAAGAGCACAGCGATGAAGAAGCGCTGAGCATTTGCTCTCTCTTAACCGAGAGTTTTTCTTGTGTGTGGGGTAAAATAGAACCCAACTTCTGCCGTAGAGTTGCTGATCGTCGCTGACTTAAAAACTCCTGTGAACTTCGTTTGCCTTCATGCCAGGTGGAGTCAAACTAGCACAGACGAATGTATTTAACGAAGGCGTACATGCTGCGAAGTGCATCAAACAGTGCTCTTCTGTTCAGCGACAGTCGAATAGTTTCGCAAGCTGGAAGTGATGACCAGGGACTTGCCACTCCAGCCGGTAAATGCGGGTGCCCATTTTTTCTTCCTTTTTTTTTTCGCGTTCGCGTTTTAGGAGTGACACGCTCCAAGAAGGCTTTGCTTTGGCGCGTCATGGAAAATGAAGTTTGCACTCATGTGCACGTAGGCACAGAGGGCTACCGTTTTGACTTCGGATGTTGAATTTCCGTTGTGTGGGATGCGAGGGTCGTCTATTGATTACTCGGTAATACAGCTAACATAGTGCAGTAAGCACGAGGGACAAGTCGAGACAGGACAAGCGCTTGCACTGTCTCGACCTGTTCCTTGTCCTGACTTGTTCCTTGTCCTTACTGCGTGTTAGTTCCTTTACGATGAATAACCAACATGCACAAACCTATTCCCTTCTGATTACTTGGATTCGTCCCAACCGCACTAACAATAATAGGAAAGTTACTAAATATAAACGTTATTCAAATGTTGTATATGGTTTGACATCTTGTCGTGAATGTTCATTGGTACTCCTATTTTGATGCAGTGTCGAGTTCAACATGTTCCCGAAACATCTGCCTTTAAAGAGAGACCTGTGAATGGTCACGGAATTTTTGGTGGAGATAGAACCTGTGCACGCTGACACTGATTGTCTGCTCGGGAGTTTAGGTATTTCCAACAGCACTACGGCAACCGAAGGATATTTTCGATGAGAAATATATATATATATATATATATATATATATATATATATATATATATATATATATATATATATATACAAGAATCACGACGACGGCAACCCGCCTTTATGTGTTCTTTATATATATATATATATATATATATATATATATATATATATATATATATATATATAAAGAACACATAAAGGCGGGTTGCCGTCGTCGTGATTGTCGTTAAGACTCAAACGTGGCACGTACAGAGACAGTGGGATGTACCAGGAATAGGGCTTTTGGATTGAGTACGTTAAAATGCATAAATGAGACAAAGACATGGAAAAGGGAAAAGTAAAAAGGAAGGTAAGCGCTAATTGAGTAATAAGATCAGATGAAGTAACTATTGAATAATGGGTAAAGATATTTACTGCTTGCTGTATTCCTCAAAATTTCATTTATTTCCAAATAATGGACCTTACCCAAGGCGGGAGAGTTGCTAATAAGAGGGTTGTTTCAACTGGATTTGATATATCTACTACAAGAAATCGAAAAAGAAAGACAGTGAGACCAAGAAAGAAAGCGCCTGCAGTCTATGACATGGCACCGAATAGCCACGTGCAATCGATCACACGACATGGGACTTGACAATGACTGAAGGCGTCAGCGTTAATTTTGTTTAGTGCGCTTCCAATGATTTTATTATTCTTGACCTGAGACAAAGTTTGAGCCCAGCAAATGTTCTTGTTTTGTGTTTTACTGAGTCTCCTTGCCAAGCTGGCGCCCCCTGAAGCAGTCGATCTTTCGGTTTCTCTGATTGTCTTATCAATTATACGTTCAAAAAGAATGGCTACACCTACCGAGCGCCACAGGCTCAATGGACAGCTCAATTAAAGAAAGACGGAACACCATGCTCACTGGAGAGCTTGACGCCCTGCAACATTGCCTCGTACAGGATCGATGTGCTGTCCTCGTGATTAAGACCTAGGAGTTGCCAAAAAAATGTAAATAAAGACTACAGCGCAGACTCGTGTTAGCGTCGATAAAGGGCGATCGCGAGGTACTTGTCCTGATTTAATTTCGGTGAAAGTATCTCATTTGGCAATGCTGTGAATGTGTATCGATACCCGAAAGATGAATGCAGTGGTGAGCTATCAGCTAACGAGTTCACTGAGATTCTCCATTTGGACGGGGCACCTCGGTGCCAGTTGTTTGCGTGCACGCTGACGCTATTGTCGACGACGACTGAAGTATATTCTTGAAGTTGAACGACAAAGATAAATACCAGAAAAAGCCATAAAGCAGGTCTGAGTGCAGTTAAAACTATGCTACACTTTGCAGCACATTAAATCAAAGAAACAGGCACAACTTTACCAACGCGCGCGCATTTCACCCTTCGCTTTAAAGAAGTCGCATCTATTTGGCTTCTGTGCGGCTAGAGTTCTGTCAGAGACAGGTATTAGAAATAGATGGTTTGTCGAGCACAGATGCGGCGCAGAGTTCGTGCAAGCTATCCCGTAGAACGGGAAGTGAAGAAGCACTGAACGTATTGAGAACATTTGTTGCAATGCATCCATATTGCGTCTCTTCCTGCAGTTCGGGACACTTTTGTGTAGGTGAATGCCAGATTGCGTGATCCAAATATTGAAACAACGCTATGTGGTTTGGAATAACTCATGGCAGATTTTCAAATGCCAACGTACATTATTTTTTAGTTCTGCTTGAATGCGCTTTTTGTACGATCATTCTTGTCAAAAGGAATGTAGATAGCTCTCTACGAGTGAAAGTACTCTAGCACTTTAGCATAGTACTCGAAAGTACTTTATCAGAGTAACTATTGGTCTGCTGCTGACATCCTGTTGTCACTGCGCAAAGAAATGAAACGGAGAGACATTATTATCCAAACAGATGGCACACTAGCCTGTGTTAGCGGAAGGGGGAATAGGAAAAGAAGGTAAAACGGTACGCTTGTTAGGATTCCAGCTCCACGGCAGAAATACCATGGTGACTACAGGGTAGCGTTAATTTGTCTGTGTGGGGGTGAATTCCAGCGTTGGAACGATGACACATTAGCACGATAGAGTGCCCGATTAGTCTCCAGACCGGGCCATCCCACGCGAGGTGACCCGGCAGGCGCCTGTGTTCCACGCCTGGAATGTTGTGCTCACGGTAATTGAGTCGCGTTGCGTACCGCAGCGACTTGCATGTGCTCTGCATCTGACGACTAAACAAAGGAAAAGAAACTCGGAGATGAAAGAGAGGCGTAGTTTTCGCGGGTTAGCGTTGGCAAGCCGTCGTCGCGAAGCACCTCAAGGTCGCTAACGCAGCGCATGCGTCAAGTGAGACGGTAGTACAGAATTAAGCGCTCGAGATATGCAGCTAAGGTCTGAACAGCCCGTGCATTTAGACACTGGCTCTCCTGTGAACACAATGTCGTGTAATGCACCTTACGATGAATCCTAACCAATTGGCCCAACTTGCCGTCCTGATGCAGTAACGTTACCTGTTGGACACCGAGATTCGCTGAGTAATGCTGCAACGGATGTGGTAACGCGGTAGAGCACGTGCGCCACCCTCTTGAGCAAGTTAAACGGTTGCTGTAGTGAAAACTATTGGCCGTGTCAGGCAAGGTGACAGCACACACACACACACACACACACACACACACACACACACACACACACACACACACACACACACACACACACACACACGCACACGCACACGCACACGCGCACACGCGCACACACACACACACACGCACGCACGCGCGCACGCGCGCACGCGCGCACGCACGCACGCACGCACGCAAATATATAATGAAATCTTGTAGTTCCTGGTAACGAAACATTCTGTCAAGTTGATATTTCGCAGTAACATTGCTGATATGCGAGCTGTGTCTTATAGCTCTTTATTTTTTATGAGGGTTTTGTCTCATAGATGGCGTTGCGCATAGCTTTTTACGTTCTGTTTGGCTATATTTCTTCCACTCCTTTAATTAAAATTAGGTAAAACTATTCGTGCTACTATTCGTGACGGAATTTCGTGCTGTTTTCCTCCTGACTGGAGACCACGGCGGCAGACTTCTAACTCCACTGCATAGTATACTGCTTTATTTTCATTTCTCCATCTGCAAATACGCTTCATGTTGATCTTCGTGTAACCCCGTCACTACGATATCTTATGGCGCTGTAGGTTTGAAAGGAATAACGATAAAAAAAAATTCAGGGTTTCACTATGGGTGCCCTTCTCTGGAGTGCGTAGCTGGCTCTGGTTACTGTTCGAGACAGTTTCCACGGTTTTTCTCCTGCCGTAGCCGCTACCTCATCCTCTTGCTGCTAATTTGCTGACACAAGCTCTTGCTGTCGCTACTACGCACGAAGTTGGTGATGCAGGGTACAGGTCTGAATCTCAATGGAAAGGCAGAGTGATAAACGCGCATTTACGCACACGTAGAGACGGAGACAGCGAATTGAGATGCGCTAGCTGGTCTAGCTTTTTCATTACCAAAATTAAATGCCAATTTTCGTTAACAGTATTTTGCAATCCTTGCTAATGCTACTTATCTCCCCTTGTTACATTTTCTTCAATCGTTTGCGTAATTTTTTTAATAATTTGTGATTAGTGCGTATCGATTTGCGATTGATGTTCTGTGCAAAATAGTGTTGTCTTAGTTTGGCGCCTCAATATAGTAACATGTATGTTAACACGTAGTACAATTGATCGTTTCGCTTACATTTGTGTTTGTTATGCTGGTTAATATTTGTCATGTAGTGCATTGACACTTGAAGCTATTTAATACTTCATACGTCCGTTGTCAGTGTCACTGGAAAAGCGGTTGTCTGCTTCGTTGTCAACTGGTCGGTCTGGTAGCTTCAACTCCAGACTTCTCCATTTTGAATCTTGACGCGGTGGAATTAAGCGTAATTTAATAACCGCGAACTACATCACCTGTTATTGGCAGTAGTCATCGTCTTATACAGGAGCGAGCGCATGGCCTACAGGTTCACCATCCGCAACGCAACGAATGGCGGTATGTTCACGCTACAACAGAGGGATTTAGCTTTGTGTGATACACTACCGTGATACACAATACGCTAAGCCCACTGCGCATGCACGTATCATACCGGTGACTACAATGGTGACTACAGTAAGTTTACCTTACGTTACAACATGGCAGCGCGCAGACCAGCCCAGTCCGCCCGCTTCGATCCGAGTTTACTTTTGCTACTTGCTTGGCGTCGGGATAGGAAGAAATAAATAGCAAAATATGTCCTCAGAAATCACCCATCGCTTGGCTGCATCTCAATGAGGACAAAGAATTAGCCATATGTCGTTGTTACTATTAAAACTAGCGGTTTCTTTTGACCCTGCTAGACCTGCAGAGATTGATGCGAGCAGAGAAAGTGCTTTGATTGCCGCCTGAAAGGTGGCGCCACAGCATTAGCGATGGTGATGCGTCGGCGATGAGGAACGCCCTAAATTCTAAACGTCTATTTCTAATTAATCGTTCATTGAATTCAACGCTCTAGCATTGTGTACGATCACCTTATACGTTAAAACCTATATCTCGTTTCAATGGGGGTGAAATGCAAAAACACCCGTGTACCGTGCATTGGGTGTATGTTAAAGAACCTCAGGTGAATAAAATTAACCCGCAGTCTCCCACTACGGCGTGCCTCATAATTATATCGTGGTTTTGGCACGTCGAACCCCAGAATTTATTTCATTTTAATTTAATTAAAACGTATATGTCTCAGCATGTCTACCATGGTTGCGCGGAGAGTCGGCGCATGCGTAGAGGACCGAACTTATGAATTATCACGGTAACGTGCCACGTATCGCACGAAGCAATGAAAAAAAAAAGAGAAAATTCTCAAGGGCCTAGCCAGGTGACGTAGAGTTTACTCGCGTCTATCTTCATTTTCGAGACATGCGCGTGTATGCGCTGACACAACCGCGAAGCAAAAGGGGGGGACGCTTTGTCTGATGTCGTTCGTCACCCTCTGGATCGATATAATCCCAGAAGTTTCCTCGCTTCTTGTGAAGCCTTCAAGAGCACCGATCTTCGCGCCATCCATCATCACGTCAGTGCCTCTTTATACTTTGTATGCGCAGGGCAAATAACAGCGAAACCAAGTTTCGTCCCTAAATTTTTGCGACAAGGGCAAACAGATTTCGGGGCTCCAATTTCTGACATTATCAGTGGCACTATTCAAGTTCTTCTTTATATATTATGTCATCTTCTTACCGTAGTCAGTTCTGATTTCCCTTCCGTCGTGTCTATGTCTATTTTCACTTTGATTTCCCCGTTCTGTTATTCCTATCTTCAGCTCGTCGCTTTGAGATATCACGCGCAGAGTTTGTTATATAGCTTTTTTCTCCATGCCTATGTTATCAAACATTTTCATTTTAAGCCTTGTTAATGTCTCTGAACTCATTTGTGTAGTTGTTGGGTTAGCAAGAGCACGGAAGCTACCATGAGACAGCTTTCCGGATAAAAAGAAATGCTATGCTTGGAGTCGACAGAGCCATACGCTGGGAGTCTATTGCACACAGCGACGGCGAATGCTAGATGAAAGGCAGGTGAGTTGAACTGCCGTATTTCACTTGTTTCCTTTTTTTATACGAACTCCACTTTCTGTCTAAAATGCGACTATACAACTGATACCCTCGGCACCAGAAGAAACGCATGCTTTGGCTCCGGGAGACGCTCCCTTCCGCCACTTTCTCCCATAGGTATCGATATTTTCTCTCAAGATTAAAAATTCAGCTGGTTCCTTTTTTACAGTTCCCAACAATGCAGCCAGTACGTCGCTTTTGAACAAGGCGAGCAGGGACGAAACTACATTTGCGATCGCTAAAAAATGCAGATGTTGGCTGCAGCATCGGAATGAAAGGGTGTTGCGTTGGCAGCGAGTTTGAGTGAACTCGCACAAAAGCGGTGACACAAAGGCTGATACAGGTGACTGCCGCCGAAACGCCTTTGTGATATGTATCGCGAAGGCAATTGGCACGGGAAATTCCGCGCACGCATTCTTGTCTGAAGCGCACCGCTGGGTTTCTATTGCTACTATATTTGCTCGGTCCGCACTAGGTGTAATTTTTTTTTTTTTTTTGCCGTTGGTGCCTAAGTGATCATAGCATTTGCGCATAGAAAGAATGCGTAAATGTACAGGGACGTGGTGTCTCTCGCTGAAAATTGCAGAAAAAAGATCTTGCGCTTACCTTGCTTTATCTTTCTGAAATTTCGTAGATCGATAGCATTTTATGGTACGAATTGTTCAGTGTAACACTTGGCACAGTTACTTGCTTCGCCTTAAAAGAAAACTGCGAAGTTGCATTTTGTAAAGACAAACATACAAAGCTAGCTACCGCTAAGGCTGCGCTATAGCACAGGCTTATGTCGCCCCCACAGGGGGCGACATAAACATCCCGTAACAGCTGCGAAAAGCAGCCGTTCCGGGATGGTTGTCACGATAATTGTCGCGGGATGGTTGTCGCTACACTGGAACACGTGGTAACGCTCTCAGAACTCCTGCTTTCCGCAACCACCGACAGGCGGCGACACAAGTTTGTGCTAGCACCACTGTGGTGGCCGCTAGATTGCCCACAGACGAATGCAACGTCGCATTTATATTCCTAAAAACGAGGCAGGCAACTGTACCAACTGTTACATTGCATAATCCGCAACATAAACTGTCACCTTTCTGCAAAATTTGAGCGAGGACAAAGCAGCGGTAAACACAAAATTTGTTTTCGACCATTTTCAGCGACATATGCACGTGTCCATAGTAAAGCAAGTTTTATTGTAAATAGGAAAGGAGAGAGGAAAGAGAGAAGAGGCAGGGATTTTAACCATAGGCGAATGTTAACCATTACAAGAGTTAAGAGAAATTGGGTTAGAAAGAGCACAGTTAGAGATATAAAAAATAAAGAAAACGGAAGAAAAATCATGAGCCGTTCCACTCCATGAAGATGGATGACCACCGAAGCCGTTTAGCAAGTAGGCGCGACCCGCCGTGGTTGCTCAGTGGCTATGGTGTTGGGCAGCTGAGCACGAGGTCGCGGGATCGAATCCCGGCCACGGCGGCCGCATTTCGATGGGGATGAAATGTGAAAACACCCGTGTACTTAGATTTAGGTGCACGTTAAAGAACCCCAGGTGGTCCAAATTTCCGGAGTCCCCCACTACGGCGTGCCTCATAATCAGATCGTGGTTTTGGCACGTAAAACCCCATAATTTAATCATAGCAAGTAGGCGCGTTGCCCCTCGGAAGTCCGGACTCTGGACTATACGCGGCCTCCCCATTACGACGACAGAAGAGAAGTGAAATTCAAAATGGAGAACGGCAACTTGTCTTTGTGTGTTTGTTTATAAACATTCGCGTAGACGACGCGACCGCTGCCCCAAGGAGCCGCAGGAAACTATAGACACGCGTGGTGTTTAAGGAGCGTACATCCAAGCGCTGAACAGCGCTTGCATGTAGGCTCCCTAGTGACGTTTGGACGGCACCGCCACCACAGGAGAGCGGAAGGACAGGAAAACTAGATACTAGGTTGGAAAACTAGATACACAAGCGCTTGGAACGCCGGCAAAGAGAGGGCGGTGCGAACGTAGACATGGCCGACGTGGGTCGCACAGCGGTAAATCTTTGAGAAACTTTTTTTATCAACCTGGGAGTCAAGTGAACTTGGAAATGGTGCATATTGATAACTAATCTGCTCAAAATGCATATCCGAGGAACGCCGACGAGCCGGCTGTGGAAGAAGACGACGACGAACACGCGACCAGTGCCATGAGCGCGTTCGCGCGGGACCTGAGTTTTTGCTGGCGCACATTAAAGATCCCCGGTACCCTAGCCACAAACTGCTTCGCTGTACAAGCCAGGAAGAGCATTCACATTAATGTATACCTTCGCATCGGCTTGTGGATTGCAAACATTGCGGTAATGTTTGCACGGCCTTCTGCTTTGATGATGAGTCCCTTCGATGCCCCATAATTGCCTTCCGGCAGAGGCAGGTCGTGCAACTGGTTGAGCAGGACGGATAGTCAGAGCGTCTGCACATGGTCCGGTAGTCATTGGCAAAGGGTATAACATCTGCTTTCCTTGTCAGCGCAGCGGATATAGGCTGCGGTGTCTGCCATCCCTATGGGGAACGCGTATAGGGGAAGGCCTATGGCATATTTCTGACGAATGCTGTTTATAGTTTGCTTGCAGTAATTTTCGCAACACCCTTTCCTGTTATTATATTCTTTTATTTACTCACTATGTACCTTGTTTCCTTCTAGTGCCGGCGGGCGCGACGCCCCGCCAGATGGCCAGTTGCCAGCTAGCTCTTTGTTTCTGCTCTTTATGATCGTGTTCACGTACACAATAATAATAATAATAATAATAATAATAATAATAATAATAATAATAATAATAATAATAATAATAATAATAATAATAATAATAATAATAATAATAATAATAATAATAATAATAATAATCACCGCCTTACACTCAGGCGCGTCGCTTATGCAGTCTAATATTTTTAGTTGTTCGCATAACACTCTTTCCTCACCGCTAGTGAGATTTTGCTACCTCTAGCAAAATCTGTAGCGCGGACTGCCATTGAACAACTTCTGCAATACAGGCCGAAGGCTGACAAATAGTTGTTTCACCTTTACACATGCGAGACTATAATTCAGTGCAAAAGTCTGTTCGCTCTTCTGTTTCTGTTACTGACTCGGGAGCAATGATTCGCATTAACTGCGCCTCCTTTCGCTTTTTTACACATTCTTGTCAGGAAATGGAACCAGCTTAAGGGAGTTGCCGTGCGACGGGACGCTGTCTGTGACGTCTCCATAAGCACTGTGCCCTATTTCTAAAGCAAATGAAGCTGTAACCGTACGCGAAGCCCAAGAGAGACGTTAAGCCCGTGTAGCGAAGAAGAGCTCGAAAAGCAGATACTCGAAGGGTGTTTGTCTCGGATTTCTAAAAGCAATATAGTCAGAAGGGGCTGTAAGAACAAAAATGTAATTATAAAGAAAAGCGTTTGAATGGGCCGACAGATGATAAATTAGTGCAGCAGAGGCTTCCTGCGAAGAGTCATGACGTTCATTGGCGGGGCCGGGGACATTAATTTCCTCTTGCTTTTTCGATGCTACACCTCACCGAGCTCTGGCTCAATCTTACCTTTCGGTACCTCCGCAATGCCTAATGTGGTCTGTGAAAAATCCGCAAGTCCGAGGGGTTTTCACCAAACGGAAATTTGTCATCTGCCTACCTCTAGCAAAGTCTGTAGCGCGGACTGCCATTTAACAAGCTTCTGCAATACAGGCCGAAGGCTGACAAATAGTTGTTTCACCTTTCCACATGCGAGACTATAAGCCAGTGTGAAAGTCTGTTCGCACTTCTGTTTCTGTTACTGACTCGGGAGTAATGATTCGCATTAACTGCGCCTCCTTTCGCTTTTTTACACATTCTTGTCAGGAAATGGAACCAGCTTAAGGGAGTTGCCGTGCGACGGGACGCTGTCTGTCACGAGTAGCGGCACGGAGTGACAGCCGAGCTTTAAGTTGGGCTAATTAGTGAGAGATTAATGTACGCGAAATGCCCGTGAGCGGCTTATTCAGCACCTGTGAAGAACGAGAGAATCGTACGGTGATGCCTGAATGCCAAGAGTGAGGCGGATTTTCGAGCTTACGCTCCGTTAAACGAAACTAATCTAATGCTGGCGCTTGATCACGTCTCTCCCTCACGGTGAAGGTTCTCATCGTGTGACAGTCTTTTGTTCCACGGCTACTTCGTCCTTTCGTTGCCTTCTATCTAAATCTGCATTTTCGCGCACGCTATAATCCACCGTCTTAGTAAACTCTCTCGCTCTATTTTGGCGCGTATATGTTCGTTTCATTGTGCCGTGCGATATGCACAGGGCTACTATGAGTGATTTTACAGCGAAAGTTGTATATGGCTAGGCGAAACGAAATACCATTCGTCCCATGTTTCGATAAACGTCTCCATAAACGTGTCACCGGTGCACTTTGCTACCGGGTTCGTCGAAGAGTTTCCCCGTAGAGGACGTGCCTACCTTCACAGTTTGCTTTATGGGCAAGGGCTTCCTTTTCTAAAGGCAATGTTCCTCGTTTGTCGCGTTCAACCAGAATTGGTTCCCCTGACAGGCCGCCTGATTTGCCCAAACTCAATAAAATAATACGTGAGCGTCTCACATTCCCGCGGATTCTGTTCATGCGGATCAGACGCCTCATGTACGTGGGAGGAAGTTTCGAATAATCGGACAGATAGTAAACGTTCCCATCGAGGTGGACGAAATGGCCAAGTCTCGGCCTCGGAGCGCGTCCGACGAAACGGGCGTGTTCGTTAATCTGAAGAAGATGAAGTCTGTGAACGTGTGGGGCCTCGTTCGCAAGGCGGACTTTGTAGCAAGGCGGAGACACCGGCAGTAGTGAAGACGAAGAACGGCAATATCAACAGCGCCGGATTGAAGAGGTATCAGAGATGAAAATCAGATGGAAGAAAGAAAAGAAGATATGGATATTCAATTGAAGCTATTGTGAGAAATACGTGTATACATACAGTATGTTTCAGCGAACACTCAATAAAGTTTAAAGGTTGCCTGTGGCAGATAGCACAATTCTGGTTCATGAGCTGGTCTACTCGAAGAGACGGACATTACTTGCGCAAAAAATTCAAATGCCTAATCGACTAATTAATAAAAATTCACTTATTAGGTTTTTAAATAATTACCTGGTGGCCCATGTTGCAGTTTAATATTCTAGCCCTGCAGTTCGCAAGGCGGATTCACTTGGAACGAATTTTCAGGATGACACCAGCTTCGAAATATTATTTCCCGAACTTTGCGCAGAAATGCATTGGCGTTCCAGTTACTTTCTTAACAAAACGTCGTTTTATGCATTGAAGCACAAAACTGCGCCATGCAAATGATTCGTTTGCTCTGCAGTTTCTGAAAGGAAAAAAAAAATGCCTGCGTTGGATGTCACTGACGTTGCTCGGAAGGGATGCAAATTTGACTGCTGGAACCATCTCTGCTAAATGTTAACATCACAGCTTCACTGTTGAGCCTGCATTCAAAATTGCTTTTCTTTTCGTCAAACGTTCTTCATGAGGCGAATACGTTTCACAGCGAATTCTAATTTACGCACATTAAAAAAAATTCCAAGGAGAGTTACGCAAGTCCCACTGAGCGAAAAATTTATAATTAAGCACGTGAAAAGGTCTCCGTGATTATCACCATCTTATCTTTCACCTAACCAACCTAAATAATTCCGGTTACTTGGTTTTGGTTTGAAGACGATATAACACTTTCTTTTTCCGCATTCATAAATCATTCAGTCAACGTTGACTACTTGCATTGAGCATTTACGTCTCACCTGTGAGGCCATCATAGCCGTATCATAGACTCAACGTCAAAGACCAGTCCTTACCTGCCATGGCATAGGCATCTATACAAAGGTGCATTATTCATGTACCGTTCCGCAGGCAGTTTTATCTCCGTCAGGTCGGCAAGATGAAGTGGCCCCTTGTCAGAACCTCTTGGCTTGGCGGCTTCATGTGGCGTTTCTATAATCAGTTCGCGCCATTGCCTTGTTAGGGGTCCCTGGTGGATGAAAGATCCGGAAACGAAAATTATGCATGCGCCTTTGTGAGCATGTTCTTTTTTTCTGCTATTTACAACACCTGCTCGTTGCGGTGCAAGGTAAAGCCATGCATTACCGTGGCAAACTAGCGCGTGCAAGTACGTCACACAGTTTTCCCTGCGAGAAGACCAATTGCGAACGGCTGCAGTTGGATCCATTATGCTACCTTTGATAAAGTGTGCGTTGCCTTAATACGCACGCAGTGCACATGCAATGCGTCTGATGTTGCTACTTTTAGTTAATCTGAGTGCCCGTAATTTTGCTTAACCGTGGGAATAAATGTTTCCTGGAGTCGTTACTCCGTAACTCGTGTTGCACGGATCTGTTGAAAAGCGGGGTTGAGTGATGTTGCACGTGGTAGGCAGCTGTATTTGAGTGGTGACTTCCGACTGCTGTCTCGGTATATTGGTAGTACAATGTTTTATTCAGCATAGCTTGTTGAAGGGACTGCTCTTTGCCGGGAGCATGGCTGTCAGTGTAATGACAAATGCCTATATTGATGTGGTATTGTATGCTCAGGCTCGTATATTTGACCATCGCCGGAAGATGGCGTGTTGTGTTCCGTTCATAAGTTGTGTCTCGCAATGTAGGCTGGTTGACGTTGGCACGAGAGAAACACGCGTGTGGTCATGTCCTATGGCTAAAGCATCATGCTACACTGTGTTCTGTGTCAAAGGTTCGAACCAACCGTCGAATTCTCTTTCTATGAAACGAGGAGAGACAGGACCCTACTTACCTACAACAAAGTTTGAGTAGGGCCAGAGAATGCTTCGCATTAAAATTACACTCCATATATATGATATCTAGCGAGTGCAGTGTTCAAGTGGTGAACCTCATCTATTTCTCCTGTGCAGAAGCTTCATCAATGGACACTACTTGTCGGGAGCAGCTCGCCGGGCTAGATTCAACGCTGCCTCCAAGCGAGTTGCTGGAAAATTGCACTGGTTTACCCGGGTTCCTCAATGACAGCTGCTGTCCATTATCAGCGGAGGAACCAGGGGATGGCTGGATATTCGATCGCCGCGATGTCAAGGTCGTCCTTGTCATCGCTTACAGTATGGTCTTCTGCTGCTGCTTCTTCGGTGAGCGCCTACCTATTCGAACTTCGTCTCCTAGTAGATTTCCCCCATATGTTGGGACAACAGCTGTCCGATTGGTTAGCTGGTAATTTTGATAGCAGTGGTGATTGAGGATTTAGCCAGGAAGTATAGCCGGCTATTTCTTGTGAATACAAGATTTGAGCGTTCCGTTTAGATGGCTAGCGAAAAGGTCTCGTTATCAGGACGTGTTGTTTTATGACTTGACAGTCTTAGCTATAATGGTTTTTTAATGCTAGCAGATAAGAGCAAACATAAAAACACTAAGAACACATGTCGATCCTGCGTTCTTGCGACTTTGCCTCTTGGTGCTAAAACCATCACAACGTGACTCACTAATCCAATTTAATAACCAGCTGGAATAGTGTTAGAAATAATGGCAAAATGCGAGTGTCATTGTATCGTCTGAGGCTGCGCCTGACATAGCAAGAATTCTGCGAGCGGCCTGAGTTTAATAGTTTAGCGTTTGTCAGCTGTGTTCCAAGTAAAGGCAATGTGTACAATTAGTAAATTAATTGCAGCTAGAACTACCTGACTATCACCAATAGCACAGTGGTATGGGGCAATATTTGTGGTTCCTCTTTTTCTCTGTTATGCAAGGACCAACTGTGCAGTGCCAAAAATCGCGAAAACTAGCAATCGCAATTTGCCTTTTCAATTAAAAAATAGCGTTCGCAGGCTCAATATAAAAATATGTACTGTAAGTTTTATGTTCCATTTTATGTTCTCAAGTTGCATTGCCACTGTTGGATCCAGTTTACGAGAAGGGACGACTGCTAGTTCACAGCAAAGTGTACTTTTTCCTTTCTCCTCAGCCATGTACTTTGTAAATGTCCGATACGAACAACTTAAGAAACAAATAATGAAAGATCGAAAAGAAGGGTGGTGCACCTACTCGTGACAGGCCAAAGTTGACGGCTACTGCTGGTGCTTTCGTGGGGTCCCGCCCTGTTTGTCATGCTGCTGGCTTCGATTAGCGATAATTAAGCACAAGCCTAACGACGAAACGAGTTCCCCCATATTCTGTAACGTCCGTCTACTCGACTCTGCACTTTGACTCAGGCGATGATTTCTAATTGCCTCCCCTTGAAAGCGAGGTGGCGCCGAGTAGTCACCTAGGCTGCTTCAGCGGCTTAGGCTTTCAAATCTAGCATTTCTTATTGCCAAGTTTATATTCTTTCTCTTTATTAAAGGGGCCCTGAACCACTTTTTACTGAAGTGGAGGAGGACATTTGAGGTGAAAATATGCTATTTCAGAAATACTTTACCGCAAAAGTACTTCAATGCGTTCAGCAGAAGCGGAGTTATTGGCAATCAAACACAGCCTCCGATGTGCTCCCCCTTCCTTCTTCAATGCCTTGCACTCTTAAGGCTACGGCGGAGTGGGGCGGGGCCACAACGCTCCGCCTTCAAAACTTCACCGTGGCGCGCAGTTGAAATTTCCGATTTTGGTGCCTACGCCGTGTAAAACATAAGCCAAACGTGGTCGTCCTCAGAGAGCCGCAGTGCGCTTAGCCAGTGGACTCGTGGCGGCACCCCGCGGCGGCCGCGGTGTAACCGACCTCAGCGACGAATAGCAGCCGCGTATTGAAATGTGCTTCATTGCGCAATAAAGCACACCGGAGAGAGTGAGGATCATGGCTCGGCTGAAACAAGGGTGTTTGAGAGACAGGTGACTTCGTGCTCTGCTTGCCAGCTCCACGCACCGCGTACGACAGCAAAACTTGACTGAGATGTTCACAGCAGCATACCCGCGGACTATGTTATTTTACCAAGCCCGCGGACTATGTTCAGGGCCCCTTTAAAACTTCCATCTCTACGCTGTCATGTTACCCGTGCGTTTAATGATCCATGCTCCACATCTTGCCCGCTTTCTTCCCCAACAATACTGGAAACCTCCCTTGAGGCATCTCAACCGCTCATAAATAAAAGCTCCAATCAGCATTGAGCCGCTGTGCTTCATGAAGGCGGATGTTCCCTGCAGTGCTGGCTGGGTGAATATCTCGGAATTCCACTACAATGGGATGAGTCGTCTCCGGCACATTAGATGAGAGCGCCACGTTTCGACTTAAGTGTTTACTACACTTCCATCTCACATTTCGTGACGATTCCTGAGCAAACGTTTTGCAACTGGGTGCTCTCGGTGTCTAGTCGAATGCACTGTAGGGAAGGCATGTTTCTCAAGTAACTTCCCGTAGCAGGAAACACCGAGAAGCATTACTGAAACCGCAATACCTTCTTCACTTGATGAGGCTGCTGTGCTCCACTCAGGCATCTGGATTAATAATAAGGAGACCAGTAATGATGTGGTATCAAGTGAACAGCTAATCATAACCATGGTCAAGTAATATAAATACCTGGATGTACACATAAACGAAGGAAAGACCCATTCTAGAATCCACTAGGATAATCAAAGGAAGCCGAATGTAGCAATAATGAAAAATATAACACTTTGAGTCTAGAATAAATGTGAGATGCTGAGAGGAATTTGGAAAGGAGGAATGGTGTCAATGGTAACGCTCGCGTATCTTATTCTCTGCTTAAGACCAGACATCTTGTCGGGGTTGGATGTTAACCAAAGGTTGATGCGCCGATTTGGTTGTGGGGGCCCACAGTAAAACTACAAATTAGGGTATGAAAGGTGACATGGGTTGGGCGTCTTTTGAAGTCAGAGAAGCGCAGAGCACAATGAGTTTCGAAAGAAAATTCAGGAACATGGATGAAAAAAAAAATTGGTGGCTGAACTGCAAAAAATATCTGGACCTGAAAAGCTTGGACAGGGCATGGAGGAAGAGGTATAGAAAATTGACAAGCAAGTAGAGGGTAATTGAAAATGTATTTAGAGAACCGTGAGCCATAAATGAGAAAGTAAGAGAAACAACTGTAAATTGGATGTATAGGTTGGAAACAATAACTACCGTGATGATGTAAAAATATGACAAAAAAAGGCAAGGAAGGAAAATCTGTACGATAACACAAAGGGCAGTGCGTTGCTGTTTGAGGCTCGAGGTGGTTGCCTAAGGAGAAAAACATACCGGAGCAAATATTTGCAACAGGATGAGGCATGTGTCTGCTGCAGCGAACTATTCGGAGACAAGTCTGCATATCCTAATCAAATGCGAAGGTATTCACCCAGCGAGACAAGTAGGTAACGTCCACTTTCCAGAAGCGCTGGCATTCAAAATGAATGCAAGCCTTAACCGGTCAGCAGACGAGATAAGCAAGCGACGTTTAGAATATTGGTGGAAAACAAGCACAATATAGATAGATAGGACCCGATCGGTTACAGGCATAGTGAAATGTACAATGGAACAGAGAAAATACTGAGGAGATGTAGCTGAAATGCTAGACTAACAGGCATGTGTAGATTATATGATTATCTCAAGCAGGCTATTTGTTATCATCTCGCTCCAAAGGGGATGTCAAGAAATAATAATAATAGTAATAATAATAATAGCTATAATCATCGTCATCAGCGGTCTCAGTGGTTTGTTTAAAAGTGCGGAGGTTAATTAGAGGTGAAAAATGCCCGCAGCATAGTTTTGCACTCGTTCGAAAGCCGTTAGCGCTCGTCCGAATGAACCGGCGTGTCCTGCGAGAAAAGCGATTATACGCGCAAAACAAAGGCTTTAAGAAAACATGTGTAAGCAAGTTTACCACGGTACTTGAAATAATGTTCACTGTGTAAATTATGAAAACATTCTTGATGCACCAATAAATAGTTTTTCACTGGACAATATCAATTTGAAACACGGCTATAGGGTTCTTGTTGAGCACGGTGGTTGTACTTCGATGGGGGCGAAATGCGAAAACACCCGTGTACTTAGCTTTAGGTGCACATTAAAGAACCCCAGGTGGTCCACATTTCCGGAGTTCCTCACTACGGCGTGCCTCTTAATCAGATCGTGGTTTCAGCACGTAAAACCCCATAATGCTTTAGGGTTCTTGTTGATAGTTTCCAGTTCAACCCGAGTGTCTGTAGAAGTTGCGCATGCGCGTGTGTACCTTCTTCTTTCGCCCCAAATCGAAGGCACCATATGATTGATATGAAGCATTTAGCCCGGAAAATGTCTCCGGATTCCTATAAAACAAAATCTGTTTGTCCTGCGCGTTCTCTTTGCAGGTAACCTGCTGGTCATTGGTGTCGTGATCATGAACCGGCGCATGCGAACAACGACCAACTTCTTTCTGACCAATCTGGCGGTGGCCGACCTGTGCGTGGCCATGTTCTGCGTGTTCCAGAACCTGTTCTTCTACCTCACCCCACAGTGGGTATTTGGAGACTTCCTGTGCCGAATGTACTTCTTTGTGCACGGGCTCAGCTACACGGCGTCCATCCTGATACTCACCGTAATCTGCGCGGAGAGGTACCTGGCCATTGTGCATCCCATGTTGAACAAGCAGGTGAGTGCGATATCTATTATTCTCATCCCAGGTTCACAATTCGCAGTAGAAAAGCTCGGCAGGCTTCAAAGCATGTCAAACTTTTCCGTGGTACGCTTGATATCATGTTGTGTCAGAGCTGCATTGTAGTAGACGGCTATATGAGATTATTCATACCTTTCTGTTATATTTCTCTTATCTTTCTCTTATTATTCTTTTATCTTTTAAATATTTTGTTTTCAATACACACTTCAACGTATCCAACAGGACCATCAACTGGCTGAGCTACCCGCCTTCTCCTTGTAATTTTCCTTCTGTCTATACCCAGTGGAAACTGTAGCCGAGGTAATTGGAACCGTGACTACTCTTGCGATGGTGAGATTGCAAAACCTATATGAGAGGTAAAGGTAAACCTATATGAGAGGCATGTGAGTACTACGGACAATACTTCTCGCAACGCATCATTTTAACTGGCCGAGGGAAGGCTATTCAGAGCACGCCTTGCTTTGCTGAGCTGCAATGGGAGTATCAGGGGGCAGGGATGATGGGGAGGGAGTGCAACGTGGCCATATTTATACTGTTTTTGTTATTTTCGTTGAAAAGGAAGTGCACGTGTAATGGCAGCGTTGTCTCCCATATTAAATAGAGTTATGCAGTACACAAACGCATATAGTGACACAGCTCTTTTTTTTTTTTGAATGGGTTGTATGCTCTGGGATAACAGCTTGTTTTTCTTACGCGACCGCAGGTGGTGACGATGACCCGGCTTCGCGTGACCATTGTCACGGTGTGGTTCGTGAGTGCTGCCTACTGCAGCCCACGAATCGTGATGTACGGCACCGTGGAAGCAGTGGTGGACGACAAGCGCGAAGCCCTCTGTGTGCTCCAGAGGGCGCTTTACGACTCGAAGACGTACGACCTGGTGAACTTCGTCGTCTGCTTCCTCGTGCCTCTGATCATCATTAGCGTCCTGTACGCCATCATCTGCTACCAGCTATGGCACAGTCAAGCCATTGTGTCGCAACCACAAAACCACATCGCCGCCCAGACGAACCACCAGCTCGTACTGAACCCCACACTGTGTCACCAAAAGTCACACTCACAGCAAAGGATAGCGGGAACACCACCACCATGCCGGCGGTCTTGCTCGGATGAAGATTCCGAGTCACCACCTCCGGTTGACTCGAAATTAGAGTATGCTCAAACTTTCGTAACGGCCTCCAGCAGCGCCAAGGAGCCTTGTTCAACGACGACAGTTGCGCTGACCGTGCCCTACTCAAATTCCACACAGAGGATAGCCGATGGCCACCAGGTGACCAGAGGGACATCGGGCTGCAACCGCTGCGGAAGCGTGGAAGCTCCAACGACTCGCAAGGTTCCCGTCAAAACGTTTTATTACTCCAACAGCGCAGCAGCGTCAGCGCTCAGGCCGCGGCGCAAAGTAATTCGTCTTCTGGTGGCCGTCGTCTTTAGCTTCGCCCTGTGCAACTTGCCTTTTCACGCACGCAAACTCTGGCAGCACTGGTCGCCGGAATACAATGGCTCCAGTCCAGGAGCCGCCATCTTGACCGTGGTGACGAACCTTGTGCTATACCTGAACTCGGGAATCAACCCATTTCTCTACGCTTTGTTCTCTAAGAATTTCCGGCAGTGCATGGGCGACGTATTGTTCTGCCGGAACCACAGGTTCCGGTCGAAGAGCCGGTCCTCGTTCCAGGCCATGTCCAAGTCGCTCAACTCGAATGTGAGCCAGGGGACGCCTCAGGCGGCTCACCTGGTTCATGGACATCGGCAAGCCATGCAGCAGCAGCACTTGTGATTGCCACAACACCCTCTTAATGTCAATGTTCCGAATATTACTTGCTCGCTATGAATTTTGTTCAATGTGCTCTATGAGACTGGCTAATC
This sequence comes from Dermacentor silvarum, assembly GCF_013339745.2. Classification (NCBI taxonomy): domain Eukaryota; kingdom Metazoa; phylum Arthropoda; class Arachnida; order Ixodida; family Ixodidae; genus Dermacentor; species Dermacentor silvarum. The sequence goes on from NC_051163.1 coordinate 12,025,027, forward strand.
GTGCGCCGGTATAATTATTCTTTTGGAAGCTTGCCGGACCCTTCGAACTTTCTTATGTAAACATGTATTAAGTTCCGCAAGTACACTTTTGAAGATTAGCTTTTTGCGCCGTGCTCGTAAATGCCATGTGAATCCCTACAAGGTGTGCACTGAACACAGAAATCACGTTGATGTTGTGTTTTTCGCGAGGCCGAAAAGTTGGCATAACTTTGTACTAGAATTAAGATCGTAGGCCTCCAAGTTTTTCAGTAATGGTTCAGTAATGTGAAAAAGAACAGGAGAAAACAGGAATTTTTCTACCTGCATGATGGTCTGACATTCATTGACAGGTAAACCAACCTTATGGACCTGCTTGAAATTGTGCGTAAAACAGCGTAGTCAAGATTACCTTTCAGTGAGGTGCAGACGTCTCGCTGGAGTAATATGTTTTCCTCTTCGGTTATAATCCAGTGGCGCCGCTGGCCACGTCTTTCTCGCGTGCCATCTTTCACTGTTTCTAGATCTGTGGTCACTTAGTGGTGTCAGCATAAAGTGTTCTCAAGGACCAAGAAAGGTCCAATTCCTACTTCGATGTAGATCTATAGCTTCAAAAAATCTTTCTCTGACTCGTGTAACATGTAATTTTCTTTTGTGGAAAATAAGCGTTTCTCGGGGATTTTTCCAGATCTTGACAATGTATACCGATATTTCACATTAAGAAATTAAGAAGACACCCCTGTCAGAGCTCCTCATTGGACGCTCTGACCTGGAAATGGCACCGGAACTTCTTTAGCAGGGCAATAAAGTTTAATTGAATATAAGTGCGTTGTCCGTCGCTACCGAACGGCGCTACCTTATGATAATGAACGCTAGTCGCTCGTGATGTGCAGCCTAGCTTTGATTTCAGCGGTCTGTACTAATTTTTCAGTGATCGATTCGACATTTAGAGATCGTATTATGTAAAGGTATTGAAGCAGTGGTCTCCTCTCTTCACTGGCATTTAAATTTTGAAAAACTGCTCCTGCATATACGCAGCCCGGATGCTCAATGGTGGCCTAGTCAACGCTTCCCACCACATTCGCAACTGAGATCAACGTCACCTCTTGCGCTAGCCACTTCACATTTCCTACATCCTTCATATGGTGACTGTGGTGCTTGAAAGCTTTGAATGATCGGAAGTAAACATCATCGAATTGACTTGTTCATCGATTGTGGCCTTATGTCAAGACCAAGTGAATGAAGAATTTTGACAGCAAATTGGGGCGAGAATACACAGATCCTCTGTACTCTGCCTATGTAAAGGAGAACTGTAGATGGCGCATACTTACCACATTTATTTACTGTCCACTAAGGTTATCGCTGCATTGTTTATTACAGTTTGACAGATTTGTAAGTACCTACCATACTGCTTTTGTATTGGCTTATGTAGCCAATAACTTCCAGCATTCGCGAATTCCACATTGATTTCGCGCAATGTTAGCTCAGTGCTTTCCACGCGGTGATATAAGCGAATATAGCGTATTGATTTTTGCGAACATTGCAGCACTGATGTTTTATGACGACTTTCTTTCTGATGGCACGATGATCTTCAAAGCAAACGGCTAATGATATGGATGTATACGGCACCACTTGCAGGTCAAATTTCAAACCGCGAAAACGTGCAACGCTTTCAAAAAGTTGAAAAGTTGACACAAACGACGACGGCAACAGTTCCAGTTTCAGTAGGGTAAGACATTGTGCTACTACTAAGGTGGTCAGCTAAGAGATTCATGTTTCACTTTATGACATTCAGTAGTTCGGTTCCTGCAGTATTTTTACAAGGCCCCCAGGGTTCACACTGGTCTGTACATATAGCGCACAGAATGCGCGATATCTATATCTACAGAAATATGTGGTTTTTACTGATGTACCATGGTCTTTGCTGCTTGCCAATGGCTAATAGCAACACAGACTTTTCAAGGGCCTCACAATATGTCCACGTGCGTCGTGCCGTACATGATGCTATATCTCTGCGAGGTTATTAAACGATGGCCTGTCTTCACATAACGTGGCAACCCAGTGTACTGTTTTCATTTTATGTATATAATTGTGCGAGTTCTGGCCTGTGATAGGCCAGGCTGCAGGTTGAAATTAATTATTTCTAGTGTCCGGTTTTTGGCACCAGATGTTGGATTTGTAAAATCTCTTAATGAAGCTACCTGAGTGAACTGGAGAGATGACCGTCATGTCACATAGGTTTAGTTGCCACTATGGTACCAAGAAACCACGCTGCTCGAGGGATTACATTGAACAATGCCTTTCGGGCGACTCAGCCAAGAAATAAAGACGAAAGTCCCTACACATATTTTTACCACTGATTGCATATATAGCTTTGGAGATTCAAAATGTATGGTGTGAATTATTCTCGAAAGGAGAGCTCTTATAGTGACTGCTGAGGACCTGCTATTTGTGAAATTCTTCTACGCTCATTTTGAACTATGCCCATATACTTTGCGGCTCAACAGCCTTTTATGCGAAGCTGTGTTTGAAGCACCGATGCTGCCACGCATTGGAAAGTTAGGCACGGTTGCCCCCACGTAGATGTCAGTGACAGTTAAATGTGTTGACTCATCTTCCAGTAATTCAAGACATTAGGCAGTCAGTTGAGATTGATACCAGGTAAGTGTGCGATATCAATAAGCGGGGGCGCTGATCACGTTGGAGGGAGTGACGCATGTTAGAGGCAGTGAAGCGCACTACCAGGAGGTTCATGCCAGCCGTGATAGCTCAGTGGCCACGTCTTTCCACTGTGGCACACGAGATCGCAGGTTTGGTTTCAGGCCATGGCGGCATGATGTTGGTGGGGCGCGGTATACGAAAACGCTCCTGTCCCGCACTTTGGATGCACGTAAAGACACCTTTGGTAGTTAAAATTATTCCGGAGTCTTGTTTTACGGAGGACCTCATAGTACGCATGCCACGTCGGGAAGTCAAACTTAATTAAACAAATAATCATCGCTCAGAGGTTGGCCAAATAAATTGCTAAAAGAAATACAGTTGTACAGCAAAGCTTTGCTACCTAAGATATTCAAGTGTACGCTGCTTCGTATACAGCTCGAAAAAACAACGTTCAGGCAAATTCATGCTCTGACATAAAGCAGTTCTTTTGCCTCTCCAAGCTTTATCTTCTCCCTAGCGATTGTTCTAGTGAAAGCAGTAAGTGGAATTACAAACATTCCACTGTTAGCTTCTCGCAGTGTCGAAGGCGTGTACCGAGAACAACGCGCCATTTGCTTTCGCCGACGTGCGTACAAACGCAATATATGTTGGTCGCTGAGCTGCCAGCCCGTAGCGTCCTTATCACCGGTTTCCATGTGGCTTTTCCGGAAGAAAGGACAAAGTCAGCGCAAACAATTTGTCACCGCACGCATGACACCAAGGAAAGACGAACTGAGGTCCGGTCAAAACGAATGTGCAGTGCTGTGGAGGCTACGCGACGTTCAGAAGAGGTTGCCACTCCACAATACAAATTATGCCTGAATATTTGCGCACTAGGGCGAAATATTAGGGACAGGCTTAAGCGCGCCTGCGAAAATTTTCCGTCGAACTCAGCGGACGTTTTTTTTTAAAGCGGGGCTTTCTTTTGGACGTACCCAGTTTTTTGCGCGCCAATGTCGCGTTTCTTGGTGACGGACTTTGAGGGACAAAGTAGTGCCAGGTGCCGGAGAAACCAATAAATGGTCGCCCGTTCGATGATGAAGACGATTTATTGGGATCCCCTTTGAAATGGGGCGGTGACAAATAGTCCTTTTAAGGTAAAAAAAAATCCAGCTCAAACGCCCAGGACAAACCGCAAACAAGAGACAAGACAAGCACTGGTGATGACTAACAACTGCTTTATTCTATTTACGGCAACGCATATATATATATATATATATATATATATATATATATATATATATATATATATATATATATATATATATATATATATATATACCCTTAACCACGCATGCGCACGCAACACAAGACATGTAAAAACGCAGGTCACACCAGAGCTAGTTACCGAAGACGTGTGCGCAAGAAATTATATTCGGCTGAGTATAGGGACAAGAAAGTATCACCGATACAGTCATCTGCTTTTTTCTTTATGTGCAATGTTTCCAGGGTCGCCCGCGCGTGTTCATTGATGCTTCTTCCGAGAATCGACATCTCATCAAATCGCGGTGACAATTGCGCAATCGGCACGAATTAAGATGGGCAGCAAGATGTGCACTTTTGTCTGCATTATTGATTTTTGCGCATGTTCCCTGAATCGCTCATTGATACATCGCCCTGTCTGCCCGATCTAAGTCTTTCCACATGACAGAGGGACAAATAGTCACCTAGGCGGCTTGAGTTACTCAGTTATGCTATACATGCCTTTCATTCTAGCATTTTAAATAGATCACTTTATTTTCTCTTCCTCAAACTTCTCTATCTACCTTGCACCCCTACCTATGCCTGTAACGGATCCGGTCGTATCAATCTCTTCCCTGCTCTTTTTCCGCCAATACACTTAACGACTCTTGCTTATCTCAGCTGCGGACCGGTTGATGCTTACGTCCACTTGAAATCCAAGCGCTTCTGCAATGCGTTCGTTACCTACGGTTCTCACTGGGTGAATCCCTTCGCATTCCATTAGGATGTGCATGAGTTGTCTCCGTCTTTTTGCTGCAGCATACACATGCCTCATCTAGTTGCGAACATTTGCTCCTATGCGTTTTTGTCCTTAGGCAACCACCTCGAGCCTGATATAGCAAGGCACTTTCTTTCGTGTTATCGTACAGATTTTCCGTTCTAATCTTTTCCTTCTCATTCTTGTAAATCTCCGTGGTCTTTTTTGTTTCAATTCCTTGCAGCCAATTCACTGCCTCTGTTTCTCTCATTTTCTTTCTGATGACTCCTGGTGGTCTATTTACACTTACAATTACGCTGTACTCGGTTGCCAACTTTGTTGACCTCTTCGTGGATCACCAAGGCAGGCGCCCTGGTTTGCGGCATAGAGTTGCATACAATTACTAGATGGAACTGTGGCGCTATTGTCTACAGGAGCTTCAAGCAGAGAAGTTCAGCCAGCAAGGGAGTTATGGGTATAGTACGTGGATTTGCCTAAACTTCGTCATTCTGGCTTTAAATGGCTTCGTGACATTGCAAGGTGATCCTTTTCAAGAAAGTACTGATTTATAAATAATTAACCAGACATTAATAAAACTGTACGACGGGAGGATTAAAACACAGGACCTCTGGGACAGAAGCCCCATATTGAAACCACTATGCCACAGACGCACGCAGAACCGGAATCACTGCAATTAGCAGCAACTATATGCGTGCTTGTAGAGTCTTATTACCTTCTGAATTGAACAAAGAAAAGTATAAATGGCTTTGAAATTTCGTCCAACTTAGGCCCAGAAAAAGCGCAATAAACGAAGACAAAAGAATGTCTCAAGCCCCAAGCACGAAGATCAGACAAATCCATGCACTGGCCATTATTCCCATTGTGGCTGAACCATCACAACGCCAGAGCTGCCTCTAGTAATTATGGTAGGAAACTCTATGGTTTTTGGAGGTAAACGTGTTTCTCAACGTGTGCTTTGTCTTCGAACAGTGTTCATCTAATTTAGTCAAGAAGCAAAGCATAAGCGTCAAGGCATAGCGCATAATATCACACTGCGGTACGTATTAGCAATTTTAGATTATTAAATCGGTGTCTAGTACAACTAGATCAGAATGACCAACCTCTTGCCCACGTAAGCTTCTGAGACACTTACTAGCAAAGCCAATCAAATCCAATTCGGCGACAGCTAATGCCACGCAGCGGTGCTCGCTAACTGCGCTAGCCGCAGGGGCGACGTACGCATTGCTGCGCAGTGATTTGTCGTTGTTTACATCTTTGATTTCGTGCTAACCAAGAACACACACAGCGCAAACGTTTGCTTGACAAAGCGGGCCTCTGATTCTGGTGTTGAGGCCACCGGTATGTTCAGTGGGTAAACAGGGCATGGATATTGAAATGCATTAGTGGAGAGCGCAGCCAAAAATGTATTCGCAGTGTAATAATAGTTAAACAAACAGATGCATCGAGGAATAACACGTGAAGACAAGATGCACTTATTGAGTTTCAGGCGCGGACTTCAGAAACCGTGCTTGCTGTCAGCACGCACTCAACGTCATGCGCTACCGCTTCCAACTTGACCATCGAGCTATGCGATAAAATTTAAATTGCCATGTCGTTTGGGTGCTCTTATCATTCGCATCAACTATTCGCTGTTGTGAGGTTCGGGAGTGGCCCGCTTTTGCCGTCCGATGAGTCGGCGTCTGACTGATTGCTATAATGGAAGCGTGGCACCGCCGAGCACCATTGCCGAGTTCCCGCTTGAATTTCGTGGTCTAATGACGTTTTTTGGGCATGCGACATTTCGCCATAATAATGTTATCGTGCCTGTGCCGCCAACGCCGGGGCACAATCCCCTCCCTCCCTCCTGCCCGAGTCTTGTGAATAAACTAAAGGTAGCGACATTCCTCCTTTCTTGGTCTCTCCTCGCCTCGTGTGCCTTCCCTCCCCGCTCGCCCTCACAGTTTGCTCTTTATGATCGCGGATATAGAAAAAGAAAAAGAGAGAAAGAAATAAAGAGCTAAAGGAAGAGAGAGAGAGAGAAAGAAAGAAAATCACCATGAAGGTCAGATACACACACAAGCTTCGCTTACCCCCATTTTCTCGACAGGGGAAGGGCTGGTCCAGCTAATTTGATCTTGAGCTTCCCTATGCACCCCTTGGACTGCATAGGGAAGCTCACGACGACGACAACGGCAGAAATGCACCTGGAGCGTTCATATAATTACTATCTCAAAAAAAGAAGAAGAAAAGACGCCCTTTGCAGCGCGAGCTTGGTTTCTGCGGAAATGCGCGAGCATGACTTCGTAACTCCGCTCCACCAACAGGGAGGTGTGGATAAGCTCTTGAAAGTCTCACCAGCCCTCGCTTTGCCGGCTCCGGCTGCAATATATAAGCGGGGCATGTTCCTATCTCTAAGTTTTATTCAGGCGTCTTAACCGTCGCTCAATAGAAGCGGCACCAACGGCGTTGACGGAAGACTAGCATATTGACCGGCGCCTGGTAGTACCAGAGAGCACACCTCTGGTCTGCCTAATGTATGAACAAATCGCGACAAAATATTCTGCAGAAACAATCAACGATGGTTTTCAGTGTAAAGGAGTATAGCCCGAACGGTCTAACGAATGAGTGAACGAACTAATGGTTTCCTTGCCGAGCGCTCCACAAAGATCACGCGCGACCGCTCTCCCCTTCGACCTCCGCCCTGCAACTCACCCTCTCCCTACGCTCTTCCGCGCAAGTCGATTCACTTGGCACGCGCCCTTTCTTTTGGCACATTTGTATCGCAGGTCCAACCATCAACCACCAACCGCCGACATCCGACCGTCGCCAAGCACGAAAACGGATGAAAGAGGCTAAGAAAGCTATTCGCTTTAAAGCCTCAAAAATAAAATGTTCGCTCGTATAGTAATTTCTAAAGCACACAGATCTTTTAATGAAACAGTGCATCATACTGAACGGCTTTCTATTGTTTTTTGATATGAAAATATAGAGTTTTAGTCACCCCCTGATAACAACAGTTACTCCTTTTCGCATAAATATATTACCAATAATATATTTCAAGAAAAGGAACGTCACCAGTTCAGTGAATCTTTTATTTCTTTTAAAGAGGCAACATTAAACCACTAGCATTTATGTTTAGTAAACGTCATCATTCCCACTGTTGAATGTTTCCTCAACAAAAACAAACAAAACAGCACGACAGTCACAGCAATAATTACATACAATAGCAAAGGTTATAAACGTAGCGGCAAGTTCATACAGAAAACATACTGTACATAAAAGAAACAAGTGCGTGTTTCTGAGGAGGAAGACACACAAATTACGCACGCGCAGAAAGACACAGCAATGAAAAAGGGGGCTTCATTACGCAAAACACTCAAAGGTGAGTATGAACCACATATTAGAGAATAAGCCCATATAAGTACAAATAGTGGAAATCGGGGCACTTACATATTTCTACTCAACGCCCCACCTACCTTCAGTAGCCTTGCTTGATTTTTTTACTTTCTTATATTTTACCTGCACATTCTTGGGTCACTGGGGTTGCACCACTGGGTATAGGATATTTACGAACAGCACAACAGAAAAAGATTGCGCAGATACCACGCACTGTGGGAGAGAATGTTTCCCGACATGCACAGCGACAGATGTCCGTGGTGCGACGCACTGTGGGAATCGACGTTATGCGAAGCATTTTGCAGGAACGAGGAGAGGTATTCTGTAAGAGTCCGCCTAGTGGACATGTCCATTTCGTCTGCTGTTGAAGTTCTGATTGACTGGGCTGTGGTGTGCATTAGCACGCGCCACAACCAATGCGCACTTCAGCGGCAGACGAAATGGACATGTCCACTAGGTGGACTCTTACAGAATACCTGTCCTGGTTATCCAGCATTGTATGGGGTTCCACACAAAGCATTTCCAGGAGAACCAACATGTTTGTGTAAATTGAGTAGGTGAGTAGGGGAGGCTCCAGAGTGTACGTGTGTGTGACTACCGCAGCACGACGACGACCATGTCGAAGACGATCGTATGGCAGCAAAGGCATGGTTTCTACGCCGGCACATCCTGTACGATGGTTCGACGGGAGCTTATGACATGACGATTGTTGCGTTAACTACGTGTTACACAATCGTACGTAGCCATGAATATGTCATGGGGTGTATGTTAAGAAACACCGGGCTTCTGCGCTCGACGACAGAGGTTAGATTCCACCATTGGTCACACAGTATTTTCTATTTATGAAAGCGAGGCGAGACAGGAACCTACCCACTTACCTATAGACTGCAAAGTGCCAAGAACGAGGCAAAGAATGCTCCGCATTAAGAGACAACTTAAGCAGAGTTTTAAACGTCATTTACCTAATTGCGCACACCTCCGCGTCTCCAAAAGGCCAATATTGCGTTGGTTCTCTATAATTTCATTTCAGTCTCAAACCGCACACTTATAGAACAGTGCGGTGACAGCAGCGACATTTATGCGTGAAGGAACTGCTTGTGCCATTAATAATTCTATTTCGGAGTGATACCGTAACGTTGGCTGAAGTCATATTAAAGGGTGTACTAGTTTGACTACGTCACGTCAACGCGCCCTGCTGTGGCTATCCTTATGTGACGCTACACACAGTTCTGTAAGGTTATCTGCAAGGTTTTGGCGCGGCTCCTATGGCGAAATCGTGCTCTGCGTGTCTGGCTCGCTGTTCACCGGTAGTGGCCTGAGCATGACAATGAGCGCAGCGCGGGAATCGATATGCTCCTCGCTGGCATGCGGTTGGACGGCAACTGATCAAGTTACGTAATCGTCGCAGTTGACAAATATATTACGGGTTATTTCTTTGTCTGGTGTTACTACTGTCTGGTCGTATTACTGTCTGGTGTGTCTACTGTTAATATACTACGGGTTTCTTTGTCTGGTGGAACCTCCAGCTTTTTCTTTTCCAGTGCTCTAGATCGCTCTCGCGAGCAGCTGTCTGTCTCCGTACACACAAAAAGAGCGCACTCCTTGCGTTCGGCTGGTTCTTCTCGATCACTGTCCTCCCGCGTCGAGCACTTCCGGCGCTGCGAGCCCTGTTATCGTAAAATCCCTATATAGGAAAAGTACCACCATCCTTTGAATAACGCCGCTGCTCTCTCTCCTGTATCTCCGATTGCACGATGATAGCGCGCGCTTTCCCTTCGTTATATATATATATATATATATATATATATATATATATATATATATATATATATATATATATATATATATATAATGTTTTCCGCCTCAGAGCCATGTCGAAAGTAACTCTGCGCAGCCGCTGCGGCAGCGGCGGCGCGCGCCCGGCCTGCAAGCTTCAACGGGGGCTTTCGAGGGGCGCCACCGTCGAATTGCTTTCGCACGCAAAAAGTAAAGAAAAGAACAAGCGTTTTAGGGGAGGAGACGGCGGAGGAGAGAGTAGATGTCGATACTTTTACGATAGAGGGACTTTATGTTATCGGCGCAGTTGTCGAGATTCAGAGCGTTTCCCACCACGTGTCACCGTAACACAGCGTCGCCGCTGTTCGCGATAGTTCACCGTAATCGAGGCCACTGCATGCTGGCACGTCCGCCGTTCTTGCCGGTGTAGCGCTGCGAGCTCTGGATAGGCGCCTCAGCTGAAGCGCCAGCGTGTCAATAAACTATTGGAGTGGCGTGTGTCTTAATGTGAACATAATTAGGCTACTATTGACGGTAATTGCTCCAGTACATTCCTTGGGGAGGTGAGAGGATAGGATGGCAATAACTTCTTCTTTCTGGGGTTTTACGTGCCAAAACCAGTTGTGATTATGAGGCACGCCGTAGTGGAGGGCTCCGGATTAATTTTGACCACCTGGGGTTCTTTAACGTGCGCTACAACGCAAGCACACGGGCGTTTTTGCATTTCGCCTCCATCGAAATGCGGCCGCCGCGGCCGGTATTCGATCCCGCGATCTCGTGCTCAGCAGCGCAACGCCTTAGCTGACTGTGCCACCGCGGCGGGTAGGATGGAAATAACTGACATTGCCACAGAGGTTTCAAAAGCAACTTCACTTTTATTCGGCTAGAATAATGCAACCAATATATTAGAGCAAACGAAACATGTTTCAATGTATCAAAAGTACTATGGCCAGCACACAGTAGTAATGTATTGCAACATATGTGAAACCTTTTCACATAATTCGCAATTCCGTGCGACAGCCATGTATTCATATGCAACAATTATTAGACAAGACAACATTGCCCCACATTATCATTTAGAAAACATTTGACTTACTAATTTTGCTGCCCGTCGGACACTCAGAGCCTGTTTTACGTGAAGTTCCTACAAAATAGAAGTACCGCCATCCACTCTTTCCTCTGCCGTCTCCTCTCCTAAAGCGCTTGTTTATTTTTTTACTTTTTGCTTGCGAAAGCAAGTCGATGGTAACGCCCCTAAGAAGTCGCCGTTGAAGCTTTCAGGCCGGGCGCGCGCCGCCGCCGCCTGCGGCTGCGCAGAGGGACCTTCAACATGGCTGTGAGGCGGAAAAAAAAAATAAAGTGAAAGCGCGCGCTATCATCGCCCAATCGGAGATACAGGAGATAGAGAAGCGGCGTTGATCAAAGGATGGCGGTACTTTTCCAAGGTATAGGGACTTTAGTTTTACGGAGTGAACGTGGTGCGACTGTTTTCACAACAAATCCGTGCAGGGGCGGGGCCTCGCCTCGATGACTTATCACCATTTTCTTTTTTTTTTCTTCCTCTCTGCTTGGCGGCGTTCCAACACCGCCGGCGTTAAGCCGGCGTTGCAACGGAGAACAGGCTGGGCTGGTGGTGACTAGGCAAAACTGTGGCTGCTGTTAGGGGATCGATAGTATACCTAAATAAACGCATCACTGTTTTGGTGAGCCAAATATAATCTCACTATCAGGGAGGGAGTAGTCTACCTGACTGGAGCAGTACTTTGTTTATTTGGGGTGTTGCTACTCTGCGCTCCACAACACCCAAACGACCGCCTCTTCGCGTCGGCGCCCGGCACCGCGGCTTCCGCGACGGCAACGGGGCACAACCGACCGCGGCGCCAAACAGAAAGGAAAAAAAAGGAAATGGTGATACGTCATCAAGGCGAGACCCCACCCCTGCACGGATTTGTTGTGAAAACAGTCGCACGCAGAGTGAACGAACACAGCGCCACGTTTATTAGCGGAGCGTACCACATTTATCGTCACGACGAGACACAGCGCATCAGATGCGCAGCGGTGAACTTGCAAGATAAGAAAAAACCTGCACTCACACTTATCGTCAATGAATGCCGTGCGCTAGGTCACGCAAAACTTGTAGTGAAGCGCACGCCACACTTTGAACAAACACGCGAGGAAATAAAAAAAAAACTCGGATGAAACCGCCGCCTTCAAGTGAGTAACGCCATTCCGCACGACGTAATAGCTGGTTTGCAAAGCCTTGCCAAGTCTTGCGCCGGAGTCACTGTTTGGTAGGGGTCACCAAGAATGAATTAATAATTTATGAAATAGAAAAAATCCGATTCGTTGTTTTAGTACTACAAAAATATTTGAAACGGAATATTTACTCGTAAAACAGTATTGTGGTTAAAAGTTTTCCAAGATTTTTTTTTCACATAGGTTTTCTAGATTCAGTGTTTGACTCCCCCTCACCTAGTCGCGCTTCAATCATGCACCACTTACTGATATCTCTGGCGACAAGTTTTGGCATGCTTTTCGTTCCAAGCTTCGCCACCTATTTAGATAAACCTCTGCAATTTCCTTCTGTGAGAGCGAGGCATGCGTTAGGCTTGTGCGCTTGTCCTCGACCTCTGAGTTCGAGGAACGCCGAATTTGCCGGACTCTGATTCGGACGATGGAGGCGACCTGTAGAAGACAGCATGGGTATCATGCTCCCGGGGACAATGGACCGATGCCAATCGACGGTCTAGGACGTGTGCGCAGGAGCAAGCAACCTGAATCCGTAATATCGACGAAGTTGCTGTAGCAGAGTGTCTTGTGCTGTCCTCATCAACGCGGTGAGTGAATCGGTGGCTGCGAGCAGTTTCAGAAGTGGTGTCAGCTGTAGCTTGCCGCTTGATCAATACCTACCTTGAGTGTTTAGTCATTGATTCATGGCGGGTGACCGGTCCACCCTTGTTTTCGTCGCGCTTGCCGCCGCGAATCATTCGGTCTGAATGGGGACACGGTGTTTCCCCAGTGCTAATGGTGTTTCAAAGAGTGTTTTTCGCGTGCAATTGAATGGCTTGTTTCGTTCGTGTCACAAACGCTTGGGCGTGCGCCGTTTCCGCGTAGAGCTGTTTTGTTGATGCGTGAACGCTTATCCCACGGCAGCGCCCATCGGAGAGGTTTGCTTTTGCAATCAATAAACGGGTTTTGTGCGTTGTAGCGCACTCGTGTCGTGCGAAGTCACGCGTTTTATTGAGCTGCAGGCGTGTGACCTAATGTGATGCCTTATTGAGCATCTTTATTGAGCTGCATGCTCTTCCTTTCGTCGCCCCAGTATACTACGTGTTGTACATTTTTTTCCTTTTTCTTTTCATGAAAGCTGTGTAACAAACTTGTAACATTGTGCGCGATAGGAAAACACCAGTCACCGACAGATGACAGTGGGTCGTATATCTATAGCCTCCACAACTCTCTAAGGGTTCCTGGGAGGCTGAGACTAGAAACAACCGTGACAAAGAAACCCGTGCATGAAGCAACTCACTTCTGCTGCTATGACTCTTCAAGGGTGATTAATCCGCTGCAGAGATATCAGTCTCCTGCGGCGATATATATTTTTTTGACTGGATGACCGAAGTTCATACAAGGTGGCAGTGTACTTTACGTAGATGGTATGTGAATGTGTTAGAATAACGCGATTTTAACGCGAGCAGCGTTAAGGGCCCCGCGTCGCAGATAATCCGGCGTCGGTGTCGGCGTAAGCATCGGCGTCCGTGGCATCTGGGGTGGAAAAATTCATCCCGAACCACCCCGACAACACAGGCCCTCCGCCTGACGCAAGGGGTTACCGAACAAAAATCGAATTTATCAAAGTAAAATTCGCCAGAAAAAATCGTAAAATACGACTTAACTACAACCTACGCACATGGTAGCATCAGATTGTAATTTTAAAAGGCCAAATTCGCTTTCTTGACCTTGCACTACACGGAGCTTCAGGACGGGAACACGTGTTGGATGTATGCCCCACGTTCCAAGAAACACCTTCTACCCCGACACATCCAATCATTCAAAGGCGGTGAAGCGCGCAATTGCCCTAGGGGCCCTCAGAAATGCGGTCCTTTGCTCTTGCCTTCACTTGTCCAGCAGCTTCACCATTCAAATCCAGCAGCTTAAGGCAAGTGGCTATCCAGTACAACTGCTGTCATACTTGATGGAAGTTTTACTGCAAGAGGTTTGTTCCCCCAAGAAACCGCGCGAAGTGGTTGTGGACATAACCAAGACATGTTATGATCCCTTATATACGAGTACATGGTGTTGCCCATCGATCGAGAAAGCCGCCGGCCGGGCTGGTGTAAAGGTGAAGTTTACCGCACCTAACAAGTTGAGAAGGTTGTGCAAGAAAGTCAACGAGAAGCGGAGAGCACCTGGACTGTGCAATAAGCAACATGTCGCCAAGCCTGTAGATTGTAATACCAATGTAGTGCATTCCATTCCCACCTCTTTCGGCTGCACTAACATAGGGCAAACGGGACGTCGCCTTAATGAACGTTTGCGTGAGCATGCGTACTGTGTCAATATTACCACTGGTAGTAATCCGGCTGTTCATTTTGCAAAGTGTGGCTGTTCACCCGTCCTAGATGACACACGTGTGTTGAGAAGGTACAGAAATCAGATGGCCAGAGAAATCTTTTCAATGCCTTTTGAATGTTTCAGTTAGGTGCTACTTGTGTAAGTGTCCCTTCTATAGCTATTTGCGATAACAGTTCCTTAGAAGTTAATCAGTTTGGCCTGTGTCCACTATGTGTATTGTTACATTTGTATAGTTTTAAGTTTTTGACGCATGTGCAGCAAAAGTTGATAGACGATGAATCGCCTACCCTTTCTTCTTTTTTTTCTCTCAGCCCGTTGCGAATAGTATACACAGTATTTGCGCAGGCTTCAGTAAAGATGTTGTCCATGTTCTCCCTTGCCCGTGTTTTCTGGCGCTGTTTAAAATTCACTGATCCGCACCAACTAGCTCGCAGCCAAACCCTTCTCTGAAATGGCCATAGCCACAGTGGCCCGGTGTGGCCGAGCCAGGCCTCGGAAACTCCGCTGGTTTTCTGTCCGCGCGAATTGCAGCGCCATCCATGAAATGAATGCGAAACTAAAATCGTTTTTCCTTTTTTTTTCTTGTCAACTCTCTCTCAACTCTGTCGTTTCTTTCTCGCCTTCAACTATCGGTGGCCCGCGCCCGCCGTCGGCCGTGCTGATAACTGCTGAGACGGCCGCAATGTTTTTTTTTTCTGGCATTATGAGATCAGTTTTGCGGTTTTCGCCTTCCTCGCTAGCAGTGTGGCCCATGTGGTACCCTACCGTTGCACGTTTGTCCGCTTTTTTCCGCAATGTCTCGCAGCTGTCGCTGTTCGTGTATGATTCGATGGTGTACGAACACATGAAGACGAAGTGAGCCATGCGACGTGAAATTTTACCGCATCCTTAAAGACACCAGGTGAGCACTTTGCAGTTTACTTCCCGGTTTTTATTTGTGATAGTAATTGCGCGCAATCGTACATGGCTGTCCGGTGGTGAGGAAGGAGCTAGCTGACTAGATGAATCGTTATGCCACAAGCAGCGAATTCATAAAGCTCCTGATAAATATAGTATCACCTGTACGTATCGCAAGGAACACGTGTGTAGGTGTGCGCTTTGTACTTATTTCTAGCTAATTGGTCGCCATCGCTTAAAAATGCGTTTTTGAGAATTAAGGTTGATATATCACAAGTATTACTCTGCCACGACGCGAAACGAGCTCAGTTTTGTATGTTCCAACTGCGATGTTATAATTTATGATCTTCACTGTTCTTCAGGGATGGAAGCGGTTTTAAACTAAGCTGGAAGGACGGACCTAATGTTTGCCCAGAGATAAGGTCAACAAACGCAGGATATGCTCGGCGCACTTCACGGAGATGTATTTCATGGACCGAGCGACAAGCAGGCCGGGAGAACCTATTCTGCGCATTGGTCATTAGATCAGGAATTACGATAAATGTTTTTTTACATGTGCGTACATGAAACACCATCCGCGTTTTGTTGCATTCTATGTATAGTGTGTTGCACTGTCTGCTTCAATTCTGGTTTTCGCAAACGAACACAATAAAATGAGTCCAAAGAACTGTTGTGTTGTAAGTGGAATTATTTCATAAATATAATTTGGGCACACGCTTGCGTGATCGTAATAGTGAACGAGATTGCGTGCATGAAACCGCAAGAAGAACCGACTACGCACAAGCACGAATGTACGGTGTAACGCCTGGCACGGCCGGACAGGAGAGGAGCGCGCGCATCGGTCCGGCGGTGAGTCATAATGCCCGCGACAAAAACAAAAAAGTAAAGAAAAAAAAAAGACCGCATCGCGGACAACTTCTTGCTGAGCAAGGGTGTCTGTTTCGCATTCTCGGGCCTCCTGATCTCAGCCCACTTCTCTTAAGGGCATCGATACTCGTGGTGAACTGTTTCCCCAGCAAACGTCTCGGGCAGCCGGGCATGAGACGGATGAAGGAGAACCCAGCTAATCCCAGTCCAACGCGTAGGATTTGTCTTTCTCTGAACGAATCGTGTCGGCGTGGGAGCGTGATGCCTTCGACAAACACTGACCGCCTTAAGATCGCTGGCCTCTCTAGTCCGCAAGTAATGTGCAGCTCTGTAAAGCGCGTTCGTGGCTCTAGCTTAGAGGGACACAATTGAAGCAATAAATCACTCCAGTGTGCTTACTTATTCTTTCAAATGTCTATTTCTAATACTTTGGCGCTACAAAGAAAAAAAAACTTTGCTGGCAGAAGTAGCGAAAAGCCACTTACAGTTTCGTGAACCTCACACTCGCATCTTGGAGCGTCGGCTTGACGTCAGTCTAACGTCAGTGATTTCAGAAATATGTCGGGTATCGGGCGTCTTTATGTCCAGAAAATGTGAACAAGAATTCCCAGATTTCTAATTCTTTTACTTTCGAACGTAATGTAGTATTTATTGCTGAGCACTCAACGAACACTGAGAGAGCTTGCGCAGAAATTGAAAGACGGAACAGCGGTCGACACATGTTTTTTTTTTTTGTTCTAGCCTCCTTTCTGGCTGATGAATATCTGACCATGCTAATGAAGTAGTTCAATATGCCCATGCAGTTTCTTGTGGTGACAAGATTGCAGTATAGTACAATTCTCTGAAAAATACTAGTGACTGGTGAGTGGGGCATTTTCACACATTACGTAAAGAAAGTAACAATTTCACCTCACTCCTGAACGCTCAACTGAGACATTACAGTCGACAGAACTGCTATATCTTTTTTTTTGCAGTAATGGGGTTTTAAACTGGATGCTTTACCATTTTTGTGTAAATGTCTATATTTAGCAAAACGTACATACTTTGCATACGTGTAAAGCTCACAACCCTCTGTAAAACAATTTTTTTGAAGTGTAAAAATTTAATTGAAATCCCTTCCGCATTTGTTTGTCAAACTTAGCATATGTTCGCCCAGCAGCTGGCCAAGCTCAGTTCATTGCTATGAGTGAGAGCCATATTGAACAGGGACCGCGTCACCAGCCGACATCACCTGTAGTTTCGACAGCGCTGCACAGTTTTCTTGAGACCCAGCAGTAGCGCTGCCCCACTTTTTGGGAGATGTGTGGGCGGCAAACGAATCGCCTTGCTCCTGAGCCGACGCAACTCAGATCAGGGATCGATTCACACAGCGAGATGTATTTGTGGAAAGACCAAGCAAACATGGTTATCTTTCGTCCGCTGATTTTTCTTTAACTTGTTTCAGGACTTGAATAGGTCTATTCCGCGGGCATCTACGACTAATAAACGTGTACTGCGTCCACACCTGGCGATCCATCAGACGACGTCAAATGAGAAAAACTTTTTGCAAAAGTGCATATTTCCTTAGTTCTTTCCCTGATTAGAAAGAGAGGGCAGGTCAACTACACACGCTGCTAATATGGAAGTGACTTGATGTTAACTTTAAAACTCTTGGCTATCTAGCTACTGTGAGAACTCGGTGGAGAGAGCTGAAATACATTGCAATTAACTGTTTCCGAGAATTTTATCTTCCCATGTTAACTTTCTGTTCCCCTTCGATCGCAACAGAGACAGACCCTATGAAGTAACACTCGCACCACATGAGTGCAGAATGTTGAAGCGAAGCTGTCCTTGTGAAGCCTTTCAGAATTTCCTGACCACGGCTGATGCCTTGCCGATATATATATATATATATATATATATATATATATATATATATATATATATATACATACACACACAAGAATTATACGAAAGTACCCATGAAGTGGCACATGCAGGGTGTCCCACGTAATGTGTGCCAAAATTTAAAAATATACAAGCGCCACGTAGCTTGATAATATCAAGGTAAGGTTGCTTGCCGTCGCGTGAGGCAAGTCAGACTTTTTTGTATTTCGCTCTATTACATAATAAGTTATTAATAAATAATTAATTTCTGAAACAATCTTATCGCTGCGAAATTGTCAGTCGGAAAATTGTAGGCCATCATGAAAAATTCCCGATCCATCTTTCTGCTGCTCAATACGTGCGGCATAAAGTTTTTTTCCAAGCCTGAAAGAATCCCACAAAAACACGTCAAAGCGCCTCTCGACTAGTCGCGCAGAACTTTTTCGCTCTTTTGCGGGCTTTCTTCGCTGCAGTGGATACCTTCTCATGTCGGCGTCCAGGGAAACGAGGAGGCTAACACCGTGGCAAAGGCAGCGCACCACGCCACTGCACCCTTCAGCACCGCTAGAAGGGGCCTTCGACTATGCAAGGAACATGTTGCAGCGGCACCTTACGGTGCTCCACCCGGAGCGGTGCATCGCCAGTGGTTGAGGACATAATTGTAACGTGAAGGACCAATTACAAAGAAGAGACACAGACACCCGTCACAGCGCCTGTGACGTGTGTCTGTCTCTCTTTGTAATTGTGCCTCCGCACTACAACATATCGTTAAGCAAACACCTACTTGCCCAACAAGCCCTTTTGCAGCATATTCATCCAGAATGGGTACGCCCCGCTATGGCGCCAATTATACAGAATCCATAAATGTTGCTTGATATATGTCATATTTTTGTGTACTACGTGTGCATCGACATGTCATCCCCAAATTGCACGCATCGCCGTTAGCTGTGAAGCATTTAATTAACCGGTTTACCTAGGCTTCGCGTAGGTTTCAACATGTGCGTTGCATCTGCATTTATTATTGCGATAGCAATTACATGGACACTTCAACCGGATTTCTGCCGTCGTCGTCGCCGTCGCCGTGAGGTTCCCTATAGCTAAAATCTTCGCCACGCGCCGTATGTCCGAGCGGAAGCGTGCGGGGACGCGCGCTATCACGGAGAGCGAACGCACTCAATGTCCCACGCGCAAGCAAGGAAGCGGGAAGCCAGCGCCGGAAGGAGCGGGGGGGGGGGGGGGGGCGCACTTCTACTCTGCCAACAACCGCTCTCGTCTCACCCGCACCGTCTCTTATCTCCCCACGGCTCTGACCTTTATGCGCCGTGCATTCGCCGCTCAGTTTCCGTTGAAGCGATAGACCGCACGTACCTTCGCCCGCTGCTGCAGCGTATATATGCGCTTGCTGCCAGTGTTTTGACAATCGTTGTCTGCAGTCATTCAGTGTGATCTATTCATGTTTGTTTGTGCGCGCTCACACCACGCTTGTTCATTCAGTTAGTAATAGTCGGGCCACATTTTCCAACGCACGCTACACATGCAATGCTGCCCGGATCAGCAGTGCAGTGCTACAGGTGTGTCCCTTCGCACGTGCTGCCCACGGGAAGCGCTTCTCATCAACACCACCGTTTCACACGCGCCTTCTCGTGGTCATCGAGTCTCTCTTCATGTCGGTCTACTTACGCCGCAGCACACCTGTCTACTTAATCAGCTCATGTTTACTACAATTCATATTGCTACCAAAGCCGCTCACCTTACTTCGTATGACATTGCTGTGTTGCTATCGTATTCATTGCTTCGCCCTTAGGGCGAAACTGTGACATTTTTTTGGAGGCTTTCTATTTTTTTTAACGAGAGAGCCCCTGACGAGATAACTTCCCCAATATAATTAACACGGATATTCCTCAACACTGCCTCCAACTTTCCAATTACAACTTTGGCGAGGAGAGGTCCACGTTGGCCCTCTCTCCACTCTGGCGTGTGCGGGTATGGTAGACCCGGGTACTAAGCTCAGCCTGCAGCTCGTAACCAGAAAGTGCCACTACTAAACCTATGGGGCTATCGAATCAACCTCAAACCTATCTAATCACTTTCAAGCTGCTGTAGCGGACTTTGGGTCATACTTTTAAGTGCATGCTAGAGCAAAAGGCCTCAGCGGATGTGACAGGAAAGACACCCTGTCAAGACTTGAAGTGGGTTAGGCGGGATTGGTATGTGAATGTAAATATGGATGGATAGTACTGAGCATGGGTTACAGCCCGCCGTCTAGTGGAGTAATTTTTTTTTATTTCGCTTATGATTCCACAGATAGGACAGGTTTGTTTGAAAAGTTGCGATTGCTTGTAGTGGTATTTTTGGAACTTCTTGACAAAGTGAGCTCTGTGGATGACAGCAAGCAGGAAAATGACACATGAATTTGAAAACTCAAGCTTTACGATTTCTAGCTTTATGCTTCTAGACGGGACCTAGTAAGCAGAACACAACCAATTCTTCCGAAGGACTGCTCCACGCAAATGATCCAATACTTCGCAGTTCCTTACTCTTGCCGGCTTGGGGTGAATTGGTGGGATCAGTGTTCCATATTTTTGAACTGTCGATTATTTTACCTCGCGCTGCGAAATAATAGTTCACTTTTAACTCAGTTGATAGAGGGACCGCCTTCGAAGGTGGCGATTTCAGGCTCGATCCACGGAGTAAAAAGTTGTCTTAATATACGAAGCTATACTTATGAAGAATCCGTAAAACTTTCCTCTGTGCGTATGTTTCCAGTGTAGCTTGGTTAAAGTGGATCAATGGAATGCCACATTTCTTTTCTTTATTACATTCATTCAACGTCATTTTTCTTGCTTACAAATCTCTGAGTACTGTTCTAGATGTGCCGGAAACGAGTGGTCAAATCTTACCAATTCACCCTAACATGACTAAAACCAAAGTTATGATCACGTATCGACTTCATCATTCGAGTGTCACCATTGGTCGCGACAAATGATTTCGGTCCAGAGGTAGTGACCAATTTTTGCGTGTAAACGATAAGGTAATTAAGGTATGCCTGGTATTTCAAATAAAGCTTTTCGCGTTATTTCTTCTTATTTTTAGCGTAAACTCTCCGCCATTTTATTGGTGCATTTTAAAGGAGCTGCGAATTGATTTGTGTGGTATATTGTTAAAGTTCATACGCTGTTATAGTGGTCTATCGACATTTAAGCCTAGCCAAGGTGCTCTGCCCATCGAACGGGCAATGAACCATGCAAACGGAGTCCCATAAAGTGCTCACGGAAAGATTCCGTAACAACTAAGAAGCTCAGGAACCTATCATATTCACTTCCGATTTAAATAAACTTAGAACGGCAACTAGGCTCTTAGTCAATAACGGCCTATAACAACGCATATAACAATGCATATAACAACCTGGAAAGTAGATCAGAATTTCCATGCTTACAAGTGGCTGAGACTGAAAGTGGCCCAGTACCTATACAGTCCAGTAATATGCGGCCCTATGCGCTAAATAGGAGGGTCTTATAAAAACAGGCCGAATACCGCCAAATTTGAATGCAGTATTTCGGGTCAATGCTACCATGGTTACTAAGTGGCTCACGAATATACGGGCTCAAGTTATGCTACACAAAGGGACGTTTTGCATGAAAAAAAATTACTATGCACATTTGCTGCTTAGAGTCACTTTGCGGGCGGTTTCCTACAAACTAGTTCACAGGAAGAGGAAGACTTGAAGTGATCAACAGTGGTTGAACAAAGGCTTTCCCAAACTGAAGCCAGTGTTTCGAATAAGGTACTTGTCTTCTTCAAGGCGATGAACCTCACGAAGACAGGTTCACTTATCGAAGCGTTGGCTCCAGCCCAAAACATCATGTTATACTAGCGTTGATTGGCTAGAACAAGAATGATTTCTTGTAACCCTTCCGCTAAACTTGATTTCTCAGTATGGCCGTGGGAGAACAAGTCGACGGAAGGATATTTACACCACAGGAATATGGAATGAAAAATAAAGAGATAAGGCCTTGCCTAAACAATATGCGGACTTCACTCATGAACTCTTTGCAGTTTATTGCGAAAGTCTTGCAGCATTGCGGATCTCACGGTATCAACGCCTTAAGCCCAGACCACACGTACGCTTGCAAACGCGCGCAAGCTCGCGTCCGCGCGCCCGCGCATGCGCAGACGGTGCGGCACGGCTCGTATACGCGTCGAAACGCGGCGCGATCTCGGTGATCAGCTCCTCTCAGTTACCGCGCGCCTGGGCTGCCTCGCGTCGGCGCGCCTGGCTACGCAGCGACGGCGCAGTACATTCAACTCTCAGTTAAGCAGAATTATACCATGCAAGAAAGTGCTTCTTCTTCACTTTTTGTGCTAATCTAACAGCTCCAAAAAGATAACAATTACGTTTATAGATATCGAAGCATTTTGAAGCACTGCCAACAACGAAATACGAAGTGGCGTCTGCCAAGGTGTAAACAAGTGAGGCCAGTGAGCGCGCGCTGTCGCGCGTATTTGTGTATGCAAACCGCCATTCTTCGCTAGGCGCGGCAACCGCAAGGCGCGTAGACGCCAGCTTACGCGCGTCCGCAAGCGTACGTGTGGTCTGGGCTTTATGGCTATCCCCGCAGGACTACGAGTGAATGCACCGCTGAAAGCAACACTTTTCTCTCAGATCACATGATGACCCAACACACACTGTATCGAGCAAAGCACGGTGACGTAAGCTGCGAATTGTGGTCGCGCAACGAAAAACGAAAAAAAAAAAAACAAACAAAAAACTCCGCTGCAGCTTGAGGATTTGCAGGCGGCATAGTTTCTACCTGCTGCCTCCTATGCCGATAATGTTGCCATGGATTGTGCAGTGGCAACCCATGACATTTCAGCGTCGTTTTTTCCGAGGACGCCCTGTTATTGATTTTGCCACAACGCGGCGGGGCTTTATTGACATTGCTCTGTTAAAATATGCAACGCAGCAAGGCGTTATCAAATGCGTAGTGCTTCCTAATAGACCATGAAGCAAGGCTTGCTGTCCAATCCCAATGACGTCTGTTCCCTTGGTGCATTTACATTTGCTTTGTTTTATGCCGCACTTTTCTAGTGCTGTGCAAATGACTACGGGTGCTATACATCAGGTTATTTCAGTCTGTTTCTATTCCATTTCCTTTGTTAGTCCTCCGCAATTGCTCGAACATTTTTGGCACGAGGCCCACTTCGCCTGTCTCTCTTGAGATGTCACTAAAACCTCAAAACTCCACATCTCAACATGGCGAGCACACGTTCAATAAGCATCATTACGTCAAACGAAAAAAAAATTCTTTCCGATTCTGCATCTTTGCTACCATTAGCCTTCCGTGATTGATCAAAATGTTTTTGGGCCTACTTCGCCAGTCTGTCACGCGACGTCCCAATCCCGCAGAAGCTCACCACATCAAAGTGACGTGTACGCATACAGATGCAGTAAAGCGCCGAACAAAACTGATCTTTTTTTGGAATAGCCAGCGAATGCCCCAAAAGGAATAGATGTCTGTCCACCAATCGCTCCGACTCTGGCTATTTGGAAGTACCGGCGAGAATTGATTTATTTGCGTGTAATAAAAATGTTTCGTTGTAGTATAATGTTGTCGAGCCCTTTCGGCACGTATATGACATCGCTTTGCAAAACAGTCTGCACTGAACATCCCTTTTTGCGCTATTGTTGACGTCATGTTGCACGCCACCGCGAATTTCAACGAGCGACCTCAAGCTATACGCAAGGAGATGCCACCCAATCGGAGATGGCGGTACCACCCTCCTCAGCCGGCTGTCTACTTCCATTGAGTGCGCTAGCTCGGCCTCGCAGAAAGCCTCACCTCCACCGCTCACTCATCGCCTATCGTCAGCCAAAATTCAAAGGAAAACCTATCATTGTAGGCAATGCTACTCGCTTTGAAACCAAAGAAGGTCACCTCCTATACAGAAGAGCGTTTGATTGGGCTGTTCAAGCAACCTTCCGAGTCACTGCCCGTTCTTGCGCCAGTGGTTACATGAATTTACCTTCAGCAGATTCGAATAAAATCACAATTAAATACGTTTACGTGATAGCACCCTATCTTCGCACATAGCGCTTCCATGAGGTGCCGACAGATCACATAAGCGTGAGCTTGTAGCACTACTTTATGGTCATGCAAGCAGACGCTCATGCGAGAAAGAGAGCTGACAAAAAATGTGTTATCACTAGTAATCCTGCATCGGGTTTTCCTTTCAGTTAAGTGGGCTGCTTAAACAAGCCTGTCTAAATGATTTTGCAAAATCTAGACATTTAAGAAGCAACAAGTGCAACGTGTCTTCAATGTCCGACAGTCCTGAATCTGCATATTGTCATATTGTACACGCGAGCCTAGCACTTTGTAGGTGAGGATCGCACATCGTGTCCTTGAAGTTCGTGCTCTCGCCCTCTTCGGAATCTGGATGGCCGCAGGCGCCACACAAGCACACAACAGTAAAACTAGCAGCGCAAAATAAGAGATAGCTCGCACACCCGCACACATACACAAACGTACAGCCCCAGCGGAAAAAGATTAGCAGAAGTGACTGGTGGCCTGAGCGGCAAAATCGCGACACGTGGCGCTGTAGTACCTGAGCGCACCGATAGCAAGAGTGCCAGGCACATTCCATTTTCCGAAGCAGGGGTGGCCGGCAGAAACCGACCCATCCTAAAGCTGCATTTCGAAACCTATCATATGCCTCACTTTTCGCCAAGCTATTCGACAACGAGGCTGCGCACGTGAGCCCATTTATTTATTTTTATTTATAACCTATTGCGGCCCACTGTCATATGGCCTTTGACAGTGCATCGCCCAGCAGATTGTTGGTTTTAGAAAAAACTGCGATAGAAAACACCACTGCTGGCAACGCTAGCGCAAAAAAAGTCACAGGCCCGCGCAGCACACGCAGCACAGTCGCAGCGTAAGCTGGTGGAGCGGCTCAAGAGTAGCTTCAAATTCGGCACCACGCACAACAGCGTGTTCGCGGCAAAGTCTCTTCGCCTCATTTTGACGAGAGCGATCTCAACTGTCCGCCCGGCGTCGACGGCCAGCTGCGGCTTGTAATGCTCTCTGCACAGCAGTCTGCTGAGCCCGATGATGCTTGGTTGTAGCCGTGCACGTAGCTCTCGATTAGCTTCTTCAGTAGCGGTTCGTACCTTGCGAGGAGACGCCATAACCTGTACCGCAGAGGTATCGAGAATACGTGGCGCACATCTCCCAACGGGATCGCGTTGATTGCGCGCATCGTCTGAATCGCATCTCGCCGTCTGCGCCTACACACGCTGCGTTTGCAGGCACCTTAACTAGATGGCGCCACCATACTGGCGGAGGCTGGGGTTCGCGTTGATTGCGCGCCTCGTCTGAATCGCATCTCGTCATCTGCGCCGGCGCACGCTGCGTTTGCAGGCGCCTTAACTAGATGGCGCCACCATACTGGTTTAGTGCGGAGGCTCGAGTCGTCTGCGCCTGCGCGTCTGCATAGGGCCTAGGGCGTGTTTATAGAGCATTTTTCCACTCCGTGAAAGCAAGCGGTTGCGTGACCGAGTGATGAAGTATCCGCCTCCCGCGCAGTGTGTCTGGGTTCGATCCCGGCGGGGACGCGGTACTTTTTTTCACATTTCCGGCGATAGCGGTTACGGTCCCTGGCGGTGGTGGCGGCGGTGGCGGACACCATCGCGAACCGAAACGGCTATTGGAATGAGCCCATAACAGCTTATACGCTGTAAAAGAAAAAAAAAAGGTTTATATGCGCAGCCATGGTATCGCATAATTCTGCCGTAACGTAACGCACGTAACAATGTCATGTAACAGGCGGGTTTTAGAATGGGTCGCTTTCTAGTTGGCACCCATGCTTTGCAAAATGTGATGTGCCTGGCCCTCTCGCTATCGGCGCGTTCGGGAACAACAGCACCGGGTGTCACGATTTTGCTGCTCCGGCCACAAGTAACTTGTGTGAATCTTTCTCCGCTGTGACTGTACACATGCGCACACGCATGCACAAACATTTACACACAAGCACAAACACACGCACACACACACACATTTACACACAAGCGCACACGCAGGAGAAGAGCTGATGAGAACTATGCACTTTGTAGCCTTAGCGACTTACATTGACGTGAATAGCCAGTAAATTGACCTGGCAATATTTATAAAGGCACCTTGATTAGGCTCAATAGCTCACTCCCATTTTGTTCGAAGGAGGCCATATGCGCCTCTACTTGTCGCTACTTCCAAATACATAGCGAAGATCTTATTGGTCATTTTTCTTTCTCTCGTTTCGACTGTTGACTCGCCACCGCAGGAGGTAATATACAGCTTTAGTTTAAGCATAAGGAAGACACCTAGGAACGAATAAAAAAAAACACAACATTCAGTGTAGTCATTATTGACCATGACTTAGCGACTTTTCACTAAATGGGAAGTGTTTTGGGCAGCGACCTGACGAATTTTTGTACGAAAAACGTTGCCAACACTGCTCGTGACTGCATGTACCAAAAGGCGGCGCAGTTGTTCGCTCGCCGAAGTCGAGACACCATGTCAAGTGGAAGAACGTACATGAGCCCGGAGGGCAGGGCTAACCTGTTGTGAACGTAAACACACAACTCCCCGTCTGACACTGTTGTCACACACTCACTTTCAATGATCCCTGAAATCAAAGGTCATTGAAATCCGTTGGCCCTGTCAGCATCCTTCCGCCAGCTTGAAGATAGGAGCCAATTAGGCAAGCGCATTTCAGTGGTCCTTTGTTTCAATGGTCATTGAAAACGAGCGTTACGGCAGTGTAACATGCATTATCCAAGCAATTGACTGAAGGACTGTTAAAATCTGCAGCAACCGTTCGGGCGAAGTTTGCAGAAAAAACGGCTTTATTATCAGAGCTGCGCGGTTTCTCAATGGCTTAATGAACATAAGAATTACATACGGTACAGAACAATAGCAATATTGCTGCATATGCATTAATAAACAGTGGCGAATGCGCAGAAAACAATACCATCCTCACTGCTTCATCAATCAGTGGTGTACGACATGTCGCATTGCTCACCCGATGTAACAGGTGCCAGCCGGCATCATTCCACTCTGAAGTATGTTCATGTCTGAATAGTTTGTGACACCGAGGCCACAAAATCAAGCATGCATTTCTACAAGGGATAAAAGTTAACGCGAGGCTGATAATTAAAGAAATAGTGACGCCAGTAACGCGTGAAGTAGGTTGGGCTGTCCCCCGCACCGCGGAGTTATCGCGGGCACCGTGATCACGGCGCATGATGTGCGCGTCATAATCTATATTTGAGCCCATGGACTGGTTCGTTTCGTTGTTTCATCGGCGAATGCATGCTTGGTTCAATAAACACGTAGACGAGCGAGGCCTACACCTTCGTTGCCTTGGTGTTTGTTCATGTCGGTAGCGTATTGCCACAAGCGGCCAACGCAACAAAGAAACGTACTACATTCTTGGATTTTGCTTTGTCTCACTGTGACGATTTCGTTGACCGAGCGAGGAAACTGTGATTTTGAAATCTCGAGCAAGAACGCGCTTAAAGCCACGATGGCGAAAAGGGACGAAATGAGCCACACAAGTCGAAACGCAATTTTTGCGAGTGCTATTGACAGCTTCTCGAGGAAGGCATCTCGAGAGACGTTATCGCATGAAGATTGGAGAATAAAACGAGAGAATAAAAGTACAACGGGAGAATAAAATGTTTAGCGCGCACTATATGTATGGTTGTTTCAGGTAGCATGGAGCAGATCTTTAAAGAAGGAAGCCTCCTATGTAGATGAAACCAATTGTAGGTTGTGAGTAACCTCCTGATAAAGCTTCCATTACGTTGTGTGATTCGTATTAGACCTAAATAATACTAATTACCGAGAATTTATTTCTTTACTTTGTGGCCGCAATGTCAATGCATGATTTGTAAGGCCCATTTGAAAACGTTTACAGTTGTTTTCGACGTGCTATTGTTTGCGTAGCTCTTTTTCTCGTGCCTAAATATTTGCGGAAACATTAAAAACCTGCTACTGGCATGCCACAGTGGCTTTAGTTTAACCATGGGAAAAAGAGCTCCGCTAAATAATATGTCGCAGACAACTGAAAGTGATGTTCTTAAATTTGCTCCACGAAACTCGCATTGACATTGGGGCCGTTAAGGTAATAAATGAAAATTTGGTAATTAATCAGTACTAGTTAAGAGAAAAAATATAAGGTAGTGCTCTCCAGGAAGTTACCAACAACATACACTGTTTCATATGAACAGGAGGCTTCGCGCTTCCTCAAAATATGGCTCATGTTTGTTGAAATGTCTGTGTACCGGGGGTCTCAATTATCACGCACCAAGATTTAAAAATATGCAAATGGCACGTAGTTGAACAGAACCAAGGCAATGTTATTTGCCGTCACAAATTATATAATTATTAATTAATTATTCATCTTCTCAAATATCATAATTATATGAAAAGTGTTAATCAGAAAATTGTAGAGCAACATGAAAAATCCCGATACAGCTTTATGTTGCTCAATACGTGCGACATGAAAGTGTCTTTCCCAGCGTGAAAGAAGCCCGCGAATACACGCATAGTACCTTGAGCGGATAGTAGCGCTGCAATTCTGCGTGTTGTCACGTCGTAGCGACAAGCGTTGACCCAAAGCACGTTCCATCGCATCGGGATCACAGCCTGTTTCGTCTCACGATTTTCTTCGTAACACGGCTGTAAAATGTGACGACGAGCTTGAGCAGCCCAAGCGTTTTCGGGGATCGCAATAATGGGATAAAGAGCGCCTTCGCGGTTGCGATGGCCAGCTCGCTCAAAAATAAAAGGATTGAAATATTTGTTGCCACTAGTCTAAGAACATTTACCTAGAAACCTGGGGACGTGCTTCCCAGGTTAAACTTCTTTATTCGATATACGTGCATGGAAGGGGAGCGAGAAATACCGGTTAGCGATTTCGGGAGAATTGTTGTTGTGCGCATTTCCCGTGCACGCCTTCAAATGGCAAACCATTGGTCGTGTCTTGGCGGCCATGACGAGAACCGACCAAGAAGCCAGTTCTCGTCAACCAACATTCTGCTTCGGCATTCAGAGTACCTCGAAATGCTAAGTGCTCGCAGCTCACGTTCTGCGCCGAAAAAATTTCACTTGACCACGTCGAGTGCCACAGACACGATCTATCTAGATGACAGTACATACTACCCCCCTCCCTTCGCCCCGTTTCCTGTTACCACCATCCCAAGCCACTGTATTTCGGGCTGGCAAAAATTCCTGAGTAATAGAACATTGCACCTTGCATGAATTTGCAAAGGCTACTACTTTGCATATTGATATATGTTGTGCTAGAGCATACATAGCAAGCGTCGTCTGAAACTGCGTTTGGCAGATGAACATTCTAATCTGCCTTCCGTTTGGTGTTACTAACTCTTGGCACAAATTTCAAGGTGCAAGCAGATGGAGTATGAAAGCACATTAAGCACACACCATGCACGTTGGAGCAAGCCGGCTCAGTATTGGCAGTAATTAGCTTTGACTCGAGCCTTGCTTGTAAAGCTTGCTTCTTAGCGCACAAAGTGTAGATGCTAGGAGAGCATGCTTTAAAAAATTGTCTGAAGGTGCGTTCGCCTGTGCTCCTGAATCGGCCTTACACTGACTGTATCCTACTTAATGCTACCTTTGAATTAGCATTGAATTTCAAACCGGTGTAGTGAAAGAGATTATAAAGGGCACACATTACACTTTCGAATGGCTTAAACATCTACCATTTTGCTATGCGCAAATTGCGCAATCGGGTTAATTTCGCGCTCCTTAAGAAACGTACCAGGAAACTAACCGAATAATGGGTTCTAGCAGCTTTTTTTTTCTGTATGTATAGTAGTGCTAAGACTCTTGGTTGTTTTGGTGGCACTTAATTGAGTGAAGACGAGGTGCAGACATGAACAGGAATCGCTTTGCACCGGGAGTTTTAACCTAACACATGAGAGTGGAAGAATAGTTTAGAAAACTTACGCTCCACTGAATCTTATGAGGATGGTTGCATTAAAAGAAAAAAATATTTTGCCTCAGAAATTCGACAATATATGCTATACTTGGACATCACAGCGAAGCTGTGTACGAGGGAGTTGTCATGCCCTTCGGATGAGCGCTATTAGCCTAGTGTGCCCTTGTCACATGAGTGAGAAGTGGTACAGGTGAAAAGGTAGCTCGTATTGTTACCTTAACAGTTTATTTGAGCTCCCTATAGGTGATGATAAATTCAGCCAAACAACAATAGATTACAACTATGCGCTCCCTGTTATCATTGCCACAAAGAGCGAGAAGAGAGCATTCCGCTTTTTCTTATATCGGCTGCCTCCGTGGTCTCGTGCTAAAGGAAGTGTGCGGATTTCGCCGACATTCTTTTACTTATGCAGCAGAATGCTGAATCCCGCAGGTGTCGTAATTCCATAATTAGGATCGATAGCCACCTTCTATCCCACATGCCTCGCATTTCTGCATCCGAAACTGTACCGAAGACGCAAGAATTCACTCGCAGCCGCATGGCTTCATGACAAACAGAAAAATTGCGTTTTTCTACGTTTCGTACACGTCTCTCTGTAAAACCAACGCTACGAAGATATACTTTAGTTATCTACATTGTGTTATCTGCGCGTTATGTGTGTAAGTGTCGTGTGTCCTGTGTGCATCATTTCATTTATCATCGCATTTAACTTCAGTAGTATGATAGGCGTGCCGCCAGGAAAGGCCCTCCAGTTTCCATCAAAGAGGCTCGGTCTTTCTCGTACCTTTTTTTTCTTCAATGCCTCTCTTGTACAGCTGATTTTATTGTGAAAAAATTGTCATTTCAAATCGCCAATTTTCTGTTGTCAGATGCACTTTGTTTCGCATTAGTTTCTTCAGCTTTCTGCACGAACGCGGAAATAGACTCATCTTGTCTCCTCTTGTGTTCTACCATTTCTGTATCTCATCTACAGAACGAGAAATATAAATTTGCATGCTAGTTCACTGAAGTTTGCGTTAATGCCGTGAAAATACGGGAGGCACCTCACTTCTCCATATTGTGCTCCCTAAGATCTTCTTACGTTATATATATATATATATATATATATATATATATATATATATATATATATATATATATATGTGAAAGTGGTATTCAGATGAAGTGTTATGGGAAAAAAAGAACATTTGCTCCAATTTGCAGTAGAATCACCTCCACTGCCCGGCTACCTAAATGCATTTTTCTCACTGTATAAAGTACCATGAACGAAAGAACATTTTGGGATAAGTTTCTTTTAATGCTTCGGATGTCTCGCAACTACAATATTCTCGGTATATATAACTGTCCCAGTTGTGGACCATGTGCGTGTACTTAAGTATCAAGGAGAGGGGGTATTAAGTGCCCCATATGTATATTTTTTAAGACTTTACGAAACTTAAGACTTCTTGCACTCGTCACAAGGTAAACAGAGGCTTGAACTGCTTCACGAAGTTCTCATAAGTTCAGAAATACTTTAAAAGACTCCTTAATTTATGGAAATTAGTTACGAACAAAGTAATTCTCAACATTGAACGAACAAATAAGAACACGAAATATATCGTGTCTGTTATCTTCTCAAGCATCAGAAAATAAAAGAAATGTATAGTCTATTTCTCGCGGACGGCGTTTTCTGATAATGTTTGTTTTGTGAAGTTTTTTCTTGGATTGGATTATTGGTGCTAACATGCATATGGAGCAGAAATTTGGAGGTTAACAAAGATGCTCGAGAACCCGTTAAGCACCGCACAAAGAGCGACGGAACAAAAAATGCTAGGCCTAACGTTAAGAGACATGAATAGAGCAGTCTGGATCAGAGAACAAACAGGGATAGCCGATATTCTAGCTGACATTAAGAGAAAGAAAGCTGGGCAGGCCATGTAATGCGTAGTGTAGATAACCGGTGGATCATTAGTTACAAACTGGGTGCCAAGAGAAGGGAAGCGCAGTCGAGGACAGCAGAAAACTAGGGGGTGATGAAGCTAGGAAATTTGCAGGTGCAAGTTGGAATCAGCTAGCGCAAGACAGGGGTAATTGGAGATTCGCAGGGAGATGCCTTCTTCCTTCAGTGGACATAAATACAGGCTGATGATGACGATGATGATGATTCTTGGATTAGTAGCGGCTGTCACCAAAAGATGACGTGTTCAGCAAATGATGAATTAAAAAAATATTGTTTTGCATGTCACGTTGCCAAATCATACCGTTCAGGATGACGACGTTCGCGCATGCGCGCATTGTACGGGGGCTGGGCATTCTTGGGTGATCACTTTTTAGAGATAGAAACCCTTTCGCGAGGTTTTAACCTTAGGACACCCTATCGTGCTACTCATTTTGTACTTGCTCAAATGTACACACTGTAATGAATCTGAAATCTGAACTTTCCCCTGATTTTAGCGTCGGACGAGTTCGGCGTCTATGGGCAACATAGATGCTGTGCATACTGTGCCTGGAATTGTGCGAAGAACTCTGTCTTTCGCAGACGACGCTTCGGTAGCTATAATCAGGTGACATCTAACAAAAGTGAAATCATCCAGGAAAATGATATGATCGCCCGAGAATGGTGCGCTTTTGTTTGGTATAGTGGTGCACACGGATCCTTGGGCAGGACGCCTTGTAGTTAGCGCTACGCAACTGCTACGCGTAATTGAATGTCCTGCAATCGCGGCACAAAAGCTGGCAGTATACCATGGTTTGTTCGAATATTTCGCTTTATTCTTTACATCACCGAAGAATGATTGCATAATAGGTAGAATCTCAAGTCCTGCTAGATTGGACGTTTCCCTGGAGTGCTATAGTATTTATTCATTGAAAGTTTTTCTGTTAATTCAAAAGTTGCGGAGTTGACTATTTAATATCTACGAATTACGCAACTACACATTAAAAAGAAAGTGCTACAACACGCTTTAATTTGCACTTTTCTATTTTTATTCTTTGTGAATGCTCACTGGGACACCCAGCATATAATTATGAAATGACGGCCTTCTTACTTGAGTGGTCATATAATTACATGATTGTGTGAACTAAATGAGTGCGATTGAAATGGCGCATTGCTTCTGAATTGTATTCGCACATCTTGAGCCTTTTTTTTCTTATATTGTTAGTTTTTATGTAAACTCAGTGGAGCTATGTTAGAAAAAGAACTCGGTGGTCGGAATCGAACCAGTTAGCTTACCTTCGCCTTGTCAGCGAGTTTCATCAACGCTCGTCAAAGCTACTTAGCCACGACCTGAACGGACGCTTCGTCTCATCAGCAGGCTCATATTTGTAATATTGCGGTTGCTCTAGAGACCAGGTTACAAAAACAGCAATTTCGAAATTACTTTTTGGCGTTTAGTTGCCGCGAGCTGAAAGAGGAGCCAATAATGTTTGTCAAATTCCCTACAACATTTCAATCTACACTGTAGATTATTAGAAAGGGTTATTTTCTTTCCCGTGCAAATATGACTCTAAATATGGACGCTTTCCCAGGTTCCAATACTTCAAACATTTCAACAAATTTTATTCCACGAAATATAGCAGCAGTCAGTTGGGATGATGAGACAGAGACGTGTAAGGAATTGCCTCTGGTATTTTTTAAGTGAAAGTCCCAGTTACTAATTACTCATCAGAAACACCGGTCCTGCACCTTCCCCGTTCAATTAAAAAGGAAGAAGAAAAATGATAAATAGAAATAGAAGGAAATATGACGTCAGCTAGCCAACACGACCCCCATCGGTTTCCCTACGTTGGCGCGTCGACTCTTGAAAAATGCGCATTGCACTCGGTAGGCAGGCTGTTCAAAGCAATGTTTGGTTCGGCGCATAAAATTTCATAATAAAGGTGAATGGCGTAATTGTGGCGCTGCTATCGCTCATGTACCGTAGAAATGAGGTGTTTCTGTAATCTTCCAGATTGCGTATTCAAAGACTGTTGTGGCTTTATTTATTACGCTTTGTCGGCCTTTATTGGCTTAAATTTTCGAGCAATCTTGTTTTTACGAAAGCCTAAAGAAGGCAATAGTACTGTGTGTACGTGCATAATTATTGCGAATTGTTGCTAAAATAACCCATTTTGTTGAGTATAAGTAAATTTGCAAAGTTGCAAACATGTTTGAAGCAGTGTTGTGTGGAACGGTGTTCCAAAGAACGGTGTTCCTGGAACTAGTTCCTTTTTTTTTGTTTATATGTTCTGCACAGAAGGCGTCAGAAAACTGTCACCATGTTGGAACGCGACGTCTGTATATGTTATATGCTCCCGGTAACCTACGATGTAATAATAATAATAAACTGATTTGATTTTGATCTGACATGTTGGCTCCGCCGTTGATGGTTTGGCCCGATTCCTGCGAGCGGTTGCAGTGACGTAATGTCAGAAAGGAGAGGAAAAAAAAAAGAACGGCGGAACCCATCAAACGATGACTGTCCACGGTATGAGTTTAGCATTGAATCAATGCAGCGACGGAACGTATTGATACTTTCGAAATGAGGCGTGTGATGCAGCGGGATACCCCTTTCGTGCTGATAACGATGATGATGATTCATTGGCATCCCCTTTGAAACTTTTCGCTCAAGGTCAGAGACGCTACAGGACCATCCTAGAATAGTTGATCGCCACATTCGCCACGTATTTTTTCCCGCGCTCTGTTACACGCTGTACATTAAGCTGGTATATAGTTGCCTTATGAGCTGAGCAGAAATACCAGTGCCGTGATCGATCACCATCGGCTTGGCTATGGTATGTGCTTGACGCTAGCAATAGTAAAAGCACAGGTGAGGTTGTGTATCCCAGGTTGTCCCTGTAGGGTCAGGGCTGTAACTGGTGCACTCGGCTGGTGTTTAGGGTGGGGATTGTCAGGATTGGATATCAGGTGCAAGGCGCAGGGAAAGGGGGCACCGTAGTCAGCCGGCTTACGGAGGGCTACGGTGGCGACGGGTAAATAAGGGCGCTTGCCAGTTAAGCACTTCCTCATGTCGGATTGACAAATGTGATTACGTCTGAAATGGTACCAGTGCGCATAGCCCGTGTTCCTTTTACCGTCATGCAGACTTACGCCAGAACTGTCACATTCTGCCGCTAATAGCAATTTCAGATTCTCTTGTCTGTTTATATATTGAGTAAGTGATTGAGAAAGTAAAGTAACATTCCATCTGCGCCACTTTGCCGGTACATTTCCATCATTGGCATTAGGTTTACATAACGTGTGTGCGTGTGTGAATGCTGTCGCATTAACTTAGGCGATCATCCTGAGATGGGTCCTGCCCGAATTTTTTCAGTTGTTTTTTGACGATGAGCAGTTGTCGCGGAGCGTTGATGCACGGCTGTGATTGCTGCATTCGGTTTTGCACACGAACGCACTATTATCAAGACTTCGGTATCGTGTTAGGAGAAATTATTGGTCTATCTTATACAATGATGGCATATTACCTACTTGGTCGCGCTATTGATATATTAGACCATGACGTGGTGTTAACTGTATGATTGCGGCGGGAAACTACTCTTTCATTTTTTTTTCTCTGCTTAGCGTATGTCTGAAGAGAGTTTTCACTTCGAACTTAAACGTGCACACGCATCATTTATTTTCAGTTTCCCTCTTATTTCGTTTAAGAAATTTATATTTTTGCATGACAGCGGTATGAAAGCCCGCCGCGCAGTTTCTAGATTGGTGTACTGTTCTGACAGACAGAGAGGCGCTATAATTATCTTCTCGCATCCGCTACCACCCACTTCATGGAAGTGCGTGGTATGCAATTACGACTGACGCTACCTCCTCTGTTGACGCCGAGATAAAACTGCAGAGGAGGGCGTGCTAACTAAGCTAAATCTAACGCTACGTACCGCTTCACTTTCTTAATGCCTGCATGCTCTCCAGTTACGCGCGAAACTTGGGAAAGCAGATAAGAAAAACTGCTTGCTTTCTTGTTTTGCGTACATAATGCATTACGTGGGCTCAGCCTATAGCCCCCTAACGAGTGCCTTTCAAACTTCACAGCGAAGTAACCCGAAGCATGTTTTTATATGTTATATGCAGCGCAATTTGCGTGTTGTGATGCAGTGTCGACAAAGCATGCGGCATGAGCATGCACGGCTGCATCGTACGAATGAATCTGAAGTTGGGAGAAACACCAAATCAGTTTATGCTGATAACGATTTGTTTCGAAACTGTATGTTGATTATTTACTTCGTAATACATTGATTACTAGAAAAAAAAGAAGTATCTCCTGTCGTCATGCGTAAGCTATCGCTCACAAAAGTATCAACCCAAAATTGTTTCTGCTGGGAATTTTTTAAAGTTTTGCTATCAAAAACGTCTACTTTTGTAAAGAATGCTCACGAACAGTCCCTCAGGGGAAGGAAAGGGTGTCCCGATACGCAGAATAAACAATTTAAGAGTACAAAGCCATGAGTGGAAATTAAGCCAAAGAACTGTAAAACACTGCCATGCCGATGACACGCACTGACAGAATATCCCTGGCCCCGGCGGGAAGCCCGCCTCGCACACTTCCTGCAGTAGCTTCTTTATAAAGCGATGTTTGTCACGCTATTCTTTCACATGCGCCTAATGTCACGTGAAGGATCATTTGCCAACACTGCAGCCATTGGATTGAGCATGCTCAATGCATCGTCATGTCGAGGTGGCTGAGCGATCACTTGTTTCGGCAGCTGACGTGATGTCGGCGATTCCGAGAATCTGCTTTATCTGAAACTAGGCTTCGTGGTTGAAAACTTTGTTTCTGCTGGCGCAGGAACTGCATGGCGTCTCCTGCTGGCGCATACAGCAGGAATCCGCCTGTCACTGTTGGCTCAAATACTTACTTTCTTGTGTATTGCTTTTAATTTAATTCTGATATTTTATATGCCAAAACCACGATTTGATTATGAAGTACGCCGTAGTGGGGGGACTTCAGATTAATTTTGATCACCAGGGGATCTTTAACGTCCCCCAATGCACGAAACATG
The DNA here is from genome assembly GCF_013339745.2 of Dermacentor silvarum. Taxonomy (NCBI): domain Eukaryota; kingdom Metazoa; phylum Arthropoda; class Arachnida; order Ixodida; family Ixodidae; genus Dermacentor; species Dermacentor silvarum. Next base: position 12,061,997 of record NC_051163.1, read on the forward strand.
GGCGTTTTTGCATTTCGGCCCCCATTGAAACGCGGCCGCAGCGGCCTTGATTTGATTCCGCGACCTTTTTATTGTGTACGTTATACAGCTTTAACAAGGCGAAAAAGCGCTAAAAAGGGTTGCACAACACTGTCATTGCCTTCTTTCCTAAGTGACAACGACCATACCTCGTAGCACCTGTTGACGTCAGCACCGGCAAAGGGGGCCTTCATACAACCTGTCTCTTCTGTTTCCGTTCTTTCAGAGATAGCAGCAGTGGTAGCTGACAGCTTCCTTGCATCGCGGACAGGCCTAATTTGATATGTGTCAGGCTGCGTGGATGGCAGCACACAAGTGAAAAAGCCAAGTTACGTCGCGTCTCGGTCTTGTCTCGATCAAGACGGGGCGGGACGTAGGCGACTAATCAATATCGCCGCTGGCGCCACGACAGAATCAAAAGCAAGAACCCACATGAAAACGTCTCGACACGAGAGTAATTTTGCGTGACTTCGTTTCAGCTGCTGGCACCATCAGTAAGTACCTCGAGTATTCACAGCGATATTTGATGCGCATACATGATGCACCTTTCGTGTCGCCTGTCGAATGTATCACTTTCTTCTTTTTTAATGCTATCATGCTTTCTTTGGAAGCGAAGTCACGAGATAACTTTGTAATGTCTGCTGGTGCCGTGAGTACTTAATAAATCAAACAAATTACGCTACTTAATTGCTACACTATCCAACGCTTTCATCCAGGACTCTGGCAGGCTCTTCAAGACTGCGCGATATATTGTGGCATAATTGGGATTAGACGTATATTGATCCTTGCCTGAATTGATTAGGCCTTGCGTTGATGGATATAAGATGGCTTCGAGTGCCGCCAAACAGGATACGCGGAACTTTGATTATACGTGCGCCAACAAACCCGGCCACCTAATTTCATTTGCAGGGTATAGTTCCATGCGTGAGACAATTTTCTATGCAGTTGATGATATTGCAGGAGAACTCGACCACTGGATGATTGAGCGACACACTAGCTGCCGTTGCATTTAATTTCGTCTCTGGGTCTCTACGTAATCAGCATGGCGTAAACATTTTATCCCTACTGATTTTCAGGAGATGGGGCAGATTTATTACTTCATTCTTGCACACTGATGATCTCGTCATATCTAGGTTCCAGCTGTAAGTGGAAAAATGTTGTAAATATTTTGCACTTACTTAAGAGAACAGCGTCCACATCAACTCACTAATATTAGGAAACATCGTTAAAAGTTTTTCTAACTCGCGTAGTAAATATAGTGGAACTATAATCTAGTAAAATAGCAACTGTCATTCGGAACAGTGCTCCACACACATCTGCCTAGTATCTGAAGCATTCTTCCACACACCTGCAACTCGATGCCTCCACTTGCTTAAACATGCATGGTTACAGTTACAGCTGTGTGGCTAGATATTCAAAATAATAGGTACAGGTGTGTGCAAAACTCTTCAGAATAAGTGTTTATTTAAATGGAACGCCGTTATTATTTGCTATTTCAGTCAAAGAATGAAGAGTCGAAATATATGGAACCGCGTTCGTTATAACTACTCATTTGATGTGTTATAAAAGGAAGCTTTAGCTCGGGAGCTCTATCTAAATTCACGAGAACGAATAAATCATTTTTCTTGGCATACACTGCACCAATTTTTATGAAGTTTGTTGCATTTAAAGTAAAATATTAAAAGTAATTGACAGTTGCAAGTGAATGCCCTGTTATGTAGTCAATTGCTTTTAAAATTCACAAGAATATAAAAATTTCAAAATACAAATCTTTCAAGTTTACAAATCTGTACTGAGAATTAAAAAAAAACTATATTACAACTCTGTAAACTGCACCTTAAAACACATAAAGCGTACAAAATTAATGTATTATGCACTCATCTGAAGTATACCACTAACTTGTGAGGGGGCTTTGCAAACCCTTATAACATTGTAACAAATTCACTTAAGTCGTAAAGTAATATCAAATTTGTCAGGTTTAGATTCTCTAACAGATGCAGTTTATGAAACTGAGATATCTATATTTAGTGCAGAGTTATGGGTTACTAAACTTCATGCTTCGACGTTTTTGATGCTTACAAATTTCTGGAAGCTTTTGCAAAAAAAATGTCAAGCCATAGATAAATGTTTTGCTTCTGACAGCCATTAAATTTACATTCTTTCTCAAACCCAACAAAATTTTATTCAAATATGCCCAGCGGTTGTCTCATGAAATCATTTCTGCGTTTTACATGTATTTGAATAGGCGGCATGGGAGTTGGTCCTAAGCAAAATTTGGGAAAATAGTTGCGGATTTTTACGATATTTAATGCGCACCCTTCGGCATTTGAATCAGTGGCTATAATATCAATGGTGGCTTTTGTTTTATCCTTATTTCTTGTTTTATTCTGCCTTAATGCTTTCAGCACTACCGTTTCTTTTGCATAACTTTGTATAACCTACCGTTCCTTCAATCATATCATAAGAAGCCAAGAAACAATGACACCAAGGACGACATAGGGGAAATTACTTCTACTTCTGCTTACTAATTGAATTAAAGAAATGATAAATTAATGGAAATAAAAACGGATGAAAAAACAACTGTCCGCAGGTGGGGAACGAACCCACGTCTTCGCATCTACACGTGCGATGTTCTCACCATTGAGCTACCGCGGAGCCGTTTTCCCGTCCGCTTTCTGGGGTATTTATGTTTTACAACTAGAACTAACCCTGGGAGTGTTAGCCAGCGCCACCACCTACAAACCTAGGAGCGGATGTAGAACATCCTTTCTGCCGCAGGCGTCACGAGCACGTGATCTTTTTGGGAACGAACCCACGAAGACGTGGGTTCGTTCCCCACCTGCGGACAGTTGTTTTTTCATACGTTTTCATTTCCATTAATTTATCATTTCTTTAATTCAATTAGTAGGTAGAAGCAGAAGTAATTTCCCCTATTTTGTCCTTGGTGTCATTGTTTGTTGGCTTCTTATGATATAATTAATAAAAATCGGGCCACTCGGTTCCCTTTCTTCTCGTTCATAACATAACGAGGGCTCGAATCCGGCAACATTGATGCCTTCAGGTAGCATATGTGGGTTTTATTGACCAGTTTCCATCACCCAAAAAGATCACGTGCTCGTGACGCCTGTGGCAGAAAGGCTGTTCCACATCCGCCCCTACGTTTGTAGGTGGTGGCGCTGGCTAACACTCCCAGGGTTAGTTCTAGTTGTAAAACATAAATACCCCAGAAAGCGGACGGGAAAACGTCTCCGCGGTAGCTCTATGGTGAGAGCATCGCACGCGTAATGCGAAGACGTGGGTTCGTTCCCCACCTGCGGACAGTTGTTTTTTCATCCGTTTTCATTTCCATCAATTTATCATTTCTTTAATTCAATTAGTAGGTAGAAGTAGAGGTAATTTCCCCTATGTTGTCGTTGGTGTCATTGTTTGTTGGCTTCTGATGCTACCGTTTCTTTTTAGCTTACTCCCTTCTACAGTGCATTTGCGCTTCTGGGCATTTGGAATAAATAAATAAATAAATAAATAAATAAATAAATAAATAAAACCCGCGGAAAACTAAGCCTCTGGTTTGGTTACCGGTTGTGGCGGCAGCATTGCGACAGATGTTGCAATGCAAAAACGGTTCTGCAGCTGAACGAGCTGCGTGTTAAAGAAAGCAACATGCTTAACATATCTCATGTGAAGTGTCCTTCACAACTCCCTGCAAATTTTTTGGGGTGTCAAAGTCTCAGTTTCTATTATTTCTTAATATTGTTATCGCATAATAGTTGTTTAGTTAGATTTAATTTTGAAGCGTTCTCATTTGCTAAATATGTGGCATGTGCGGCTGGCGTCAAAAAGTTTCTACGGAGTAGAAACTTTTTCCATGAGATCCATGAGATCCATGAGAAACATTTTTTTTCGGGATTTACACATGCTAGCTTTTAACGGGCTGAACGCTGTGGTGGTCACTCTTATAGTAAGAATCGTAACTCACAAGTCTTAAGCTATCCACTCAGGCTTCACGTAAGTTTAGCGTATTAGCAAATAACGCCACTTGCACAATGAACGACGATCGGCATTACGCGTTACGTTTGAGCAAATTGTATTAAGCAGTTTGCGTGCTGCATGATCGTAATGGCTTTGTGAATTTATTACATATTTGAAAGTAGATTTATCTGCGTAGTTCGTGCACTTCAA